>NC_133147.1:10719608-11050441 GCF_048418815.1 Hemitrygon akajei
AATAATAGCCACTATTTTGCCTTCTTTGTAGCTGCATCAATGTGTTGGGACCAGGTTAGATTCCTATCACCTCTCATGTCCTCTTCTAGCTGCCTATCACCCCTCATGACTCTGCCTTCTTCTACTACCCATAGTGCTTTCCCCTTAGATTCCTTCTTCACCTCTCCTGCCTATCCCCTCCCTACTTCCCCTCCCCCACCCCTTGATCTTTCCTCTGATTGGTTTTCCACCCTCCCCCCACCTTCTTTATGGGGCTCCTGCCCCCTCCTTCTTTAGTCCTGACGAAGAGTCTCGACCCGAAACGTTGACTGCTCCTTTCAACGGATGCTGCCCGACCTGCTGAGTTCATCCAGCTTTTTTGTACGTCTGGATTCTCAGAGATCTTGACACCTAGGAATTTAAAATCGCTCACTCTCTCCACTGCTTATCGCTCTGTGAGAATTGGTTCATGTTCCCTCGTCCTATCCTTTCTGAATTCAACTCTTTAGTCTGACTGATGCTGAGTGCCGGGTTGTTGCTGTGACACCACCCAACTAGCTGGTATATCTCCTGTACGCCCTCTCAACTCCATCTGGGATTCTGCCAGCAATGCTTGTATCATCAGCAAATTTATGGACCCTGAAGGGTGGAGAAAACATGACTGACCAAAGACAACTTGGCACTGTATTGCAGAGGCAGAAACAAACACCCCAAGCCATACTTGGGGCACAATAGGTTGAAAGTGTACAGAGAAAATTTACTAGGATGTTGCTAGGTCTGGAGACCTGAGTTATAAAGAAAGATTGAATAGGATTAGGACTTTATTCCTTAGAATGTAGAAGATTGAGAGGAGACGTGATTGAGGTATACAAAATTATGAGGAGCATAGACAGGGGAAATGCAAGCAGGTTTTTTCCACGGAGGTTTGATGGGACTACAACGAGAGGTCATGGCTTAAGGGTGAAAGGTGAAATGTAGAAGATTGGAAGATTAAGGGGAACATGAGGGGAAACAGAGGGTGGTGAGAGTGTGGAACGAGCTGCCAGCACAAGTGGTGCGTGCAAGCTCTATTTCAACATTTAAGAGAAGTTTGGATCGGTACGTGGATGGTAGAGGAATGGAAGGCTGTGGTCCTGGTGCAGGTTGATGGGAGTGGGCAGTTTAAATGGGTTTGACATGGACTAGATGGGCTGAAGGGCCTGTTTCTGTGTTGTACTTTTCTATGACTCTAACAGAGAAGATAGCAAAGGACATACAGAGATAAAGGTCCTTTCTTGCTGCCCTAAACGCCAATGGCGTAATGGGCAGTGAGTAAGGAAGGTTGAACTTTCTCCTACCATTCATTTGATTTCACTTTATTGATGCTAAGACCCTGAATAAATTGGGCATAGTGTAAATTGTTTGGTCAGTTATCATAAAATAGCCCATGCATACAATTTATCAGGAGACAACTCAACTTTGACCCTGTCCTGGCAGTAATTATAATTTGCTTCCAAAGTTAGTTTGATCAATTTAAATCTACCAATGCTACTCTTCAGTGTGTTGAACGTAAGGGGCAGGGGACTGAAGTGTTGCAGGAGACCGGAACATCGGGACAGCGGCGTACGCTATACTGTCGAAATAAGCGACTCTGTGACTGCAACATCGCAACGGTGAGCTGTTAGCCTCCCCTCTCGCTGTGGCAGGAACGATACCCCTCTCCCCCTCGTTACTGAGAGAGAGAGAGCTTGTTGAACTGATGGGATGGATAGTGATTTTTGATGGTCTCTTTTGGGGGCTTCGCTGTTCCTTGCATGGCGGGTTGTGCGGGGCTGGTGCTTTCTGCTGAGGCAAGTCGGGGGAGGGTTGACGGTTTGCTGCTGCTTGTGTACGGGAGGGGGGCTTCTAACATTTTTCTGTATTTATTCTTTGGGGGTTTTTCTTCCGTTTCTTGATGTCTGTGAAGAGTAAGAATTTCAAGTTGTATACTGTATACATTCTCTGATATTAAATGGAATCACTTTAAAAGTTCTGCTTCACCATAGCCTTTTGCAGAACAGGAGAATCGTCCAAACAGCCTTACCGAGTTACAGACACCTACCTATATCCATTACCCTTTAAGTGTGAAATGTGCAAAGATTACAGAGGGGGGCTGGATTTTTGCACCCGTGTCCTTTCGCGTTTATTACTGGTTATTTTTTGCTCCCAGCTTGAAGCTGACGTTCTGCATACTTGTTGAACGTACAATGTGCCAAGTGCAGGCTGGAATGACTCACGAGGTATTGGGTTTCACTCCACCTGTTGAATGGGCGGCGGGTAGTTGTGTACAACGCCTCACAATCCCCGGGCCCAGACCGACCCACCAAGAAATGACCTAATTCCTGGAGTTCACTTGGTCATAGTTTTTTCACAGACCTGCTTCAATGAGGCAACTATTCATTGGCGCTTATTATGCAGACAATTAGGCTTGTATTGCTGTCAGAGAAAAGCAGCACCCCCGAAGGCAAACACACCACAGCTGGCCTCAGACCCACCGGACAGGCTTGACAAATGAGCTTTCCCGCGGCCAAGTTATTCAACAACAAAATGTACCAGTCATTAGAACATTCAAATCCAGGAACACAGTGTGCCGCACCGTGTCCCTGGCTTTCTTCCGACGGAAAGGCAGAAGCAAGTTTCAAATCTGCGAATAGCCGTGGGTTTAAGTAAGAATTTGCCAAATTGCCGCAAGAAGGAGGCTTTGCACAGGGAGCTGCAGACGAAAACAGCGCAAGTGCGCGTTAGTTCTTATGTAAATCTTGCGACCACAACTAAATGATTTGGGCTTTGCTTCTGCTTTTAACTTTTCCTGGCATTCCTGCCCCCCCACGCCCCACTGAAGACAAATATCCCAGTGATTTCTGGTTCCGGGCTAGTGCTCGGTAACTTGTGCTAGAGCAAATTTAACATTCTGCAGAAAATCCACAATCACGCACCTTTGGAGGGCAAATCAGGGTAGGACTAACACCGTAAGTGAGTGCAGTAGGACAGAGGGATCGAGGATTGCAGATCTATAATTCCTTGAGAGTGGCCTCACAGGTAGATAAGGTCATAAAGAAAGTTTTTGACACATTATCCTTCATAAATCATATTGAATTCTATCTGTGAAAATTCTCCTTTTTAAAGACCTCAAACTATTTCTTTTTGGCCTTTCATGTTCCCGCTGGCTTCCAGCAATAGACTCTACTCAATCACAAACACATCTTCTTGCCCTGAAACCATGGAAATTATTTTTCCACAATTGCCTATTCATTTCTGAAAGTGCTGATTGAAGGAGACATGACAGTGGCTATATTTCATTAGGAGTTTAAAGAGAGTTGGTTTGTCACCAAAAACACTCACAAATTTCAACAGATGTACCCTAGAGTGCATTCTGACTGGCTGCATCACCGTCTGGTACGGGGGTGGGGGGGGAGCGGCTACAGCACAGGGTCAAAATAAGCTGCAGAGAGTTGTAAACTCAGTCAGCTCCATCATGGGCACTAGCCTCTGGAATAACCAGGACATCTTCAAGGAGCGATGCCTCAAAAAGGCGGCATCCCCCGTCACTCAAGACATGCCCTCTTCTCATTGCTACCATCAGGGAGGAGGTACAGGAGCCTGAAGACCCCTCTTCTCATTACTACCATCAGGGAGGAGGTACAGGAGCCTGAAGACCCCTCTTCTCATTACTACCATCAGGGAGGAGGTACAGGAGCCTGAAGACCCCTCTTCTCATTACTACCATCAGGGAGGAGGTACAGGAGCCTGAAGACCCCTCTTCTCATTACTACCATCAGGGAGGAGGTACAGGAGCCTGAAGACCCCTCTTCTCATTACTACCATCAGGGAGGAGGTACAGGAGCCTGAAGACCCCGCTTCTCATTACTACCATCAGGAAGGAGGTGCAGGAGTCTGAAGGCCCCTCTTCTCATTACTACCATCAGGGAGGAGGTACAGGAGTCTGAAGGCACACACTCAATGATTCCGGAACAGCTTCTCCCCCTCTGCCATCCGATTTCTGAATGGGCATTGAACCCATGAACACTACCTCACTACTTTTGAAATTACTTTAAATACTTTAAATGACTTATTTAATTTAACTATTTAATATCTATAAATATATATATACTGGACTTCATATTTTTTCTCTATTATTACATATTG
The DNA here is from genome assembly GCF_048418815.1 of Hemitrygon akajei. Taxonomy (NCBI): domain Eukaryota; kingdom Metazoa; phylum Chordata; class Chondrichthyes; order Myliobatiformes; family Dasyatidae; genus Hemitrygon; species Hemitrygon akajei. The sequence continues at coordinate 10,723,752 of NC_133147.1, forward strand.
CATTATACTACTGCCACAAAGACAGCAAATTTCACAACATATGCCAGTGATATTAATCCTGAGCAACACACACAAAATGCTGGAGGAACTCAGCAGGTCAGGCAGCATCTACGGAAAATAATAAACAGTCGACTTTTTGGGCCGAGACCCTTCATCAGGACACTGAAGAAGGGTCTCGGCCCAAAATGTCGACTGTTTACCGCGTTGCCATTGGCACTGCCTGACCGACTGAGTTCCTCCGGTGTTTTGTGTGTTGCTCTGGAGTTCCAGTGTCTGTAGGTTTTCTCATGTTTGTGATGTTAAACCTAATTCATTTCTCATGCAACACCATCTAGATCACCACGCACTATATAAAGACATATCTCCTTCACAGTCCCTCCTCAGTCGAGTACTTTTAATATATGTCCTCAGGGCCCTGGTGGAAACAGTATCCCGATCTCGGAGAAACTACCCTGGGCCTAACACATTGATGCAATCTTGCAGAAAGCACCCCACTGGCTCTACTTCATTAGGAGTTTCGGGAGATTTGGAATGCCAAAGGTGAAGGACTTCTGTGAATTTCCACAGATGTACAGTGGAAGTCACCTTGCCTTGTACATAACTCAACCAGCTCCACCATGCGGACAACTCTCCCCACCCTCAAGGACATTGTCAAGCGGTGGTGGCTCAAGAAGTCTGTACCCATCACGAGGGACCCCCAGCATTTTAAGCATGCCCTCTTCTCACCGCTACCGTTGCAGAACAGGCGCAGGAGCCTGAAGACCAACACTCAATGATTTAAGGACAGTTCCTCCCCCTCCACTCCAAACAGGTCATGAACCCATCACCTCACCTCATAATTCTTCTGTTTGCACTACCTACTTAGTTTTGAAATGTAGAGCAACTTTATATCTTGCTGTCACATTACAGCAAATGTCATGTCTTATCAGGCAGTGATAATAAATCTTATTCTGATTTTGAATTTGTCATGATAATGTCCAGCAAATTCCCTCCTCCTTTTCCAGGGAGGAGATTCCCAACTTTTCCAGTCTAACGTGGTAGCCGAAATCTCTCAAGTCTGGAACTACACCCTCTCTAAGACCTTCACATCCTCCTTAGACCGGGAAGACCGAAATTCCATTCATGACCTGGCCACTGGCTTTCAGAAGTTCTGCACAGCTTGCCTGGCTTAGCATTCCACATTTCCGTTCAGGAAGCTCAATCTTCCCAGACCTTTCCCAGCCACACTCTAAATATGCCCAGAAAGCATCAAATACTTATGCAGGCATGTACCCAAGTCCCCCTGTCCCTGTGTGCTCACAAAATCACATCCTGAATGTTCAGAGTTATATCCTAAAAATAGATGACATCTTGCACAAAGTAAAGATTTATTTGTCCCATGTAAATTGGTCTGAATTGAATTGTCTTCATTTCTTACATCCTTCACATACGTGAGGAGTAAAAATCTTTACATTATGTCTCCATCTAAATGTGCCATGTGCAATCATAGTAATTTATATTAATTTATGATAAATAGAACAGTCAATGTAACATAGAAATACACTCAAGTCAGCGTGAGTTAATCAGTCTGATGGCCTGGCGGAAGAGGCTGTCCTGGAGCCTGCTGGTCCTGGCTTTTATGCTGCGGTACCGTTTCCCGGATGGTAACAGCTGAAATAGGCCATGGTTGGGGTGGCTCGGATCCCCAATGATCCTTCAGGCCCTTTCTCACACCTGTCTATGTAAGTGTCCGGAATCATGGGAAGTTCACAACTACAGATGCGCTGGGCTGTCGGCACCACTCTCTGCAGAGTCCTGCGATTGAGGGAGGTACAGTTCCCATACCAGGCAGTGATGCAGCCAGTCAGGATGCTCTCGATTGTTCCCCTGTAGAAAATTCTTAGGATCTGGGGGCCCATACCAAACTTCCTCAACCGTCTGAGGTGAGAGAAGCGCTGCTGTGCCTTTTTCACCACACGACTGGTACATGGGATGCTTTGATACATGAAACACACAGTGAGATATGTCATTTGTGTCAACGACCATCACTGTCGAAGGATGTGCTGGGGACAGCCCGCAAGTGTTGCCCTGCTCCCAGCACCACCATAGCAAGCCCACAACTTACTAACCCTAACCTATATGTCTTTGGATTGTTGGAGGAAACTAAAACGCCCAGGGAAGCCCACACGGTCACAGGCAGAACGTGCATACTCCTCCCAGGCAGCAACAGGAATCAAAAGTTATCATCAAAGTACATATATATCATATATGTTCATGGGTTCAATGTCCATTCAGAAATCGGATGGCAGAGGGGAGGAAGCTGTTCCTGAATCATTGAGTCTGTGCCTTCAGGCTTCTGTACCTCCTCCCTGATGGTAGTAATGAGAAGAGGGGTCTTCAGGCTCCTGTACCTCCTCCCTGATGGTAGTGATGAGAAGAGGGGTCTTCAGGCTCCTGTACCTCCTCCCTGATGGTAACAATGAGAAGAGGGGTCTTCAGGCTCCTGTACCTCCTCCCTGATGGTAACAATGAGAAAAGGGGTCTTCAGGCTCCTGTACCTCCTCCCTGATGGTAGTAATGAGAAGAGGGCATGTCCTCGGTGATGAGGGTCTTTAATGATGCATGCTGCCTTTTTGAGGCACTGCTCCTTCAAGGTGTCATGGGCAGACTAGTGCCTATGATGGAGCTGACTCAGTTTGCAACTCTCCGCGGCTTATTTTGATCCTGTACAGTAGCACACTCTCCTCCCCCACCTCCCCCCATACCAGACGGTGAGGCAGCCAGTTAGAACGCTCTCCACGGTACATCTGCAGAAATCTGAGAGTTTTTCTGGTGACGTACCAAATCTGCTCAAACTCCGAGTGAAATATAGCCGCTGTCGAGCCTTTTCTGTAGTTGCAGTGATATAATGGGCCCAGGATAGATCCTCAGAGATGTTGACACTCGGGAACTCGAAATTGCTCACCCTCTCCACTTCTCATTCCTCCATGAGGACTGGTGTGTGTTTCCTTGTCTTACCCTGAAATATGTTCTATTTTGACAGCAGTACAGTGCAATACATACAAAATACTATAAATTGCACTAAAAAGAAGTATATCCATTTATGAACAAAGTATATATATATATATACTTTGAATAAGAAGTATATATATTTATATGAACAAAGGGACCTTGGGGTTCAAATCCATACATCCCTCAAGGTCGCTGCACAGGTTGATAGGGTAGTTAAGAAGGCCTAAGGGATGTTAGGCTTCATTAACAGGGGGATTGAGTTCAAGAGTAGAGAGGTCATGTTGCAACTCTACAAATCTCTGGTGAGACCGCACTTAGAGTATTGTGTTCAATTCTGGTCACCTCATTATAGGAAGGATGTGGAAGCTATGGAGAGGGTGCAGAGGAGATTTACCAGGACGTTGCCTGGACTGGAGAACAAGTCATATGAAGCAAGGTTAGCAGAGCTGGGACTTTCCTCTTTAGAGCGTAGAAGAATGAGAGGGGACTTGATAGAGGTCTACAAGATTATGAGAGGCATAGATAGGGTGGATAGTCAGTACCCGTTTCCCAGGGCACCAATAGCAAACACCTGAGGACATATGTACAAAATTAAGGGAGGGAAGTTTAGGGGAGACATCAGGGGTAAGGTTTTTACACTGAGGGTTGTGAGTGCCTGGAATCACTTGCCAGGGATGGTGGTGGAGGCTAAAACATTAGGGGTATTTAAGAGCCTCTTGGACAGGAACATGGATGAAAGAAAAATGGAGGGTTATGGGGTAATGTGGGTGTAGTACTTTTTTAAAGGATTATATGGGTCAGCACAACATGGAGGGCTGAAGGGCCTGTATTGTGCTGTAGTGTCTATGGTTCTATATATATAAATTTTAATTAAATATGTATTGCAAAAATAGTGAGGGATGGGTTCACTTTCCATTCAGAAATCTGATGGCAGAGGGGGAAGAAGCTGTTTCTAAAATGTTGACTGTGTGTCTTCAGGCTCCTTTACCACCTCTCTGGTGGTAGCAATGAGAAGAGAGTACGTCCTGGGTGTTGGGGGTCCTTAATGATGGATGCCACATTTCATGGATGCAGTCTTATATTGGATAGATTTCAATGGAATATTTAACTGTAGTCTAATTGGAGATTTAAAAATTTTGATTATGCAACACAAGTCACCTCACGGCTCAATTAACACAGGCGTAACTCCTTCAGATCCTTCGGGAATGAGTTAAGACAGCTAACCAATCAGGCAAGACCCATTGTACCCTGGCACGACGGTAATCAGGATAGACCCAGAGGATGAGTTGCTCACACCAGTTGGACATTGGCATGTCTCACGCCTGCCTTAGACAGCTCATGGGATCAGCGGGCCGCTGTTGAAATGGTGTTAACGGGCAGTGAAGGCGTACCGAGGCGCAATGTCAGGACATCTCGTGCGTGGGAAAGCACTGTGAGCCTCAGGGGAGAGAACAGCAAGTTCTCTGAATCACTGAAAAATAAATCCCTCTGTGTGCCTGGGGTATAACATTTCAAAATTGGGCTTGTGTTGTCTAGCCACAACAAGGCTGGGACTGAAATGTTCTAGACCTGTTATATCACAGTTGCAGGGGCTACATGTGATTAGCTAACAAAGGAAAATCCACTTCTGGCATAACTCTGGGAATTAAAGGTCGCTTCAGAAAGATGCAGATGTCTTCTTCAATTATTCATGGGGTGTAGGTGCATCTGCCAAGAGCTTATTACCCATCCCTAATGGATCTGAAGAAGGTCATCATCATCATTATGTGCCGTGTCGTATGACATCATCATTATGTGCCTTGTCATACAATGTGGGCGATCATGGTCTTTCCATGACCATTGCTGTTTTCGGCAAATTTTCCCACAGAAGTGGTTTGCCATTTTTACAAGACGGGTGACCCCAGCCATTATCGATACTCTTCAGAGATTGTCTGCCCGGCGTCAGTGGTCACATAACCAGGACTTGTGATGTTCACCGGCTGCTCATACGACCGTCCACCACCTGCTCCCATGGTTTCACGTGACCCTGACTAGGGGGTGGTTTAAGCTGGTCATAGAACCATAGAAAAGTACAGCACAGAAACAGGCCCTTTGGCCCATCTAGTCCATGCTGAACCATTTAAACTGCCTACTCCCATCGACCTGTACCTGGACCATAGCCCTCCATATCCTGACCATCCATGTACCTAAGGGGCTACGCCTTGCCTAAGGGTGCCCTGCAGCGTAATGGAGGGATGGAACACCTTACACCTACTTTAGTGGAGACAAATCTCCTCCCCACCACCCATCACACTACAGATATTAATAGCCGATAGAATCTCCACGTTAAAGGCCAGTAATACTCCAGAATTTTTAAAGTAGCTAACAAATAGTAAATGTCACCCTAGATTCCTTTGTTTGAATCTTTATCTTGCCACGGTAAGCCAACAATCCCCTGCTGTGCAAGGGCAAACTATACTGTTGAAGGACCTTACTGCACAGGACCGAAGTAAGCTGCACAGAGTTGTAAGCTTAGTCAGCTCCTTCATGGGCACCAGCCTCCACAGTGTCCAGTGTCCAGGACATCTTCATGGAGCGATGCCTCAAAAGGCGGCATCCATCATTAAGAACCCTCACCACCCAGGACCTGCCCTCTCTCATTGCTACCATCAGGGAGGAGATACAGGAGCCCGAAGGCACACACTCAGTGATTCAGGAACTGAGTCTTCCACTCTGCCATCAATTTTCTGAATAGACGTTGAACCCATGAACACCACCTCACTACTTTTTTCTAATTTCTATTTTTGCACTACTTATTTAACTATTTTATATAGAGAGATACTTAGTGTAAATCATGCTTTTTTATTAATATGTATTGCATTGTACTGCTACCGCAAAGACAACAAATTTCACGACGTACGTCGGTGATTCTGGTTCTGACACCCTGTCCTGGTTTGCCCTCCCAAAGAACAACATGTTACACTTGTTTTGCATTAAATTCCACCTGCCATTTGTCAGCCCAGATTTTCCGTTTAATTTTCCCATTGGACCTCACCTTTCCAGCTGGTGGAGTGTGTGGTTAACTAATACACGGCCATGTCATTTAGTAATGCGAATAAGCAGCACAGTAGCAAATTCTATTACATTGCCAGCAACCCAGGTTCAATACCGCCACTCTCTCTAAGAAAGTTTGTCCGTTCTCCCCGTGACTGCCTGGGATCCTGCTGGTGCTCCAGTTTCTTCCCTCACGCCAAAGGCCGAGGGTTAGTAGGCCGATTGGTCACATGGGCACAATTGTTTCATTGGACCATAGGGCCTGTCAGCATGCTGGAACTCTAAGTTAGCAGTCCAGAGTGCTATTACGAGGGGTGATTGATAAGTTCATAGAAGGAGATGAGTTATTAACTTCAAACTTTCTGCATTTTCACTCAAAGAGTAGACCTGCGCATGCATGTAACGAGAGCTGTATAACTCATCTCCTTCTACCTTAGGCCACGAACTTATCAATTACCCCATGCTGTGGACCACTTCAGGAGGTCCAAGACGCTGACTTCTACAAAGAAGGGGTCCATATGCTCCATGACCACTGGACTAAGTGTGTAAATGTAGGAGGGGACTATGTTGAAAAATAAATGTGCTAGGTTTTCTAAAACTGACTCCTTCTACCTTAGGCCACAAACTTATCAATCACCCCTCGTATGTATCGTCAGCATGAGTCAGAGTGGCTTCGTCAGTAACTCCTTTCCATGTAACCTCAAATGCAAAGAGTGCTCTTTGCTTGAAGCGATATCCTGCAGCTGAGACACAGATTCTGCCTGATCGCCGGAACTATCACTGGATCACAAAGGTTAAATCAGTGGTGGCTGGTGGTGTCGTGGTACTTTCACTGGGCTTTGAGGTGAGTAGTGCCAGGTTCGAATCTGGCCGGCTCCTTGCACGTTTCCCACCTGTGCTGGGTTAGGCTTCGAGCTAGCAACTTGGCCTCGTAAAAAACAGACAAAAGTGCCAAAGGAATGGCGAGGTTGCTGCCCGACGGGCCAGAGAAGAACAACAATAACTCAGAGGTAAGGAAAGCAAATCCAGTGTTAACATCCATTTCAAGAGTATTAGAATATAGGCAGAATTAGACCATTTGGCCCATCGAGTCTGCTCCGCCATTTCATCATGGCCGATCCATTTTCCCTCTCAGCCCCAGTCTCCTGCCTTCTCTCTCATATCCTGTGAAAGCAAAGGATGTAGGCCGAGGCTTTATAAGGCAATGGCCAGACGGCACTTGGAGTATTGTGAGCAGTTCTGCACGCCTGACCAAAGAAAAGGCGTGCTGGCATTGGAGGGAGTGCGGAGGGAATTGATGAATACCATTCCAGGAATGAAAGGGTTAATGCATGAGGCTCTGAGCCTGTGCTTGCTGGAATCTGGAAGACTGAGAGGGGATCTCATTGAAAACTCGTGAAAAGTCAAAGGCCTAGAAAGAGTGGATATGGAGAGGTTGTTTCCTTTGGTGGGGAGTCCAGGACCAGAGGGCACAGCTTCAGAATAGAAAGCGGTCCCTTCAGAAAAGAGATGAGGAGGAATTTCTTTAGCCTCAGGGCAGTGAATCTGTGGCATTCATTGCTGCAAGTGGCTGTCACTGGGTGCATTTAAACCAGAGGTTGATGGGTTCTTGATTAGTCTGGGTGTCAAAGGTTACAGGGAGATGGCAGGAGAATGGGGTTGAGAGGAATAATAAGTCAGTCATGGGGAATTGTGGAGCAGACTTGATGGGCTGAATGGCCTACTGCTCCTGTGCATTATGGTCTTATTTTAACAATAATAGAATGTATTCCAATGATCAGGCATGAAATTTCACCAGTAGTTTGAAAGCAATTCCTAATGGACTTCACCTCCATAACAACATAATCTGTAGCTTAATGTACGTAACTAATTGGATGTCAGATACAAGGGGACACTAGGTGTGCTAAAGAGGCCATTGTACACATATACCTTTCTGCATCCAAGAGGTTAAATGGAGCAGTCCTTATCTCCATATATTCTGTGCTTAACAAATAAATAAAACCTCCACCTTGTGAAGGAAACATGTGTGCAAACTATTTTGCAATGAAACCTCGAGATAAAACACGGCTCTTGCTTGAAAGAGTGAGAGAGGGCCCGTCTGAGATACCAGAATGCTGGGTTATGGACTGTAGTTTTTGATGGACTGAAGGCCAATGTCACTTTGGGGGCTTTTGTTATTGCCTGCGTGGTTGGCGGAGGTGCTTCAGCTGGTGAAAGTGTGGGGAGGGGGAGGGGGGAGGGGGGGCTTTGGGATTCTGATGTTACTATCATTCATTCTTTGGGGTCTTTGTTTTGTGGATGTCTGTGAAGAGTAAGAATTTCAAGTTGAACACTATATACTATACAAGTTTCCATCGAACTCAATGTGTAAGTTTGCTGATGACACCACAATTGTAGGCCGTATCTTGGGTAATGATAAGTCTGAGTACAGAGAGGAAATTAAGAACCTGGTGGCATGGTGCGAAGACAATAACCTATCCCTCAATGTCAGCAAGACGAAGGAATTGGTTGTTGACTTCAGAAGGAGTAGCGGACCGCACGACCCCATCTATATCGGTGGTGCGCAGGTGGAACAAGTCAAAAGCTTTAAGTTCCTCGGGGTGAATATCACAAATGACCTGACTTGGTCTAAGCCCACCAGCGCCTTTACTTCCTGAGAAAGCTGAAGAAATTTGTCCTGTCCCTAAAACCCTCACTGATTTTTATAGATGCACCGTAGAAAGCATTCTTCTAGGGTGCATCACAACCTGGAATGGAAGTTGTCCTGTCCAAGATTGGAAGAAGCTGCAGAAGATCGTGAACATAGCTCAGCACATCACATAAACCAATCTTCCATCCTTGGACTCACTTTACACCACACGCTGTCGGAGCAGTGCTGCCAGGATAATCAAGGACACGACCCACCCAGTCAACATACTTTTTGTCCCTCTTCCCTCTGGGAGAAGGTTCAGGAGCTTGAAAATTCGTACGGCCAGATTTGGAAACAGCTTCTTTCCAACTGTGATAAGACTGCTGAACGGATCCTGACCCGGATCTGGGCCGTACCTTCCAAATATCCGGACCTGACTTGCACTACCTTACTTTCCCTTTTCGATTTTCTAATTATGATTTATAATTTAATTTTTTATTATATTTACTTTGATTTGTACTTCAGGGAGCGCGAAGCGCAGAATCAAATATCACTGTGATGATTGTATGCTCTAGTATCAATTGTTTGGTGACAGTAAAGTAAAGTAAGTAAGTAAGTACACATTATTAAATTGAACCATTTGGATTATTTGAAACATCACCAATCCATACCAGGTCTGATACTGGGAAAATTAAATTTAAACCTTTTATAAGGGCTATTAAATATGGTCAACACACCCTGGGACATACAGCTCTTTAGGAATTCAGTCCTTAACATAAAACACTAGGCACACCACATCCTGTCTGGCTCTCCTCTTACCTCTTCTCTTCTCGTCACTTGCCTATCGACTCGCTCTGGTGCCCTTCCTCCTACGATCCACTCTCCCATCCTATCAGATTCCCTCTTCTTCAGCCCTTTACCTTTTCCACCTATCACCTCCCAGCTTCTCATTTCGTCCCCCCCCCTCACCTGGTTTCACCTGCCACCTTCTAGCTTGCCCTCCCACCACCTCCTTATTCAGGCTTCTTCCCCCTTCCTTTCCAGTCCTGGGGAAGGGTCTCGGCCTGAAACATCAGCTCTTTATTCCTCTTCATAGATGCTGCCTGACCTGCCCCGTTTCTCCAGCATTTTGTGAGCGTTTCTCTGGATTTCCAGCATCTGCAGAATCTCTTGTCTTTATAATTACATGCTACAATTATTTTCAGTCCCTTCAGAGGGACGTGACAGAATTGAAGAGAGTGTAGAGGAGGCTTGCAAGGATAAGATTTGAACTTGTGATTTCAAAATCTTTGATTACTGTAACCACAATGAAAATAAAATGAATCTGCAGATACTGGAACTCCCTAAATCTGTAGAATGTTAACGTAACACTATCAGAGTGCCAGCGTTCCGGGTTCAATTCTGCTGATGTCTGTAAGGAGTTTGTAAATTTTCCCCCCAATCACTTGGGTTTCCTCCGGGTGCTCCGGTTTCCTCCCACAGTCCAAAGACCTACAAGTCAGTCAGTTAATTGTTCACGTGTGTATAATTGGGCGGGGTGAGCTCGTTAGTTCAGAAGGGCCTGTTACTGTGCGGTTATCTCTAAATAAATAAATATGCCAGAAACACTCAGCGGGTCAAGCAGCGTCTACGGGGAGAGAAACAGAGAAGTGTGAAAGGGAAAAGACAGATTTGTTCAAATTTGCACAGAGGGTTGAGAATAAATAGATTGGATAAAGAGAATATCTCTGATAAGCAGCCAGTATAATCTAAGACCCCACTCACCTTGGACATTTTCTCTCCCCACCCCCACCCCATCAGGCAGAAGCCTAAAAGCACAGGCCACCAGGCTTAAAGGCAGCTTCCGTCCCATTGTTATAAGACTATTGATAGGATGGATATTTGAGCTCATAATATGATATAAGAGCAGAATTAGGCCATTTGGCCCATCGAGTCTGCTCTGCCATTTCATCACGGCTGATCCATTTCCCTCTCAGCCCCATTCTCTTGCCTTCTCCCCGTATCCCTTCACGCCCTGACTAATCCAGAATCGATCAACCTCTGCCTTAAGTATACATAGAGACTTGGCCTCTGCAAATTCCACACATTCATCACTCTCTAGCTAAATAAATTCCTCCTCATCTCCATTCTAAAAGGGCACCTCTCTAATCTGAGGCTGTGTCCTCTGGTCTTAGACTCCCCCACCACAGGAAATATCCTCTCCACATCCACTCTGTCGAAGCCTTTCAACATTCGATAGGTTTCAATGAAGTCACTGCTCATTCTTCTGAATTCTAGCGAGTAAAGTTTATTGCTTATTTATTATAATTATTTTTATTGTTTTATTGTTTCTTTTCTATTTACTGTGAATGCCCGCAAAAAAATGCATCTCGGAATTGTATATGGTGACATGGATGTACAATGGGAATACATTTACTTTGAACTTTAAAGATTGCTGCCATAGTGGCAGCAAATTGATCCGAAACTCATTTCACTCAGAGGTGTCACTATCTCCCCAGGGGTGATGATGTGATCTCTCCAGGAGATCCACGCAGTGGAGTCACCAATTCACAGCCCACTCTTTGCCAGCTATTAATAAATAAAAGGCAAGAATTCACTGCGACTGTGCACGCAAAGGAGTTTCTGTGTCATCTGGTTCTGCTCAGAGACCTAAATGGCAAATGCGTTCAGCTGTTCTCCACCTTCCCTGTAAACTCGCCTGAGCTGACAATTGAATGCTCGTCTCCATGGGAGCCTGCCTGGCCTTGCTGGTACAGATCTCCAGAGAACGGTAATTAGGGGCAGGAGTGTTTAGCAGCTAGCAACACTCAGGCAGAGGTGCAGCAGATTGCTTAAACCTCAAACAGCTGCTTGAGACAAAATCTTCTCCCTCAGATTGGAATTGGGATAGGATTATTCCTATCACAGAGTGAAAACCTTGTCTTGCACACTGTCTGTACAGATCAGAAGCTATGCTCGTCATGTCTGCGAGCTTCACGCCGATTTGCCCCGCTATATGATGAACTGAGACCGAGGCTTTGGGCCTACTCCAGGCCACTCTGGGATTTTGCTCCATGGACTCAATTTGGTTCGGAATGCTGTTGCTAGCTTTTATTGTTTGCACGATTTGTCTTTTTACCCCTCTTTCTCTGTGCATGGGGTGTTGGTCTTTGTTTTAAATTGGATTCTTAGGTTTCTTGTTCTGTGGCTCCCCCTGAGCAGACAGATCTCAAGGTTGTATAATTTATACATTCTTTGATAATAAATGCACTTTGCATCAGTGTATTGTAGTAGATCAAGGCACAACAGTAACAGAATTCAGAATAAAGGGTAACAGCTACAGAGAAAGAGCAGTGCAAGATCATAATGAGTTAAAGAGTCCATTCCGTCGTACGATGGAACTATTCAATAGCGGAGAAGCAGCTATTGACCCTGTAGTCTTATGATTGTAGGCTGTAATTGCTGGGACTTGAGTCTAACACTATGGAGGTGGTGTGGAATAGATCCTTCCCGCCCTTCGAGTCGTACTGCCCAGCAACCCCCCGATTTAACCCCAGCCTAATCACTGGACAGTTTACATTGACCAATTAACCTACCAACCGGTATGTCTTTAGTCTGTGGGAGCAAACCAGAGCACCGGGAGGAAACCCACACAGTCACGGGGAGAAGGTACAAACTGATTACAGGAATCAGCGGGAATTGAACCCGGACTGCCCGTACTGTAAAGCGCTGGGCTAACCGCTCGGCTACGTGTTCGGCTGTACGCTGTAATTGCCGGACCGGGATTTGAACCCAACACTGTGGAGGTGCTGCTTGTTTGTTTGTCTATCTGTTTATTTATTTATCTGTCAATTTATTGAGGTACAGCTCAGATTAGGCCCTTCCGGCCCTTTGAGTCCCGCCGCCCGGCAATCCCACGACTTAACCCTAGCCTGATCGCGGGACAATTTACAACGACCAACGAACCTACCGACCGGACTGTGGGAGGAAACCGGAGCTCCCGGAGAGAACGCACGCAGTCACAGGGAGAAGGTACAAACCCCTCACAGCAGCAGCGTTGTCCGCTGAGCCAGAGAGTATCAATCCTGCAAGAAAACCATGTCCGCACCAAAGAACCCTGAATTCCCAAAGAAATGTGGAATGTCAGCGCAAGGTAGACTGATTTTCCTGAAGCACTAACCCATGTCTATAACCCGCGAGCCTGCTTTGCACTGCATAGTGCAAAAATCTTAGGTCCATATCTATAGCTAGCGTGCCTACGTCTTGGACAGTGCTGTATTTGTCAGCGTGCGGTGGGGAGCGAGTTTGTAAACTCGACGGGAGCAAAGGGTGTTGGGAATGGAGAGGGTGGAGCGCCGTGGGAGGGGTGCGGGACAGGTGGCAGAGAAGGAGTTCCAGGGGTTGGAGATGGTGCAGGTGCAGACACACCCAGCCCTGAGACACCAGGCAAGGTCATTTGATTTCAAACCATCGGTTTATTGATCATTACAGAATGTCTCTCTGTTGCTCCCTCCCCTCTCCCTTCCCCTTTTCCCAACCATGATTCCCCTCTCCCTGCCCCCTTCCCACTCTCAGTCCACAATAGAGACCCATATCAGAATCAGGTTTATCATCATTCACACCTGTCATGAAATTTGTTTTTTTTATGGCAGCAGTAAAGTACATAATATTACAACAGTACTGTGCAAAAGTCTTAGACACTCTATCCATATATATATATGTGTAGCTCAGACTGTTGCTCACTGAAGGTCATGAGGACGAACATTTTTCTAGCCACTTCCTCCTTCTGAGGCAGTCCTCTGGGATCAAGGATACTCTGCGTCCACTTCTGTGGGTTCTGAGGCAGCGGACGAGGCCGATGTGGGATCTACAAATTCTTCACATATCTGACAGGAGGTACTTTGGGAGCAGGGGCAATTCCCCACCCCCACCCCCCACCACCACTTACACTGACTTTCTGCGCTCCCACAGAATGGAGCCGGGGTCCCAAATTCCCAAGTGCCCATTCTCCATTCAGCCAAGAATTCTCTTCAGCCGTTAGGAGAGGGCTTTTCAAGTCGCATTCAAGTCAAGTTTGTTATCATTTAACTATATACATGTATATAATGTATATAGAAATGAGACAATGTTTCTCTGAACCAGGTGTAAAGCACTGTAGTACACATAACACATATATAACAAATGACACCTTACGAAGGTAAAGATAAAATCTATGGATGAATCACGCATAAATAACAAACTGAAGTGCATAAATTAAATGTTGTAGGGTACGGAACTGATTAACTGGTGACACTTTGAACGCAACGTGGCAGGGGATTCAGAACCCCACTGGCCTGAGGGAAGAAACGGTTTCCTATCCTGGTCAAGAGAGTTTTGAGAATGCCCCTGAATCTTTGTCCACCAGAAAGTCTTTTGCCTGGGTGGAGCTGGGAACAGAGGTCTATTTCAGAAGTCTGGTGCTGGGCGGCCTGCTCATTGGAGCCAACTAAGTCTGATTGGAGCCTCAGTGGTGAGAGCATCACTGTGGAGAGGAAGCTTATGTTGGCTTCGCTTTCTGATGACAAGTGTAGCCCGAAGTTCCAACTTTCCATTTCACTCTCACCCTGACCTTTCAATCTTTGACCACCCAAGCTGCTCCAGTGAAACTCAACACAGTCGGCTAATGTTCACACTTGGCTTACTAGAGCCTTCAGGATTTTAACATCGAGTTGAGCATGAACAGGAGGAGGAAGGAGTAGGCCAAGTGGCACATTGAGCCTGACCATGGACTCAGGTCCCAGGAGGAGGCCGGGATAGGCCATCTGGCACATTGAGCCTGCTCTGTAATTCTGACCATGGACTCACTGACCTGCCCTTTCCCTACAACCCATAACTCCCTTGCTCTGCAGAAATCCATCCGTGAATTAAGTATGTTTAATGAAATAACCATGACTGCTTTGGGTGGCTGGGTAGAGATATGCCTGTAGCAAAGGAGGTGTAAGGCACTCTTTCTCTCCGCTAGCCTGTAGGTCACGTTTGAGCAAGGAGTAGCACCTGCTTAGCCTCCACCCCACCCTGATCAGGGTCACGTGAAGCCATGGGAGCAGGTGGTGGACGGTCGTACGAGCAGCCGGTGCACATCACAACTCCTGGTTATGTGACCATTGACACCAGGCAAACAATCTCTTGTAAAGACACTGCCCAGAAGAAGGCAACGACAAATCACCTATGTATGTAGAAAAATTTGGCAAGAACACGATCGTGAGACCACGATCGCCTATGTCATTCGACACGGCACACAATGATAATGATTACTGTTTCTCTGGGCAGAGAATTCTACAGACACACTACATTCTGTAAACTTCAATGAGCGTTTCCAATATTGTATCTTATATTCCACCAGGCAGTTTATTCTTCTTTCCTTTCTCAGTTATTTCAGATTTAAGTTGGCTTCTCCTACTTATACCCCCAGCAGATACATCATCACCCTCTCCTTCAGCCTGTACCACCATCATCTACAGTACAGCGCAAAACGTATGAGGCAGATATCACTAGGGTGCCTAAAGCTTTTACACGGTACTCTATTTGTCAACATGGAGCGGAGAGCAAGTTTGTAAATCTGGAGGGAATGGCAAGGGTGGGACAGGTGGCGAAGAAGGAGTGCCAGGGGCAGAGGGTGGCACGGGTACAGACACACCCAGCCCTGAGACACCAGGCGAGGTCATTTGATTCCAAACAACTGGTTTATTGATCATTACAGAATGTCCCTCTGGTGCTTCCCGCTCCCTCCCCTCTCCCTTCCCCTTTTCCCAACCATGATTCCCCTCTCCCTGCCCCCTTCCCACTCTCAGCCCACAACAGAGACCCATATCAGAATCAGGCTTATCATCACTCGCATATGTCATGAAATTTATTTATTTTTTCGGCAGCAGTATAGTGCAATATATAAAGTTACTTTAAGTACTGTGCAAAAGTCTTAAGCACCCGAGCTAGATATATTGCACAATACTGTACATCATCAGGAAGAGTGAGTATGGAGATGTTTCCAATAGTGGGGTGACTATGCAGAGGGCACAGCCTCAGAATAGAAGGATGTTCCTTTAGCACAGAGATGAGAAAGAATTTCTTTAGCCAAAGGGTGGTGAATCTGTGGAATTCATTGCCACAAACAGCTCTGAAGACCAAGTTATTGGGTATTTTTAAAGCAGAGGTTAATAGTTTCTTGATTAGTAAGGACATCAAAGATTATGGGGAGAAGGCAGGAGAATGGGGTTGAGAGGGATAATAAATCAGCCATGATGGAATGGCAGAACAGACTCGATGGGCTGAATGGCCTGATCGATTCTGCTCCTATGTCTTATGATCTTATAAGGAGATATATAGGCCAGTTTTTTAGTACGCAGAGTATGACAGCTGCCTGAAATGCCCTGCCTGAGCTAGTTGTGGACGCAGATACCATCGAGGCGTTTAGGCTCTTACGTGGGCACCTGAATATGCAGGGACCGGACAGAAAGGACCATGTGCAGGCTGAAGTCATTAGGCAGCACCAGCTTATATGGCTCAGTACAGCATAATGGGCCAATTGGCCTGTTCCTGTGTTGTATTAGAACATACAAGGAGTGGGCCATCTACCCTTTCCTGCCCCATGTTCCATGTTCTAAGTTATTTATTTATTCATTCAGAGTTACATAGCGGATTAGGCCCATTCCAGTCCTTCGAGCTGTGCCAAGTGAACCCCCCCTGACAAACCCCCACTTTTACTCTAACCTAGTCACGGGACAATTTAAGATAGCCAATTAATCTTCTAAGAGGCATGTCTTTGGACTGAGGGAGTGAACTGGTACACCCGGAGGAAACCCACGCATTCCACAGGGGGTGACGTACAAACTCCTTACACAGGCCACCAGGGTTGAACTCTCAACTCCAGAGCACCCCAGGCGGTAATAATGTCACATTCTAAGTTCTATTCCATCTCCCGGACTCTGATCTTCCCCTTTCATTTCCTTCATCCCTCCACCTTTCTCCATAAGTTAATTTATTTATTGATATACAGCGAGGTATAGGCCTTTCCGGCCCTTTGAGCTGTCCCACCCAGTGATCCCATAATTTAACCCTAGCCTAATCACAGGACAATTTACAATGACCAATGAACCTACCAACCAATACACCTTTGATCTTTGGACTGTGGGAGGAAACTGGAGCACCCAGAAGAAACCCAAGTGGTCATGGGGAGAACGCACAAACTCCTTAGAGGTAGTGGCAGGAATTGAACCCAGGTCACCTGCACTGTAAAGTGTTGTGCTAACCACTATGCTACCATGGCACCCCCAAAACACTAAAACTCTGTTTTTCTCTCCACAGATGCTGCCTGACCTGTTGAATATTCCTCATATTTTCAGTTTTTTTTAATTTCACGTTTTCAGCATCTGTAATATTTCCTTTTTGGATTGAAGTTTATAAAGTCCGCAAAGCTCCAGAACAATCTCCCCCCTCTATTTCGCAGGGGCAATTTGCCATTGATTTGGAGCATGCCTGTTGTTAAACTGGTTAGATCAGCAGATTCTCAAAGTTCAAAGTAAATTTTATTATCAGTGTATATATATATATATATATATATATATGTCACCACATACAACCCTGAGATTCATTTTCATGCGGGCATACTCAGCAAATCTATAGAATAGTAACTATAACAGGATCAATGAAAGATCAACCAGAGTGCAGAAGATACCAAACTGTGCAAATGCAAATGTAAATAAATAGCAATAAGTTTCATGTCAGAGCAACATGAACAGAACACTGGAGGAAATCAGCAGGACAGGCAGCATCTATGGAAAGGAATAAATAATTGATGTTTCGGGCCAAGGCCTTTCATCAAGACATGCTTATTCCCCTCTATATACGTCCTGTTTGTCCTGTAGAGCAGTCCCAGCATCTTAAGACCTGAGGTCTATGTGATACAGGAGCAGATTTAGGCCATTTGGCCCATTGTCTCTGCCCCACCATTCCATCATAACTGATTTATTATCCTTGTTAACCCCATTCTCCTGCCTTCTCCCCTTAACCTTTGACACCCTTACCAATCAAGAACCTACCAACTTCCACCTTAAATACACCCAATGACTTGGCCACCACAGCTGTTGGTGGCAATGAAGTCCACAGATTCACCATCCTCTGGCTAAAGAAATTCATCCTCATCTATCTGTTCTAAAGGGGCGTCCCTCTATCCCTCTGGTCCAAGACTCCGCCAATTTAGGAGTCATCCTCTCCACAACAAGTCGATCTAGGGCAGGGGTTTTCCGAGGGGACCATGGACCCCAGGTTGGGAAACCCTGATCTAGGGTTTTCAACGTTCAGTAGGTTTCATGAACCCCCCCCCCCCCCACAATTCCTTCAAACTCCACCAGCACAGGCCCAGAACCCTCAAAAGCTCCTTATACATTAACCCTTTAATTCCCGTAATCATTCTCGTTAACCTCCTCTTGGACTTGCCCAGTGTCAGCCCATCTCTTCTCAGATAAGGGGGCCAAACTTGCTCACATCTTGCGTGCATTGCTCTGGATTTCCAGCACCTGCAGAGCCCCTCGTGCTCAAGATTCAATACCAACATACGTCAGCAGCGATCCTTCAATAAAGCACGATTTTCGATGTTAATAAAGCAGTTAGTTCCTTACTAAACTATAAACAATGAAGGAGATTGCAAAACCAGTGCACGAGCCTACTGTTGGGCAGCAACCCCTCCCCCCCCCCCCCGCCGCTCTAGGCATCCATGAGAAGAGTAAACCGGAAGTAGTGGTTGGGTGATGCAAACTTGTGAGCACAAGAAGTGAGCACATCACAGGATGGAAGGAAGGAGTGGCGTTTGGAGCTGCTGAGTGTCGACAGAGCGTGGGGGAGGGCGTGTGAACATTTCAGCTGGTGCTGCAGGCAAACTCTGACCGCAGACATCAGAGGCAGAATCAGCTTTATTTTCCCTCGCAGGCACCCAGCGGCCACTTGTACACCTGCTCGTTAATGCAAATATCCGATCAGCCAATCACGTGGCAGCAACTCAAGCCACCCCGTCTGGCACCGACAATTATTAGGCGGTTAAAGTCACTTTGATTTCCTCTCCTTTCGAAGTTTTGCACCATTTTCTGTAAACTCTAGAGACAGCTTGGTTGTTCAAGCCAAACATCAGCATGGGGACGTAACGTGAGTTAAGGGAATTTGACCATGGAATGACGGCTGGTGCCAGACAGGGTGGTTTGAGTATCTCAGAAACTGCTGATCTCCTGACATTTTAACTCTGTAGAGTTTACAGAGAATGGTGCAAAACATCGAATGAGGAGGAAATGTGATCAAAGTGACTTTGACCGTGTAATAATTGTTGGTGCCAGATGGGGTGGCTTGAGTATCTCAGAAACTGCTGAGTTCCAGGGATTTTTACACAAAAGGAGTCTCTAGAGTTTATAGAGAATGGTGTGAAAAACACAAATATTCAGTGTGCGGCAGTTCTGTGGACAAACCGACTTTGTTCATGAGAGAGGTCAGAGGAGAACGGCCAGACTGGTTCGAGCTGACAGGAAGGTGACAGTAACTCAAATAACCACGTGTTACAACAGCGGTGTGCAGAAGAGCATCTCTGAACGCACAGCATGTCGAACCTTGAAGCAGATGGGCTACAGCAGCAGATGACTGCGAACACACACGCAGTGGCCTCTTCACTGGGTACAAGAGGCAGTGGCCCAGTCCACCGCAGGTAAAGCCATCCCCACCACTGAGCACATCTACAGGAGCACGGTTGCAGGAAAGCAGCATCCATCATCAAGGAACCCCCACTATTCAGGCCTTGCTCTCTTCACACTGCCTCCTTTAGGAAGGAGGTACAGAAACCTCAGGACACACACCACTAGGTTCAGAAACAGTTCCTCAACTTTTGGAGCAGGGTCTTGAAGCAGAGGGGATAACTTCACTCAATTTCACCACCCCAACAGTGAACTATCCCCACAACCTATGGATTAACTTTCAAGGACTTTTCACCTCATGGTCTCCGTATTTATTGTCGATTTATTTATTATTATTTTGGGGGTTTTTTGTACTTGCAAAGTTTGTTGTCTTTTGTATGTTCGTTGTATGTGGTTTTTCATTGATTCTATTCTGTTTCTTTGCATTTTCTGTAAAAGCCCTCAAGAAAATACCTCAGGATTTTATGTGGTGACATACATGTTGTTTGATAACAAAATTTACTTTGAGCAGAATAGAACATAGAACATAGCACATTACAGGCCCTTCAGCCCACAATGTTGTACCAACCATATAACCTACTTTAGAAACTGCCTAGAATTTCCCTAGCGCATAGCCCTCTATTTTACCGAGCTCCATGTACCTATCTAAGAGGCTCTTAAAAGACCCTATTGTATCCTCTTCCACCACAGCAGTGTATTCCACGCACCCACCACTCCGTGTGAGAAATCTACCCCTGACATCCGCTTGGTTTCTATTACCAAACACCTTAAAACTATGCTCCCTCATGCTAGACATTTCAGCCCTGGGAAAAACCCTCTAGCTATCCACACGATCAATGCCCCTCATCATCTTATACACCTCCATCAGCTCACCTCTCATCCTCCATCGCTCCAAGGAGAAAATACCAAGTTCACTCAGCCTATTCTCATAAGGTACGCTCTCCAATCCAGGCAACATCCTTGTAAATCTCCGCTGTACTCTCTGTATTAGCATCCACAGAAGGTAGAGCTCTCACCCAACTGTTGCCACCCAGAAACTTTATATCTAACTCTCTCGGAAATAGAACACATTGAGGCAAGGTTGACTCTGTCCTCTGGCAAATCATAAAGAGTGCAGTAATATTGAGCAAGGGAGGGAGTAGAATTAATTTGACTTTGCTCCTGAAAAAATGTGGCTTGAATTTGCATTATATTATTAAATCCAGTTGATTAATCTAGTCAGCAATCAACACTAAGGCCAAGAGTATTTAATTACACAATGGAAGTGTTTATGGGCTCTCTATGGCAAGTGATAAATGATTCACTGATATGCAGCCATATAAGAGGCAAAGTCGATGCTGGCACGTTCTTCCACAATGATGTAGAAATCAGACATACATGGGGCTTGCATAGTTGCAGCCAGAAGTGCCGGCTTTATTTGATCTTCACTACATTACCAGTATCCACGACAGCCTGCACTCAAATGGGTGCGAAGCCTAGGAATTCTGCTCTCCGCAGCAATGTGGGTGATCAGCCACGGTGAATGTTCCAATCGGCTTTTGGACACCAGGGGGATTTAGGGGATCAGGCAGGAGAGTGAGCCAGAGGCACAGGATCAGATAGGGCTGTGGAGAAGATGGTTCCTGTACTAGGGATTCTAGGACCGGAGGGCACAACCTCAGAATGGAGGGATCTCCATTTAGAATGGAGATGGGTTGCAATGTCATTGAGAGTACTGAAGGTGGTGGTTGCTAGATTCTTGATAAGACAGGGTGTGAAAGGCTACTGGGAGAAGGCAGGAGACGGGAGACGGGAAATGAATCAGCCATGCTCAAATGGCAGAGCAGACTCGATGGGTCAAGTGGCCTAATTCTGCTCCAAAATTTTATGGTCTTATATTCTTGGTATTGAGTTTGGTATTGGTATTGGTACTGTTACTGGAAATGCAATTAGTATTGGTATTGGAATTAGAATTGCTATTGAATTTGAATTTATTTAAATCTTACATCCATCCCACAACGTGAGGGAATAAAAATATTTGCGTTATGACTCCGTCGCAATGTACAGACATGTGAATTTATAAGTCTAATGGTTTGTAGACAGAAGCTGTCTTGTAGCCTGTTGGCATTACAAAACTAATTGGTATTGGTATGGGTATCGGAATGGGTATCACTATCGGTATGGGTATTGGTATGGGTATCGGAATAGGTATGGGCATTGGTATCGGTATGGGTATCGCTATCGGTATGGGTATTTGTATGGGTATCGGAATGGGTATCGCTATCGGTATGAGTATGGGTATGGGTATCGGAATGGGTATCGCTATCGGTATGGGTATTTGTATGGGTATCGGAATGGGTATCGCTATCGGAATGGGTATTTGTATGGGTATCGGAATGGGTATCGCTATAGGTATGGGTATGGGTATGGGTATCGGAATGGGTATCGCTATCGGTATGGGTATGGGTATGGGTATCGGAATGGGTATCGCTATCGGTATGGGTATTGGTATGGGTATTTGTATGGGTATCGGAATGGGTATGGCTATCGGTATGGGTATTTGTATCGCTATCAGTATGGGTATTTGTATGGGTATCGGAATGGGTATCGCTATCGGTATGGGTATTTGTATGGGTATCGGAATGGGTATCGCTATCGGTATGGGTATGGGTATGGGTATCGGAATGGGTATCGCTATCGGTATGGGTATGGGTATGGGTATCGGAATAGGTATGGGTATCGGTATGGGTATTTGTATGGGTATTTGTATGGGTATTGGTATGTGTATGGGTATCAGTATTAGTTTATTATTATTATCACATGTACTGAGATACAGTAAAAATCTTGCCTTGCATTCTGTTCACACAGATCAGATCATTACACAGAGCACTGAGACAGTACAATGTAACACAATAACAACATAGAATAAAGTGTAAAAGTGACTGAAAAAGTTCAGTGTGGATAAGCAAATCATTTTGAGGTTGACGGGTCTGTTCCTGCCTCCCACGTTATCAGAAACAGGATTATTATCACAGACATACAGAACGTCGTGAAATTTGTTGCTTTGTGGCGGAAGTACAGTACAATACATAAAAAAAAAGCTTTAAGTTACCAGATGAAATATTTAAGTAAGAGACAAAGACAGTGAGGTAGTGTTCGTGGCCTCGTGGACCATTCAGAAAAGTGACGGCAGAAGGGAAGAAGCTGTTCCTAAAATGTCGAGTGTGTACCTCCTTCCTGATGGTATTGACGAGAAGAGGGCATGTCCTGGGCGATGGGGGCCTTAATGATGGATGACGCCTTTTTGAGGCATCGCGCTTTGAAGATTTCCTTGATGCCAGGGAGCTGAATGCCCATGGAGGATCTGGATGAGTTTTCAACCTTCTATAGCAGAGATTTCCAATGTTTTTTTATGCCATGGACCCCTACCATTAACTGAGGGGTCTGTGGGCCCCAGGTTGGGGACCCATGCTCTACAGCTTTTTCCAATCCCCTGGTCAGGCACCTGCATATCAGTCACCAGTGCAACCACTCAGAACTTATTTCATGGTACATCTGCTAGAACTTGCGAGAATCTTTGGTGACGTACCAAATCTCCTCAAGCTCCTAGTGAAATATAGCCACTGGCATGCCTTCTTTGGAATTGAATCTGTTCATTGGGCTCAGGATAAATCTGAGATGTAATCTCCTCTGTACCCAATAAAGGCAAGTTCTCACAACTCTGTTTAATGCTGAACATATTAATCCTTTGCTTTACTGATGTCTGACTCACCAGCCACTCAGTTCAGCTGGGACATAGGCACAATGTAATCTTTTACTTCTGCAATCAGACAAGGGATTGTTGCTTGAAACTTCGCTATCACTTTTTGGCTGCCTCCTGACCCCAAACTTAATCATCCAAAGTACACTTTGTCGAGACAGATGAGTAATCACGTCAGACGATCCAAGGAATCAAGATTCCCTTGGCATGCGTCTGGTGTGAGAGTCAGTCGTTCATCCAGGTGAGATTGTTGCCTGAACAAACCTGACCTTTCACCTCTGCCATGGGCAACACAGTAACATGGCGGTTAGTGTAATGTTTAACGGCGCTGGCTGTAAGATCGGGCTTCAATTGTTTTGTTGTGTTCTGTGTTTTATAATTTTTTAAATTTACTTATACAGTGCAGGATAGGCCCTTCTGGCACTTTGAGCCACATCACCTAGCAACCCCCCGATTTAACCCTATCTTAAAGGAACAGGGTTGTTCTGCTGAGCACCGTGGCATGCAATGTTGGCGCTGGAATACGCAGCAACACTTGCCAGCTGCCCCCCCAGTGTGTTATTACAGTATGTGTGTATATAATAAAGAACTGCATTTCCCAGCGTGCAGTGCGGGCATTTCACCCGGAACCGGAGTGATGTTGGTGAGCTGGTCACACACACTCATGGTGAGCTGAAGCCATGAGCTGGTTGTACACACTCAATAGCCTCTGCTCTACACACCTGGAGAAGAGGGATGCTCATGTGAGAATGCTGTTCTTGATGCTGAGGATGTTCTATCAGGCTACGGTGGCCAGTGTTATCATGTTTGCTGTTGTGTGCTGGGGCAGCAGGCTGAGGGGAGCAGACACCAACAGAATCAACAAACTCAATCGTAAGGCCAGTGATGTTGTGGGAGGTGGAACTGGACTCTCTGACGGTGGTGTCTGAAAAGAGGATGCTGTCCAAGTTGCATGCCATCTTGGACAATGACTCCCATCCACTCCATAATGTACTGGTTAGGCACAGGAGTTCATTCAGCCAGAGACTCATTCCACCGAGATGTAACACTGAGCGTCATAGGAAGTCATTCCTACCTGTGGCCATCAAACTTTACAACTCCTCCCTCGGAGTGTCAGACACCCTGAGCCAATAAGCTGGTCCTGGACTTTATTTCCACTTGGCATGATTAACATTATTATTTAATTATTAATGGTTTTATATTGCTATATTTCTACACTATTCTTGGTTGGTGCGGCTGTAACGAAACCCAATTTCCCTCGGGATCAATAAAGTATGTCTGTCTGTCTGTCTGTTCAACACCACCATCAGATTCCTAAATGGTCCATGAACCCATTATGGCTTTTTTTGCTCTTTGTAGTTTATAATCTGTAGTAATTTTATGCCTTTACCATTGTACATTCTAATTGGCTGCATCATCGTCTGGTATGGGATGGGGGGGTGCGGGGTTCCCACTGCAGAAAGCTATGGACTCAGTCAGCTCTATCATGGGCACTGCCTTCTGTAGTATCTGGGACATCTTCAAGGAGCGATGCCTCAGAAAGGTGGCGTCCATCATTAAGGACACCCATCACCCAGGACATGCCTTGTTCTTATTGCTACCATCAGGAAGAAGGTACAGGAACCTGAACGCGCACACTTAACTATTCATACTCACTGTAATTCAAGGTTTGTTTCCTATGGTGGAGGAGCCTAAGGCCAGAGGACATAGCTGCAGAACAGAGGGGTGTCCTTTTAGAACAGAGATGAGGAGAAATTTCTTTAGGCAGAGTGATGAATCTGGGGAGGCCAAGTCATTGGGTATATTTAAGGCAGAGGTTGATAGATTCTTGATTGGTCAGGGCATGAAGGGATACGGGGAGAAGGCAGGAGGTTGGGGCTGAGAGGAAATGGATCAGCCATGATGAAATGGCGGAGCAGACTCAATGGGCCAAATGGTCTAAATCTGCTCCTCTATCTTATGGTCTCTGACCAGGCATGTTTGAAGTAGAACTAGGAAAGTTTAGACCACAAGAATAATAAGTTGCTTCCAAGCAAAAATGGGTTAATACAGCTAGGGAAGCAGGGTAAGAGAGGTCTCATAAACAGAGATGGAACAACCAAGTGTCTCAGCCACAGAGCCTAACCACAGGCCGGATCAGTAACGTTGAGTAATTTATTTTTACCACACTCACTGACATAATTTTTATTTTCTGAACACTATGAACTCTGAAAGAAAAAGCTGCTTAACCCCTCTGAATATTTTTGTTTTTCAGATGTTTGTGGGATGATGTCATCAACGACATCACACTGAGCGGCCCGAAATAAAAGGCAAATCAAAGAGCTGAGGAAGAGTTTCTTTAGCCGGAGTGCGGTGAATCTGTGGAATTTGGTGCCACAGCTGGCTGTGGAGGCCAAATCGTTGGGTACATTTAAGGCACGTGTTGATAGAGTCTTGATTACTCAGGTTGTGAAAGCTTACAAGGGGAAAGCAGGAGAACGGGGCTGAGAGGGAAATGGATCAGCCATGATTGAATGGCAGCACAGACTTGACGGGCTGAATGGCCTAATTCTGCCCAGATGTCTTATGGATTTTGTCCTATGTTCAAATCTACATCAGATTTTTGGGAAATTACATTTTTGGGATTCCGCAAGCTCACAAGGGGTGTTTAATAAATGCAAATCTTTCTTTATGAGTGTTTTGTTTATTCATTGAAATACAGCGCGGAATAGGCCCTTCCGGCCTTTCAAGCTGCGCTGCCCAGCATCCCCCCGATTTAACCCTAGCCCAATCACGGGACAACTTACAATGACCGATTAACCCATCAAGTGGTACGTCTTTGGACGGTGGGAGAAACAAAAGCACCCAGAGGAAACCCACGCGGTCACGGGGAGAACGTACAAACTCCTTACAGACAGTGACAGGAATTGAACCCGGATCGCCGTCTCTGTAAACCGTTGTGCTAACATTATGCCACTGTGTTGCCCCAATTGTTGGACACTGATTTTTTGAAAATGCACTTGACAACAGTTTCAAACAAGAGAAAATCTGCAGATGCTGGAAATCCAAAGCAACACACACAAAATGGTGGAGGAACTGAGCAGGCCAGGCAGCATCTGTGGAAAAGAGTACAGTCGACATTTCGGGCCAAGACCCTTCATCAGGACTGGGGAAAAGGTTGAGGGAGTCAGAGTAGGGGAGTGGGGGGAGGGGAGCAAGAACCAGAAGGTGAAAGGTGAAACCAGTGTTGTGGGGGGTGAAGTAAAGAGCCGGGAAGTTGATTGGTGAAAGAGATAACGGGAGAAGGGGGGAATCTGATAGGAGAGGATAGAAGGCCGTGGAAGATAGAAATTGGGGAGGAGCAACAGAGGACGGTGAAAGGCAGATAAGGAAATAAGGTGAGAGAGGGAATGGGGGTTGGGGAATGGTAAAGCATTACCAGAAGTTCGAGGAAATCGATGTTCACGCCATCAATTTGGAGGCTACCCAGACGGAATATAAGGCATTGTTTGTCCAACCTGAGTTTCTTAAGAAGGTAAATCAAAAGCTGGTCTGTGGTGCTAAACTGCTGCTAGATTACCAGCCACTCACTCTCTGCAGACCTGGTATTTAGTGCCATAGATTTCTCTAAGTTTCAAAAGGAACAGATTGGGAGACTGCTTCACCGAACAGCTACTCTCCATCAGCCAGAAAAGGTGGGATCTCCTGCCCATTTCAGTTCTACATCCCTTTCCCATTCCAACATGGCAGTCCATGGCCCCCTCGACTGCCATGCTAGTTGGAAGAGCCACACCTTATATTCCGTCTATGTAGCCTCCAACCTGATGGTATGAACATCAATTTCTCAAACAACGCCCCCCCCCCACCTTCACTATTCCCCATTCCTGTTTCCCTCGCTCACCTTATCTCCTTACCTGCCCATCACTGGTACTCCTCCCCCTTCTCATTCTTCCATGGTCTTCTCCCCTCTCCTATCAGATTCCCCCTTCTCCAGCCTTGTATCTCTTTCACCAATCAACTCCCCAGCTCTTTACTTTGCCCCTCCCCCTCTCCCGGTCTCACCTATCACCTGCCACCTTCTACTTCTTCCTCCCCTCCCCCACCTTCTTCCTCTGACTTCTCATCACTTTTTTCCGGTCCTGATAAAGGTTCTCAGCCTGAAACATTGACTGTTAAGCTGTTTTCCACAGATGCAGCCTGGTCTGCCGAGTTCCTCTAGCAATTTGTGTGTGTTACTTTGATTTTTGCAGATTTTCTTGTGTTTGGAAAAACCTAGTGCTGACTAATTCAACAGTTCCAATTTAACAGCAGAGAGTAACAACTAATTTCTTTTAGCAGCTGAAGGTTTTTCTCCATCGCAGTCAGGTCTCAAGGAATAAAATTGTGGTAAGTCTTAATTTTGTTCAAAAATGCAAACTCCCAGAAAAACAATATGAATCATTTTCACACCCAAGGCAGCTTCACAAGCGAGGGTACTCTGCAGGGATCTTGGCACCGTTTCTGAGATGATTTCACAAAGACGTGAACAAAGCTTTGTCAGCCATAAAACTGACATCCTTTTTAAATGCCTGACTCTATACAAAAAGACAAATTTGCATTCCTAGCATGCCTGTCACATCCTCAAAGCCTTTTCAGTCAATTAAGTATTTCTGTAACATTGGTACCTCTGTAATGCAAGAAATCCAAGAGCCAATTTGTACACAGTGAGTTCACACAAACAGCCATTTAGACAGTAAGACACAGGAGCAGAACTGTACGACTCGGCCCATCACATATGACCCGCCATTCCATCGTGGCTAATTAATTATCCCTCTCAACCACATTCTCCTGCCTTCTCCCCGTGACTTTTTTCCAACGCATGGACCTGTTCAACTGTCATTTAGAAGTTGTTATCGTACCTTTCCCCGAGCAGCACGTTCCATCTACGTACCAGCCCTGTGGAAACAAAGATGCCTCTCAAGACCCTGTGAAGTCTTCCCACACTCACCTTAAACTTTCTAGTTTGTGATATCCCAACCCTGGGAAGAAGCTCAACTGACCATAAGACTATAAGTTAAAGAATTTAAGAAGGCAAAACAGCGGGTATATTTCATTTGGAGTTTGAGGAGATTTGGTATATCACCGAAAACATTCACTAATCTCTACAGATGTACCATGGAGAGCATTCTAACTGGCTGCATCACCGTCTGGTATAACAGGATCGAAATAAGCTGCAGAGAGTTGTAAACTTAGTCAGCTCCATCATGGGCATTAGCCTCCCCAGCATCTGGGACTTCTTCAAGGTGTGATGCTTGAAAAAGACAGCATCCATCATTAAGGACCCCCATCACCCAGGACATGCCCTCTTCTCATTGCTACCATTGGGGAGGAGGTACAGAAGCCTGAAGACACACACTCAATGATTCAGGAACAGCTTCTTCCACTTTGCCATCTGATTTCTGAATGGACATTGAACCCATGAACACTACCTCACTACTTTTTTTTTGCACTATTTATTGAATTTAACTTTTACATATCTATTTCTTGCTGTAATTCGCAGTTTTTGTTATCATGTATTGCAGTGTATAATGTGCGGCATAACATAAAATTTCACGACACACGCTGGTTCCGATTCTGATCAGAATTAGGCCACTCAGCCCACAGAGTCTGCTCGGCCAATCAATAATTGCTGATTTATTAACCCTCTCAACCCCAATCCCTTCACTTCTGCCACATGACTAGTTACCATGATAAACACACAACACCGAATCCAATGCAGATAGGGAACAGATACATGGCTCCTACACAGTTTTTAAGTGACATTGGCTGAGGGGGAAAAGGAACCGGCAAGGACATCAGGGAAAACTTGTCTTCCAAATAGCGCCATTGAACAATTTACAAACTGCTCAGAAAGTAGACAGGGCTCTGATTTAATGTCTTATCAGATAGGCAACACTGCCAACAATGGCCTACCCACTCAGTACTGCGGCAAGACCATAGAACCTTACAGCACAGTACAGGCCCTTCAGCCCACTATGTTACGCTGACCTTTTCAGCTACTCCGAGATCAATCTAACCCTTCCGGCCTACGTGGTTCTCAATCGGGTGAGAGCCGATTTCACTCATTCTCCTTGATGGTCACTCCTCTCTCCATGGTGCTGAGGCTATGAAGACTGCCCCAGCTGCAGTGCTCCTTGCCCGCTAAATACAATACACTGACTCCGGGGCTGCCTCGAGGTTCAGATCTCAGGACTCAATTTTGGTTAGGAATATTTTTGTTCGCTTCAATTTTTTTGCATGAATTGTATTTCTTTCTCATCCTCTTACATATCACGCATTGGTCTTTTATTTTTGTTTTTATTCTTTTCTTTAATTGGGTTCTTTCGCGTTTCTTGCCTTGTGGCTACGTGCAAGCAAGCAAATCTCAATCTATACATTCTTTGATCACATTTGAATCTTAGAAACTTTTTCTATCTAAAAGATTCTTAAATGCCCCTAACGTACCTGCCTCTACCGCCACACATTCACCACCCTTTGTGTAATGAACCTACCTCTGACATCCCCTCTATACTTTCCTCCAATCACCATAAAATTATGCCCCCTCATATTAGGCACTTCACTCTGGGGGGAAGAAAAACTTCTGGCTGTCCACACATATGGTTTGATACCCCTCTCTTCAGTCACCTCTCATCATCCTACGCTTCAAAGAGAAAAGCTCTCTGTCACGGTGAGTGTGGCAACGACTGAACCCAGATGTGGAGAAACGGCAGACTCTGTCACGGTGAACACTGGCAATGTCTGAGCCCAGGTGCGGAGGAATGGCGGACTCCCACGTAGAGACAGAAACAAGACATCAGTACCAACAGAGCGTCGGTGACACGACCGAGCGACACTGCGAGACGAATCATTCTCCACACAAGGACTCCACGAAGAGCGCGAAGCGAGAGTCCGCATTAAATAATCACAGAAAGCAGAAAACCCGTGCCAGTCACAATTAGCTTGAGATTAAGCAGAGAGCATGAGAGCGTAACGACTCCTGTTAAGTCAACAATGGGTAAATACATTGAGAAACCCAGAGGCTGAATGATCTACGACAAGACGCAGAGGCCCACAGGGACTTGTGACGCTCTTGAGAAGAGAAAAAACACTTCACTTTTTTTACGTTCAGATTTCTGGCCTGGACTTGGAGCCGCTCAGAGGTGAGAGTGCACTCTATTGGACTGAAACGTCAAGACTGGAACATCGAGACAGCAAGCAGTGTGTTTGCTAATCGCGGGCAGCAGTCAGAGGGAGGCCCCTCCCTCCCTTTCAACGGAGAGAGAGAGAGAGACGGGACGGGGGTAAGGCACGGAGGAGCTGAGAGAAGAGACGTGAATGCTTGTAACATCGGAACAGTGAACTGCTGGCCTCCAGGCCCGCATTGTTACAGGAGCGACCTCTGTCTCCCTCGCTGGAGATACCGAGAGGCTGGGTGGTGGACTGCGGTTTTGAGGGACTCTGGATCGAGGACTCTTTTGGTGACTTCTGCCGTTGCTCGCGGGGTTTGGGGGTGGCGAGGGGGTGCCTCTGTTGATGCGAGTGGGGGGTTGGGGGGTCAATGCTTTTGCTGCTGCTTGTGCGAAGGGGCTTCACGGCTTCGATTCTTCTACAGGGTTCTTGTTTCGTGGATGCCCGTGAGGAGTACAAATTTCAGGTTGTATACTGTATACAGTCTCTGATATTAACTGAATCGAGGGCAGACCCACTCAGGGAGGCTTCTTTGCATTGCTTTCTACTAACCTTGCACCCAAGAGATTTAAACATCGTGCCAACCAGGGTGCAGTTATCTTCAGTCGTCGTTCAGGACCTCTCGTGGAACCCTTTCATACTTGGACCAGGTCCTGGGAAAGTCAGCAACCAGAGCCAGGGCTCAGTACGGAATCAAAATTATCACTTGCCGCTTCTTTTCTCTTCCCCTCCTACAGAGCATCCATAGCCATCTTCCCTCATTTCACCTAACAGCTTGCAGAGTGTTGACACAACATCATCTGCGCGCTCGAGGCAGCCAAGAAGCAGTGCCTGAGGTCAGGCTGCCAATCCACAGTGTTACTGATCGCGAGGAACGTTTCTCACTCGGCGCACTGAGGTGGGGGGGGGAGGGGGGGTCATTGAAAGGATGAGGGATCACAAAATCAAGGCCAAAAATAACTATTGTTGACCAGCTGCGCTGCGTATAATTAAGTAAAATGACAATGGATTCTTTAAATCTTTAGCAGAATAGTAAACATAGCAACAAAACATTCAAAGCTCCTCTTGGCCTTGTAAGAGCCTGGGGCACCCTATGCTTCTCCTGTCCTCAGAAGAGCTGGGGTTGAGTCGGCGGTAAGGAAAGCAGATGCAATGTATAGCATTCATACTGGGGCTAAAGGGGTAGCGTGGTGGTTAGCACAATGCTTTACAGTACGGGAGACCTGGGTTCAATTCCTGCTACTGCCTGTAAGGAGTTTGTACGTTCACCCTGTGGCCGTGTGGGTTTCCTCCGGGTGCTCCGGTTTCCTCCCACACAGTCCAAAGGCTTACCGATCGGTAGGTTAGTTGGTCATTGCAAATTGTCTCGTGATAAGGCTCCCAATTAAATCAGGGGATTGCTGGGAGGCACGGCTCGAAGGGCCAGAAGGGCCTACTCCACATTGTATATCAGTAAATAAATATCGAGAGAACTCAAATATAAGAACGAGGATGCGATGCTGAGGCTTTATAAGGCATTGGTCAGACCACACTTGGAGTATTGTGAGCAGTTTTGGGCCCCCTATCTAAGAAAAGATGTGCTGGCATTGGAAAAGGTCCAGAGGAGACTCATAAGAATGATCCTGGGAATGAAAGGGTTAATCTGTGAGAAGCATTTGATGTCTCTGGGCCTATACTCACTGGAGTTTAGAAAAATGAGGGGGGGATCGCATTGAAACCTATCAAATAATGAAAGGCGTAGATAGAGTGAATGTGGAGAGGATGTTTCCTGTGGCAGGGGAGTCTAGGACCAGAGGGCACAGCCTCAGAATGGAGGGACGCCCTTTTAGAACAGAGATGAGGAGGAATTTCTTTAGTCAGAGCGTGGTGAATCTGTCGAATTCATTGCCACAGGCAACCATGGACGTCAAGTCATTGGGTGTATTTGAGGCAGAGGTTGATAACTTCTTGATTAGTAAGGGCACCAAAAGTTACAGGGAGAAGGCAGGTGAATGGGATTGAGAGGGTTAACAGATCAGCCATGACTGAATGTTGGCATTCATTTCAAGGGGAATAGAATATAAGAGCAAGAAGATGATGCTGAGCTTTTATAAGACACTAGTCAGACTGCACTTGGAGTATTGTCAACAGTATTGGGCCCCATATCTCAGAAAGTATTTGTTGTCCTTGGAGAGAGTCCAGAGGAGTTTCATGAGGATGATTCCAGGAATGAAGGGGTTAACATATGAGGAGCATTTGGCAGCTTTGGGCCTGTACTCACTGGAACTTAGAAGAATGTAGGGAGTTTTCATTGAAACCTACCAAATGTTGAAAGGACTAGGTTAGGTGGATCTTTCCTACGGTGGGGTATCCAGAACTAGAGGGCACAGCCTCAAAATTGAGGGGTGACCTTTTAGAACAGAGATAAGGAGGAATTTTCTTTAGCCAGAGAGTAGTAAATCTGTGGAATGCTCTGTCACAGACAGCAGTGGAGGCCAAGACTGTGGGTATATTGAAAGTAAAATTGATGGTTTCCTGATTGGTCAGGGCATTAGGGTTATGGTAGGAAGGCAGGTGAATGGGGTTGAGTGAGATCAGGGATCAGCCATGATGGAATGGCAGAGCAGACTCAATGGGCTGAATGGCCTAATTCTGCTCCTACATCATATAGTCTTTTGGGTTTCATTTAGTGAGTATCTGCAGCCCCTATATGTTTGGTTGTTGTCCGCCATGTCGGACAATGACAGGAAAACTGTGCGGGAGATTTTTTAAAGTGGAAAAGCCATTGCATTGGAACAGTTCCACTCTCTCAACTTCAGATTCCAAGTCCAGTGGTGCAAATCATTGTCATAACTGGGTCTTCCCGGGTAGCAGTGGATGACCATGACGTCTTCCGTGCCTTGTCATGCCCTGCGCTCTCCACGGAGTGTTGCAGAACGGCTGTTGCATCTCACTGTAAACATCATCCACCCAGTCCACCAGAGCTGGCTTTGCATGCTAGGACAAGCACGTCTCTGTCTCATGGGGTATGAAGTGGCTGGCTACCCCCACCTGGTTTAGCCTGCCTGTCAAAGCGTTGTACAGGGGCGTGGCCACTGTTGCAGGCAAACAGCTACTTGGAGCCACAAGAGAGAGCTGAGGGTCCGGTGGGGACCAAAGTTTGCTGTACGTTCTTTATTTCCGATACCAGATGCACGTCAGCTGCAATTCCACTGCATGTTTCACTGTACACATGAGAATTCAGTGAATCCCAAACACTGAGCACATCTACATGAAAAACCATCACAGGAAAGCATCATCCATCGCCAAAGATCCTCACCACCCAGGCCATGCCCTTTTCTCACTGCTGCCATCAGGTAGAAGGTACAAGAGCCTCAGGACTCGCACCACCAGATTCAAGAACAGTTACTACCCCTCACCCATCAGGCTCTTGAACAAAAGGGGATAACTACACTCACCTATTGAAATGTTCCCACAACCAATGATCTCACGTCAAGGAGACTTTATCTTGTTATTTCATATTCTCAATATTTATTGCTATTTATTTATATTTGCATTTGCACAGTTTGTTGTCTTCTGCACTCTGGTTGATCTTTCATTGATCCTGTTACAGTTTCTATTCTATAGATTTGCTGAGTATGCCCACAAGAAAATTAATTTTGAGGTTGCCTATGGTGACAGATACTGTATGTACTTTGACAATAAAATTGACTTTGAATCTGAAACTGAACCTGAATCCGACCACGAAAAGTATTGTAAGGTGCCCTCACCAGGTGTCAAAGAGAACCAGTCCAGTGCAGGGACACCATCCTATTTACAAGATGTTAAGCCCCAGTTATGGTGTCCCAATTATCTGTGAATAACTTGCTCTGCATGGGGCCACGAATCCAGCCCAATTAATCAAATTTTGGAAGCAGAGACAAACACACACTGACACTATTATTTCACATCAGTATTAGCAGTGGTCTGTTTATGTCACGTGGACCGAGATCCAGTGAAAAACTTTTGTTTGCGTGCCATCCAGAAAAATCATGCCATACATAAGCACATGGGCAAGAGGCCAAGGATGACTTTGTATCACGTAGTTTGTATATTGTACAACAATAATGGAAATGAGAACTTTACTCATCAACTTAGCCTTTAAAAGGGAAGAAAGGATACTCCAAGCTTCTCTAGGAGTGTTTCCTGACTGGTTGCATCACAGCCTGGTAAGGAAACACTGATGCCCAAGAACAGAAAAATGGTGGATACACCCAGCCCACCACAGACAAAGCCCTCCCCTCCACTGGGCACAGCTACAATGAGTGCTGCCACAAGGAAGCAGCGTCCATCGTCAAGGACTCCTGCCATTAGGCCACGCTCTTTCCTCGCTGCTGCCATTGGGAAGGAGGTAGAAAATCCCTACCTCCCACACCACCAGGGTCAAGAACAGTTACTACCTTTCAACCATGAGGCTCCTGAACCAGTGTGGATAACTTCACTCACCACAGTGAGCCTTAGGTCCCACACCAGCAGGTTCAGGAATAGTTACCACTTTTCAACCATGAGGCTCCTGAACCAGTGTGGATAACCATTCACCCCAATTCTGAACTGATTCCAACAATCTATGAACTCACATTCCAGGACTCTACAACTCATATTCTCTCTCTCCCTCCCTCCAACTCACATTCATTCTCTCTCTCCCTCTATCTCTCTCCCCCTCTTTCTCTCTCTCCCTCCCTCCCTCCAACTCATATTCTCTCTCTCTATCTTCTCCTCTTCACTCTCTCTCCTCCCTCTGACTCATGTTCTCTCTTTTACTCCCTCACTCCAAATGATATTCTTTCTCTCTCTCTCCCCCACCCTACAACTCATATTCTCTCTCTCTCTCTCTCTCTCTCCCTCCCCCCCCCCCCCATCACCTCCATCTCTCTCCCTCTTTCCTTTTTTTTAATCAACCGGAATGTCTCTGGACTATAGAAAGAAACCGGAATACCCAGAGGAAATCTCTGGGAGAAGGTACCCCTTACTAGCAGAGGCGGGAATTGAACCCGGGCCGCCTGTTCTATTAGCGCTGTGCTAACCACTACGCTACTGTGCCAGCAAGTTCAAGTCGATTCTCATTTCAGCTGTATACAAGTATACCGCCAAACAAAATGAGGCTTCTTCAGACCAAGGCGCACAACACAGTATGTATCATAACTCACACACAACACATAAGAGTAATATTCCTACAAATAATCATTAAATCAAAAGTTAAAGAGTAAACAATACAATGCTACTGGTGCTTCATACGTGGTAACACCTGGATGGTGGCAGCGAGTTCTGTGTCTCATGGCCTGGGGGAAAGAACTCTTTCTTATCCTAACAGTCCTTGTCCTAATGCTGCGGTACCTTCTGCCTGAGGGGAGGGTGGGATGGATGGGAGGGATCATTGACAATGGTGAGGACCCTTCTAACCAGCACTCCTGGTATCTCTGATGGGTGGAAGAGAGACCCCGAAAGTCCTCTCAGCAGTCCTCACAATCCTTTGTAGGGTCTTGCAGTCAGATGCCTTACAATTCCTGTACCAGACCATGAGGCAGCTGGTCGGGACACTCTGAAAAGTCATCCTATAAAAACTGTTTAGAAAGGAGTTTGAAAAAAAACTCTGTAAGGTTGACCCCTATTCTCCCACACCGCAAAGTAAAGCAAAGTCCCAGCCTGCTCAACCCCTCTGTCTAACTCAGTCCCTCAAGTACCAGCAACATCCTCAAACATCTCCTCTGCACTCTTTCCAGCTTAATAGCCGACAGCTGGGTGACCAAAACTGAACACGACTCTCCGAACGCGGCCGCACCGCTCTGTTTTCCCAAGCCAGCGTCTTCAGTTGGGTGCAGGCAGTGGCTGTGGAATACAAATGGGTCGCGTTAATGAGACCATTGTTGCACGATGGGAGGAATGTTGGTCACATGGGATCGTGACAACAAAGATTGCCATTAACGTCCTTGTGAGACTGACTGCCTTGTCAAAGCACACTGCTCTGTCCAGACTCACATCCAACCAATGTACTGCGCTTCACTGTATAGTCCAATCAACCTCAAAAACAGTTACTTTCCCCATGCCGTAAGGCCAATCAACTCCTCCAATCACTAACCCACCTCACCACACCCCTTTATCATTTCCTGTCAGAGACACCTTATGTACAGGCACCCCTGTGCCTAGCATCGCATTATGTATATACAATCACCCCTATTTTCATTCTGGCATCTTCTCCCTTCCTTCTCAGTCCTGAAGAAGGGTCTCAGCCTGAAACATCGACTGTTTATTCATTTCCATAGCTGCTGCATGACCTGCTGAGTTCCTCCAGCATTTTGTGTCTGTTGCTTTGGATTTCCAGAATTTGCAGACTTGCTCATACTTATCTTACGAATTTATATTTATTGTGTTTTTTTTTCCTAATTATTGCGTTCTTTATTTTATTGTGTCTTTTTGTGCTTCGTTTATTCAATTATTTTGTTCTCCTTTACACTTGTATACTGGAAATAGCATTAAACAACCTTCAATCTTGAATCAAAATGTACAGGAAACAGGCTGGTCCATCGTGGGTAAAGCTCTCCCCACCACTGGGAACGTTTACACGAAATGTCGTCACCAGAAAGCAACGTCCATCATCAGGGACCCCACCGCCCAGGACATGCTTTCTTCTTGCTGTTGCCACCTGCAACCAAACCACAGCCCTCCATATCCCTCCCATCCACACACAGCACCGTTCAAAATTTCTCTTAAACGCTGAAATCAAGCCTGCAGGCAGCTCATTCCACACTCTCACCACCCTCTGAGTGAAAAATTTCCCCTCATGTTCCACTTAAACATTTCACCTTTCACCCTTAACCCATGACCTCTAGTTCTAGACTCGCTCAGCCTCAGTGGAAAAAGCCTGCTTAAGTTCACCCTGTCTATACCCCTCGTAGTTTTGTATACCTCTATCAAACCCACTACAAAAAGTAGTCGAGACAGCCCGGTTCATCAAGAGTAAAGCCCTCCCCGCCACTGAGCACATCCGTGTGGAAAGCTGTTGCAGGAAGACAGCATCTGTCATCAGGGACCCCCGCCATGCTCTCTTCTCGCTACTGCCTTGAGGGATAAGGTACAGGGGCCTCAAGATTCACCCCACCAGGTTAGGAACAGTTAACCATCAGGCTCTTGAACTAAAGGGGTAACTTCGCTCACCTTCACTTGCCCCATCACCGAGCTGTTCCCACAACCAATGGACTCACTTTCAAGGACTCTTCATCTCATGTTCTTGATTTTTTTGCTTATTTATTTATTATGATTATTATTTCTTTCTTTTTGCATTTGCACAGTTTGCTGTCTTTTGCACTCTGGTTGAACGGCCTAGTTGGGCAGGCTTTCACTGATTCTGTTATAGTTATTATTCTACAGACTTATTGAGTATGCCTGCAAGAAAATTAACCTCGCGGTTGTATATAGTGAACTTTGATAATAACTTTAAACTTTGCACTTTGGATCTTGAATACCTGGATTTGTAATATCATGCCGTACACCGGTTTACAGAATATCAGGGCCTATATCTGCTCAGGTTCCGTAGCTTAAGAATGTAAACATCAACAACCATTCTTTTCAATAGATATAAATACATGAAACCTCGCCTCTCTTTTGATGTGGTTTCCTCGAATGTGGTTTCCCACTCACCAGTGATGCAAACCGTGAACCAGGAAACAAACAAAATAAACTGAGAAAATGCTAATGGAATAATCAGTCCTTACTTGACATCAAATTTAGACACTTTTTTTTGCAATAGAGAAGGGAAGATAAAGATTAATTCATTCGGAGAAAGGTGTGAAAGATTTAACTCCAAAGTTTGTGCACTTGGTAAATTCAGAGCATTGATGTTGGTGGTGCTCATCAACTCAAAGACAAAGCTCAGCTGGGAGGTAGCTGAGCATGTAATTAGGAAGAAGTTATTGATTTTCATATTTTGTGCAAGGTAGCTGCTTGGCTTGCTTGTATCGAATCACATTGTGAACCCATTTAAGACCATAAGGCATAGGAGGAGAATTAGCCCATTCGGCAGAAGTCAGATCCACCTTCCCGTAACCTTTGACGCTCTGACTAATCAAGAAGCTATCAACCTCTACTTTAAATACTTTGAAATTTACTTAAACATGCCCAATAAAATTATCAGGGGTATAGATAGGGTAAATGCAAGAGGGCATTTTCCACTGAGGTTGGCTGGGACTACAGCCAGAGGTCATGGGTTAAGGGTGAAAGATGAAATATCTAAGGAGAGCATGATGGGAAATTTCTTCAGTCAGAGGGTGAGCTGCCAGCACAAGTGGTGCATGCGAGCTCGATTTCAATGTTTAAGAGAAGTTTGGATAGGTATGTGGATAGTAAGGATAGAGTGCAATGGTCCTGGTGCAGGTCGATAAGAGTAGGCAGTGTAAATGGTTTTGGGATGGGCCAAAGGGACCATTTCTGTGCTGTACTTCTCTACAACTCTATGACTTGGCCTTCAAAGCCGTCTGTGGCAACAAATCCACAGATTCACCACCCTCTGACTAAAGAAATTCCTCCGTATGTCTGTTCTAAAGGAACATCCTTCTATTCTGAGGCTGTTCCCTCTGGTCCTAGTCTCCCCCCACCATAGGAAACATCCTCTCCACATCCACTCTATCGAGGCCTTTCAATATCCGATAGGTGTCAGTGAGATTCCCACCATTCTTCTAAACTTCAGCGACTACATGCCCAAAGCTACCAAACCCTCCTCGTTCTCCTGCAGTCCCATCACACCCACACTGGGGGCAATTTACAGCAGCCTGCTTCCCCAATGCCCTTGCTGAAATATCTTGTAGAAAATTGGATGCCCTACTCCATTGCTGGCCTGCCCAGATATTGTGCTGAGGCGAGATGAAGTCCTTGATACCGGCTGAAGTTCTTCTCGTAAGATGGCTGAGCATTTGGATGCAGCGGCCTCTCGGTGGCCTACCAAAGGTGTTTTTTTTTCCCTTCGTAAACATTACTTCTTTATGATCGCAAGACAATGCTGGACTCCAGGAGCTTCAGGTAGTGTGGGTCTATCCTATCAGTGAACTGCTCGTTGGCAGAGGTGCTGGGTTGGGTGTAGACCATAGTGCTGCCTGCTACAGGAAGGCGTCAAAGTGCTCACTATTTTGAACGTGCTGTTGGGAATACGTTGCACGCCTTGGCCCAAAAGGATTGCTGTTTCGTTCAGCTGTTGAATGAGAATTAAATTAGAATTTGATTTGATATGTAGTGCCACTAGGCACTACTTTCAGCTTTCAAACACCTTCACCTGTTCAATCCTTTCAAATATAAAGAGAAATCTCCACACATTGAATTGAAAAATGACTGACAGCAAATTACCCTGACATTTTGCCACAAAGATACCAACCAGCACGGTTTTAGAATGCAAGAGGAATCTAAATTCCCTGGGGGGGGGGGGGGGGGGGGGGGGCCATTACTGACCGAGAGAAAACATAGACAGTGCCTGAGGTCAGGATCGAACTCATGTCTCTGGAGCTGTCCAGTCCCTGCTCTACCAGCTGCATCATTCTGCTGAACAAGATCAAGAAGTGTTGACTCCATCAAAATTACCCTGGTCATCTCATTAACATACTACCTTGAAGCCCTGCAAAGACGCAGAAGCCAGCTGCAGCATAGGTTCTAATAGGTCATGGACTCCTTGCCGGTACAGTACATTACCAGAGACATGATAACTACATGACTGGCCTCCCATTCCTCTGCTAGATTTAGCATTATATAGAGTAGCAGATTCATAATGTGCTGAGCAATTTCAAGTTCCAGGGTGTCAATATCTCTGAGGATCTAACCTGGACCCAACATATCAATGCTGCTACGAAGAAGGCACAACAGTGGCTATATTTCATTAGGAGTTTGAGGAGATTTGGTACGTCACCAAAAACGCTTGCAAATTTCTACAGATGTGCTGTGGAGAGCATTCTAACTGTCTGCGTCAACTGTCCGGTATGGGGCGGAGAGCTACTGCGCAGGATTGAAGTAAGCTGCAGGAAGTTGTAAACTTAGTCAGCTCCATCATTAATGACACCCATCACCCAGGTCATTGTTCCCATTGCTACGATCAGGGAAGGCGGTACAGAAGCCTAAAGGCACACACTTAATGATTCAGGAAAAGCTTCTTCTCATCTGCCATCTGATTTCTGAATGGACATTGAATCCATGAACACTACCTCTCTACTCTTTATTTCTATACTTGCACTACTTATTTAACTATTTTATACAGTATATATACT
This sequence comes from Hemitrygon akajei, assembly GCF_048418815.1. Lineage (NCBI taxonomy): Eukaryota > Metazoa > Chordata > Chondrichthyes > Myliobatiformes > Dasyatidae > Hemitrygon > Hemitrygon akajei. The sequence goes on from NC_133147.1 coordinate 10,764,270, forward strand.
TACTGCAAAACACAGTTTCTTCTCTATTATTATGTATTGCAATGTACTAGTGTCGCAAAGACAACAAATTCCATGACAAATACCAACGATGTTAAATCTGATTCTGAGCTTAAGGACAGGATGCACTTCACATCTGGCCCCTCTCGCCATTAATGACACATAAAAAGCGAGCCACTCATTTATATAAGGCTACCAAACTTCACTCAAAATGATGGAAAGGAATTTGTTAATTTACACAAGTTGAACGTGCCTTTAAATGAAATTATTTTTAAATATTTTATTAATTCTTAAATTATTTACATGTTTTTCAACTGTTTCTAGAAGTCTTTGATGATCAGAGGAAGTTGAAAACAGTGGAGAGGCCTTTCACAGTGTGAGCTCTCAGTAAGCCCGCAGAATTGTCTGTGGGTGGGACATACTTCCCGCTTCTTCTGGCTATCTTGCTCCTCGTGGCTTAAGGAACAACTCCAGGAAGACTGGAAGTCAATGGACATTCGAGCCAGCATTTCTGCAAGAAGCCGACGACACACCAAAGAGTTAAAAACCGTAACGTGGCACACCAATCCCAAGGAGATTAACTATGCCATCTGACTAAATTGAAGGTTGTTTTGAAATGGTTTGCCTACGTTAACACAAAAGTTAATGTAGTATTTTGTATGTATGCTATCATTGCTTTAATGAATCATTGAGTCATAGATCACTACAATACAGAAACAGGCCTTTTGGCCCATCTAGTCTATGCAGAACTATTTATCTGCCTACTTCCATTGTCCTGCACCCGGACTATAGCCCCCCACACCCCTTCCATCCATGTACCTATCCAACTTTCTCTTAAATATTGAAATCAGTCCCGCATCTACCACTCCTGCCAGCATTCCATCTAGTCCATGCCATAAACATTTAAACTGCCTACTCCCACTGACCTACACCGGTACTATAGCCCTCCATACCCCTACCATCCGTGTACCTATCCAAACTTCTCTTAAACACCAAAATCGAGCTCACATGCAACACTTGTGCTGGCAGCTCATTCCACATTCTCACCACCCTCTGAGTGAAGAAGTTTTCCCTCATGTTCCCTTTAAACATTTCATCTCTCACCCTGAACCCATGGCCTCTGGTTCTGGATTCACTAAACCCCAGTGGAAAAAAAGGCCTACTTGCACTTGTCCTATCTATACCCCTCATAATTTTGTATATCTCTATTAAATCTCCTCTCAACCTTCTACATTCCAAGGAATAAAGTCCTAACCTATTTAATCTTTCCTTATAACTCAAGTTCTCCAGACTCCTCAACATCCTTGTAAATTTTCTCTGTACTCTTTCAACCTTATTTGTATCTTTCCTGTAGGTAGGTGACCAAAACTGCACACAATACTCTTCATTAGGCCTCAACAATGTCATATACAACTTCAACATAACATCCCATCTCCTGTGCTCAATACTTTGATTTATGAAGGCCAATGGCTTTCTTTACAACCCTATCAACCTGTGATGCCACTTTCAAATAATTATAGACCTGTATTCCCAGCTCCCTTTGTTCTACCACACTCCTCTGTCCCCTACTGTTCACAGTGTAAGACCTACCCTGGTTGGTCCTACCGACATGCAATACCTCACACTAGTCTGCTTTAAATTTCATCTGCCATTTCTGAGCCCATTTTTCCAGCTGGTCCAGATCCCGCCACAAGCTCTTCATTGTCGACACCCCCAGTGTTGGTGTCATCTGCAAATTTGCTGATCCAGTTGACCACATTATCATCCAGATCATTGATATAGATGACAAACAACAGTGGACCCAGCACTGATCCCTACGACACTCCACTATAACTGAGTTCCTCAAGCCCCAGCAATATCATCGTAATGAACGTATATCTACTGTTTAATCAAATTCCACAGGCTCACTCTGCACGCGGAAGAGTCCCCACAGCAAGATAGAAAATAAGGAGGCCAGATACAGACAATACAATGAGAAGAAGAGGCACACAGTTAAAAATGGTTATTCTGACAAGAGGGAAAAGATGCAGAAAGTGAAGAATAGGGAACACACTCACAGTGAGCTGGAGTCACCCTAAAGCAAAGGGCCCACTGTGTCTCCTTCTGCACTCAGCAATCATAGCTGCCTTGATTATTGTCCACAATTCACTCTCTTCCAAGAGCAGTTCTCTTCGACGGGAACCAGAGAAGATCTGCAGATGCTGGAAATCCGGGCGACACGCTCAAAATGCTGGAGAAAGTCTGCCAGCTGTTTAGTGTTTGGTGTTCCTTCTGTATATCGGTGAGACCCGATGTAGATTGGGAGACGGCTTCGCCGAGCACCTACGCTCTGTCCGCCAGAACGAGCGGGATCTCCCAGTAGCCACCCATTTTAATTCCACTTCCCGTTCCCATTCCATGGCCTCCTCTACTGTCATGATGAGGCCACACTCAGGTTGGAGGAACAACACCTTATATTCCATTTGGGTAGTCTCCAGCCTGATGGCATGAACATTAATTTCTCAAACATCCGGTAATGCCCCCCCCCCTCACCGTTTCCCATCCCCTTTTCCTTCTCTCACTCTATCTCCTTGCCTGCCCATCACCTCTTTCTGGTGTTCCTGCCCCCTTTTCTTTGTCCCATGGCCTTCTGTCTTTTCCTGTCAGATTCCCCCTTCTCCAGCCCCGTATCTCTTTCACCAATCAACTTCCCAGGTCTTTACTTCACACCCCTCCCCTCCAGGTTTCACCTGTCACCTGGTGTTTCTCTCCCCCCCCCCCCCCCACCGCTGAATCTACTCCTCAGCTTTTTTTCTCCAGTCCTGCCGAAGGGTCTCAGCCCGAAACGTCGACTCTGCTTTTTTCCATAGATGCAGCCTGCCCTGCTGAGTTCCTCCAGCATTTTGTGTGTGTTGCTCTCTTCGACAGGAGTTCAGTGACACCCGATGTCACTGCTCTCCCCCCATCCCATGATCCCTGCTGCCCTCAGGTTCTTCGCCTCTCACCTTCCAGCTAGTCGCTTTACACCTCCCCCCACTATCTCTTTATTCTGACATCTTCCCTCTTTCCTTCGCAGCCCTGAAGAGGAGTCTCGATTAGAAACATCAACCGTTTGTTCACTCCCATAGATGCTGCCTGGCCTGCTGAGTTCCTGCAGTGTTTTGTGTGTGTTGACAAGGAGCGGTACTTCACCATGCATGGAATGGCTTCTGAGATCAGGTCCAAAGGTTAGGACGTACAGAAGAAGAAAGCAGATGCAGAGATTGGAAAGAAGGGAGAAACAGAAGTACACAGCAAGAAAAAGACAATGGAAAAAGTTGCAGGAAATCGTAACCCAGCTCCATCATGGGCACCAGCCATCCCTATCATCGAGGACATCTTCAAAGAGCAATGCCTTGAAAAGGCTGCATCTGTCTATTTTTTCCTTTCTTTGCTCTCTGTTTGAAATACTTATGTAATTGATTTTATTTTATATTATCATAATATAATATACAAAAATTACTGCAGGAGTGAATGGATTGTCATATGAAAAGCTTTAGATGGTCCTGGGCCTGCATTCACTGGAATTCAGTAGAATGAGGGGTGACCTCATTGAAACCTATTGAATGGTGAAAGACCTGGATAGAGTGGATGTAGAGAAGATGCTTCCTATGCTGGGGGAGTCTAAGACCAGAGGATACAGCCTCAGAGTAGAGGGCGTCCTTTTAGGATGGAGATGAGGAGGAATTTCTTTAGCCAGAGAGTGACAGATCTGTGAAATTCTTTGCCACTGGCCAAGTATTTATGTATATGTAAGGCAGAGGTTGATAGATTCTTGATTAGTCAGGGCATGAAGGGATACGGGGAGAAGGCAGGAGATTGGAGCTGAGAGGGAAATGGACGAGCCATGATGAAATAGTGGAGCAGACTTGATGGGCCAAATGGCCTAATTCTGCTCCCATTTCTTATAAATTATTATAACATTATATATAAAAGAAAAACAAATTTCATGACGTAAGTGATGATAAACCTGATTCTGACATGGGTCTCAATTGTGGACTGAGAGTGGGAAGGGCGACAGGGAGAGGGGAATCAGGGTTGGGAAAAGGAGAAGGGAGCGAGAGGGAGTGGGAAGCCTCAGAGAGACATTCTGTAATGATCAATAAACCAATTGTTTGGTATCTCAGGGCTGGGTGTGTCTGTACCTGCGCCACCCCACCCCCCCATCCCGCCGCTCCTCCTCTGCCACCTGCCCCATGCCCCACCCTCACCATTCCCAACATCCTTTGCTCCTGCTAGATTTATAAGCCCGCTGTCTGCATTGACAAGTACAGTACAGTGCAAGAGTTTCTGGCGCCCTGGCCCAGATATGTGCCTAAGACTTTTACACAGAACTGTATATTAAAAAAGGAGAAAATTAAATAAAATAAGCAGTGCAGAAAGTGGTGAAAACCCTAACCCTAACCGGACCACACAGTGAGTAATCCGCAATGAGTTCCACTCAGGAGAAAGGACTACACAGTCAGGAGAAGCGTTTATCATGAAAAGAGGGAAAAGTTGCCTTGAGGGAAAAGATACCTACAAGTATCTGGGAGTACAGTTAGACGAGAAGCTAGACTGGACTGCCAACACAGATGCCTTGTGCAGGAAGGCACAGAGTCGACTGTACTTCCTAAGAAGGTTGGCGTCATTCAATGTCTGTAGTGAGATGCTGAAGATGTTCTATAGGTCAGTTGTGGAGAGCGCCCTCTTCTTTGTGGTGGCATGTTGGGGAGGAAGCATTAAGAAGAGGGACGCCTCACGTCTTAATAAGCTGGTAAGGAAGGCGGGCTCTGTCGTGGGCAAAGTACTGGAGAGTTTAACATCGGTAGCTGAGCGAAGGGCGCTGAGTAGGCTACGGTCAATTATGGATAACTCTGAACATCCTCTACATAGCACCATCCAGAGACAGAGAAGCAGTTTCAGCGACAGGTTACTATCGATGCAATGCTCCTCAGACAGGATGAAGAGGTCAATACTCCCCAATGCCATTAGGCTTTACAATTCTACCGCCAGGACTTAAGAACTTTTTAAAAGCTATTATTAATGCTTTTTGAGATAGTGATTTAGATGCATATCATATTTTTTTACTGAGTTAAGTATTGTATGTAATTAGTTTTGCTACAACAAGTGTATGGGACATTGGAAAAAAGTTGAATTTCCCCATGGGGATGAATAAAGTATCTATCTATCTATCTATCTATCTAGATCGCAAGACTCGCAGTATCGAGGATTATCTACTATGATCTCACTGATGACTATACTGAAGACATCATAACTAGAAAGAAAACAGCTGACCCTATAATATTTTCCATTTATACAGGGGGAAGGAGACAGATAAGCCAAGTTTGACTTCATTTGTTTTGTTTAAATGTGTCATTACAGGGTAAGATGCATTAGTTTAACGCTTGCTCTTTACTCTCGATCAAACCACAGCAGTCGCTCACTTTCTGAGACTGGGTGTGGAGAAATGTTAAAATCATAGATAAAGTGACTTATTCTATAATTGAAGACTGAACTAATCCTGCAACGTACTAATGTAAACGGACAGCGAAGATGCCCCAAGTTTATGTCAAGACATTTCAACTTTGCCAAATCATGGACCATCTGAACAATCCCTCCAAAGGATCAGCTGGAAGGACAGACGCACTAACACCAGCAGACTGGAGCAGGCCAAAATGAACAGCATCTCCACCACGATACAGCACTACCAGCTCTGATGTCTTCAGGCTGCCTAACTCACGTCTCCCCAAACAGATCCTTTACTCCCGGTTGACAGAAGGTCAGCGGAGCCCCTGGCGGGCTAAAGCAACCCTTCAAAGATAACAACAAAATCGGCGGGAACAAATTCAACCTCACACCGAAAAACCGAGGAGACACTGGACGCAGCAGGTGCACCTGGAGGAAACCTGCTCGAGAGGGAGCTGCGCTACGTGTCAACAACCTCCGCTGTCCTGCACAGAGCCAGCGGCAACTGCGAAGGGAGAGACGGGACAACCAAAGGACCCAACCACTAACCACAGTCACCACTCACTCCTGCCCACCCTGCTTCAGAGTATGTGGTTCCTGCACTGGTCTCTCGGACCCGCCAACAGACAACCCCTTTGGAGAACGTCACACTCTACTCGAGAGATCGCACTATTTCAACATATCCAATCTATTGGATATTTGACTATACTTTGATATTCAAATTGTTCATATTCATTTAACCCTATATCACATGGTTCTGCTTGTTAGCATAATAAAACATTGACATGAAACTCAGTCACAGAAAAGCAGCATCAGGGACCCCCACCACCCAGGCCATGCTCTCCTCTCACTGCTGCCATCAGGAAGGAGGTACAGGAGCCTCAGGACTCACACCCCCAGGTTCGGGAACAGTTACTACCCTTCAACCATCAGGCTCTTGAACCAAAGGGGGTAACTTCACTCAACCTCACTTGCCCCATCATTGAAATGTTCCCACAACCAGTGGACTCACTTTCAAGGACTCTTCATCTCAAACTCTCGATATTTATTGCTTATTTATTTATTATCATTATTTCTTCTTTTTGTATTTGCACAGTTTGTTGTTTCTGCACTCTTTCATTGATCCCGTTATAGATATTAATCTATAGGTTTGATGAGCATGCCCGCAAGAAAATGAGATGAATCTCAGGGTTGTGCATGGAGACGCATATGTACCTTGGTAATAAATTTACTGACCTTTGACCTAATTGACATTCAGAATCAGAGTACATTTGTCATCAAAGAATGTATAAATTAGACAACCTTGAGATTTGCTTGCTCACAGGTAGCCAGAGAGCACGAAACCCAAAAGAACCAAATTGAAGAAAATAAATAAAAATAAGAGACCAACACCTGATGCGCGAGAGAAAGAAAAATAAACACAAATCACAGAAACAACTGAAGTGAACAACAGCATTCTGAACCAAGACTGAGTCCTCAGTTCCGAGCCCCAAAGCACCCTCCGGAGTAGGCCGAAAGCCTGGCTTATCAGTTCATCATGTGAGCGGGCACGGGGCACAGCAGCCGGGGTGGTCTCCATAGCATCTGCGCCGTGGAGAGAGGAGTGACCATCGCGGAGATCGAGCAAAATTGCCTCTCGCCTCAGATTTATTTATCACGTGTACATCGAAGCTACTTCAGAAAAGAAGCAAGAAATGCTAGATAAAGTCGCTGAAGAAAGTGCGAAGAGAGGATTGAACATCAACTGCAAGGAGACCAAATGTATGGTTGTCATATTGAGCATTGTTATTTCTAATAAATATGGCATCTGGGGGAGTTCTTTTAAGCTCACCTGTTTTACAGATTGCATAATTTAACTATGCTTAGTGGTTAACATCATGTAGCGTCAGACAAGGTACAAAGAGAGATCTTACGTGTGTCCTGTTCCCTGCCAGGAAGTGAATTTCAAATTCACTGCAACAATTTTCACCATTCACAAAAATGAGGAATATTTATTCTGACGTCACTGTATCAGTGCGGTTGTCAAATGCCATTGGTCTGGATTCGAAGGAGCAGAACAAAGGAGCTCCTCGCCGACCTTGGAGAAAGCTGTCTGCAAAGGTCGAGCGGTGCCCAAGGCACCAACGTGCCCTTGTTTGATGTCAGTTTTATTCTTGCACCAGCCTCACTGATCTGTGACATGCAGCAACAGGGATGTCATCCAACGGGCTGAGCAGCCATTCGGGTTAAAAACCTTCCTGTCAGGAGTCTGGGGTGTAAGGTGTCCTAATGCTGAAGCAGTTTTTAACAGAGAACAATATAAAAATGGGGTTTAATTCTGAAAGCAAAATGTGGAGAAGGAAGCTTTAAAAAAAACTTAATTACTAATTAATTTTGTTTCTTAATGCAATCTTGTAAACAGTTTTCTGAAGAAATGAAACTTAAGAAAAAGAAAGAAGAAAATCTTATTCCTGTTTCACAATTCAATAATAGTTTTGTTTAACTTTTCTGCTCCGACTCCATATCTATTGACTTCCTCTCCCACCAGCACATCACCTCCCTCTGGTTCTTTTTCTCTTCCCTTTTTCCCAATGGTCCACTGTCCTCTCCTATCAGATCCCTTCTCCTTCAGCCCTTTACTTTTTCCACCTATCACCTCACAGCTTCTTACTTCTACCCACTCCCATTCCCACCTGCTCTCCTCCCCCTACCTGACCTGGTCTCTCCTTTCACCTTTCAGTTTGTGATCTTCCTCCTCCCCTCCTCTCATTGTGACCATCAGGGAGGAGGTACAGGAGCCTGAAGACCCCTCTTCTCATTACTACCATCAGGGAGGAGGTACAGGAGTCTGAAGACCCCTCTTCTCATTACTACCATCAGGGAGGGGGTACAGGAGCCTGAAGACCCCTCTTCTCATTACTACCATCAGGGAGGAGGTACAGGAGCCTGAAGACCCCTCTTCTCATTACTACCATCAGGGAGGAGGTACAGGAGTCTGAAGACCCCTCTTCTCATTACTACCATCAGGGAGGGGGTACAGGAGCCTGAAGACCCCTCTTCTCATTACTACCATCAGGGAGGAGGTACAGGAGTCTGAAGACCCCTCTTCTCATTACTACCATCAGGGAGGGGGTACAGGAGCCTGAAGACCCCTCTTCTCATTATTACCATCAGGGAGGAGGTACAGGAGCCTGAAGACCTCTCTTCTCATTACTACCATCAGGGAGGAGGTACAGGAGCCTGAAGACCCCCCTTCTCATTACTACCATCAGGGAGGGGGTACAGGACATGGGGTACGGGGTGAAGTTAGACACTGAGAGGTAACAGGTGGAAGAGGTAAAGGGCTGAAGAAGAAGGAATCTGATAGGATGAACCTTCTAGCTTACAGAGTTCTGTTCGAGGCTCTGATAGAAGCTATCCTCGAACCTGGTGATCTGTGCTCTCTGTTCATCTTTTGGCAGAAGTTTTAGACGGTGAGCTCACCCCATCACCTGAGCAGAGGGCAACAACAAAACACTGGTTCATCCCTCCCTCCGATCATTGTCTCTTCCTTCCTTGCAGATGAGATATTAAACTGGGATTCCATCAGATATCCCACCTAAAAGGTCCTTTTGCATGACTTTTAAGAGGGGGTCAATTCACCAGGTGTCCTGCAGTTAATGATGACAAAATGCAGGAGGAACTCAGCAGGTCAGGCAGCATCTATGGAGGGAAAGGACACCTTGTTCATCTGTTGATTGACATCTAAAACTTTGACAAACTTCTGTAGTGGAGAGAAGATTGACTGGCTACATCACAACCTGGTATGGAAACACCAATGCCCTTGAACAGAAAATCCTACAAAGACCGGTAGATGCAGCCTGGTCCATCACAGGTGAAGCCCTCCCCACCATTGAGCACACCTACACGGAATGCTGTCGCAGGGAAAGCAGCATCCATCATCAGAGACCCCCACTACCGAGGTCACGCTCTCTTCTCACTGCTCCTAGAAGGTACAGGAGCCTCCGGACTGGCACCAGCCGGTATTACCCCTCAGCCATCAGGCTCTTGAACCAAAGGAGATAACTTCGCTCGCCTCATCATTGAAATGTTTCTGCAACCTATGGACTCACTTTCAAGGACTCTTCATCTCGTGTTCTCAACATTTATTGCTTATTTATTTATTATTATTCCTCCTTTCTTTTTGCATTTGCGCAGTTTGTTGTCTTTTGCACACTGGTTTAACACACAAGTTGGCGTGGTCTTTCATTGATTCTGTTATGGTTATTAGTCTATTATGGATTTATTGAGTATGCCTGCAAGAAAACAAATCTCAGGGTTGTATATGGTGACATGTATGTACTTTGATAACAATTGTACTTTGAACTTTTCTGCCCTTATCTTTCCAATCCTGATGAAGGGAATCAGCTGAAAAAGCTGACTGTTTATTTCTCTTCATAGATCAGAATCAGAACAATCAGAATCGGGTTCATTATCACTGACGTATGTCATGAAATTTGTTGTTTTGCGGGAGCGGTGCAGAGCAATATATGCAAAGTACAATAAGTAGGGCAAAAAGAGACCACAAGAGTCAGGTAGTGCTCATGGCTCATGACCTGCTCAGAAACACGATGGCAGAGGGGAAGAAGCTGTTCCTAAACGTGTCTGCTTTAAAAGTGTTTCCTGCACTTCCGCCTTGATAGACGCTGCCTGACCCTCCAGCATTTTGTGTGTGTTGCTCCAGGCTTCCAACATTTGCAGAATCTCTTGTGCCCGATGAAGGTTGTGAGCTGCGAGAAAGCTGCCAAGGTTCGCAGGGAGACCTGATCAGATAAATAATCTCACGACAGCAGGGTTCAAAGGCCACGTACCCCGATCTACAATAGAGAGGAAGGCAAGAACGGTTTAACAGCAACTGGTCATAATTCCAGTGTAAGGAAAGCAAATCCAACAGGAACTTTAAAAAGGAAATTGCAACCATGGGAAACATTGTAATGGGGTAAATGTTTCACAGAGCTGGGAATCAGAATCAGGTTTAACATCACCAAAATTTGTTGTCTTTGCAACAGCAGTATAACGCAATACATAATAATAGAGGAAAAACTGTGAATTACAGTAGTATATACAGGCGGCCCCCGTTTTTCAAACAGCTCGCTGTTACGAAAGACCTACACTAGTACCCGTTTTCGCTAACCAAAGACGGTTTTCGCTTTTACGAGAAAAAGACGCCCGCTTTATATGTGTGTTTACCCTAAGAAAGACTACCATGACCGTGAAGACTTGCGCGGGCAGTTGTGTGCGCATGCGTGTACGTGCCGATTTTTTTCTCCAAATCGATTTCAGCTCGCTGTCTTCCCGATTTTGATAGGCGAAACTACACCGTACATAAAATATTTCTATTTTATATAGGCTGTATGTTTATCATATCATTCCTGCTTTCACTATATGTTCATTTTATTTTAGGTTTTATGTGTTGTTTGGTATGATTTGGTAGGTTATTTTTCAGGTCTGGGAACACTCAAAAATTTTTCCCATATAAATGAATGGTAATTGCTTCTTCACTTTACGACATTTCGGCTTACAAACGGTTTCATAGGAACGCTCTACCTTCGGATAGCGGGCGGAACCTGTATATAACATGGTTAAATAAGTAGTGAAAAAATAGAAATAAAAAAGTAGTGAGGTAGTGTTCATAAGCTCAATGTCCATTCAGAAATCGGATGGCAGAGGGGAAGAAGCTGTTCCTGAATTGCTGAGTGTGTGTCTTCAGGCTTCTGGTGGCATGACCAGGGTGATGGGGTCCTTAATGATGGATGCCGCCTTTTTGAGGCACTGCTCCTTGAAGATGTCCCGGATACTACGGAGGCTAGTGCCCATGGTGGAGCTGAGTGAGTTTACAACTCCCTGCAACTTACTCCATTCCTGTTCAATAGCCCCTCCCCCATACCAGATGGTTTCGTAGACAGTTAGAATTCTCTGCACAGTACAGTAATGATGGGCCAAGCGGCCACCTTCCACAGTGAAACGTTCTCCACTGAAGTTAAAGTCAGCACTGTTTTAGAAGACTTAGACTGACATAGAATTGCAAAGATCCACTTGTCAACTGGCCCCAGCTGCTATCTCTGAGGTCAATGATCTAAATGCAAGCAACCTACATGTATCGAGGCTGATTTTAGCTGCATCTGTCAACAGAGTTTAAATGAGAAATAATGGATAACTGGGAGTGATTACAAGGCATTATCTCATTCAGGACAGCGTGAATCACTCAAAATGAAACCAAGTAGTTTATAACCATTTGAACGGACAGAAGACTACAGCTTTGGAAAAGTGCCCACAGCTTATCTTATTCTCCATCAGTTTCACGGATTGCTTTTTTATCAGGGAGGTTTTCTTTCATTTTACATAACTTGGTGCTGGCTCCCCACCCAAAGTTTTCATTAAATCCATACTCGTCCTTCTGGCACGGCTGTTTACTTAAGGAAGAACATAGAACAGTCCGGCACAGGGGCAGGCCCTTCGGCCCACAATGCTGTACCAAACTGCTTAATTCATGCTGACGCAACTGTATTCCTATGTTATATTGACTATCCTGTTGCACATAACATTTATTATAAATTACTATAATTGCTTATTGTACATTTGAACGGAGAAGTAACGTAAAGATTTTTACTCCTCATGTATACGAAGGATGTAAGTAATCAAGTCAATTCAATTCAATTCAAACTAGTAAAAAGTAAATCCAAAAAAGACACCCCCAAAAAGCTAACCTCTCTTACCTACACAATGTCCATATCCCTCCATTTTCCTCACCTTCATGTGCCTATCCGAACCTCTTGTAAAAGCCTCTAATGTATTTGCCTCTACAACCAGACCAGACATCCACCACTCTCTGAGTAAGAAACCTACCCCTCACATTCTCTTTGAATCTACCTCTTCCCACCTTCAATGCATGCCCTCTGCTACGAGGCATTTCAACCCTAGAAAACAGATAACCCAACCACAAAATACTTCCTCACACAAGCCACTGCCTCCGCTCCCCTCCTATTCGCTGGGACCATAAATGCTTGACTCACGGGTCAATGAAACATTACCGAAATTATTAACCCAACACTCCTTTCTATTGCTTTAGCATTAAAAATTGGACTAGCACCCCTACACTTCTGTCCACTCAACCCAGATGGAACTTGTAGGTGTTACTCCTCCATCTTGAGTGGCCATGAACCGACACTCCAGAACGTGGATGGGAGTGGGAATTAAAATGGCCACAGGGAAGTCTGGCTTGTGGCGGATGGAGCTAAGGTGCTCGACAGAGCGGTCCCCCAATTTACGATGGGTCTCACCAACGTAGAGGAGGCGTCACCAGCAGCACCGGACACAATAGACAGTTCACAGGTGAAGCATTGCCTCACCTGTTAGTTTAATACAACATCTGTCCTGTGCCAGTCTATATTTTCTGTCCGATTATCCTATCCAATAGCAAACTCAATAAGAGGAAGACAATGACTGATGGAGGAATATTCGTTGCTGCCGAAACTCTTTCCGTGTAGGACAGAATCTCAATGGCTAAGAATGCATTTTGCCCTTGGCTGCACGGTTGTGTCATGGTTAGCACAACGCTTTACAGTACCAGCAACCCGGGTTCAATTCCCGCCGCCGCCTGTAAGGAGTTTGTGCGTTTCCCCGTGACCGCGTGGGTTTCCTCTGGGTGCTCCGGTTTCCTCCCACAGTCCGAAGACATACCGGTTGGTAGTTCAATTGGTCATTGTAAATTGTCCTGTGATTGGATTAGGATTAGGGAAGAATGCTGGGTGGTGGGGCTCGAAGGGCTTCAAGAGCCTATTCCATGATGTGTCTCAATAAATAGGTAAATAATCTGGGCGGTCTCAAAATATAAAGATTGAGAGCGATGCCATGGACTGGCAGTGTGCTTCCCAATCAAAGCAACTGATTAATCACAGATAATTAGCAATCACTATAGATTACTGCAAAACCTGGCCCCGGTGACTGTGTGGAAGTGATGTCGCTGAATTTACAGCAGATAGCCAGCCAGATCTCAACACTTCTTGTTGTGTTTGTATCACACTCGCAAGTCATTGGCACGTTATAGCATAAAAGATTTCTAAGTCTATTCAAAATTGGCATTGGGTGTAAGTTATTTCACATTACATATGTACCAATGATCTAGGTAGAACATTGAACAGTACAGTATAGGAACAGGCCATTCGGCCCACAATGTGGTGCTGTACCAGCTAAAAAGCAAATCAAAAACACCCAAACACTGATCCCTCCTACCTCCACCATGTCCATATCCCTCCATCTTCCTCACATCCGTGTGCCTATCTAAACGTCACTTAAAAGCCCCTGATGTATTTGCCTCTGCCACTATATCAGGCAGCACATTCCAGGCATTTACAACTCTCTGAGTAGAAAAGTTACCCCTCACATCCCCCTTGAATCTACACCCCCCCCCCCTCACCTGTATGCCTGTCCTCTGGTATTAGGCATTTCAACCCTGGGAAACAGATACTCTCTGTCCACTCTATCCTCGCCTCTCCTAATCTTGTAAACCTCTATCAGATCTCCCCTCAGCCTCCAGAGTTCGAGAGAAAACAACCCAAGTTTATCCACATCCCCTCTAAACCAGGCAGCATTGTGGTAAACCTCTTCTGCACCCTCTCTGAAGCCTCAACATCCTTCCTATAGTGGGGCGACCAGAGCTGTACGCAATACTGCAGATGTGGCCAAACCAGAGATTTATAAGGTTGCAACATAACCTCCTGACTTTTGAACTCAATTAGAGACAGGAGTTGGAAACCATTTAAAGTTCATCACCAACTTCTAGCTGGTTTGAATTACTACTGATTGAGTGATTACTCACACGCAGTGCTGAACTAATTGGCCAAAATATGGACGTGATGCAGCATCGATACAAAAACCATGAGACATAGCAGCACAAGTGTGCCATTTGGCCCATCGAGTCTGCTCCACCATTCTATCATGGCCAATTTATTATCACGCCACTCTCCTGCCTTCTCACCATAACCTATGATGCCCTGAGTAATCAAGAAACTATCACCTTCACTTTAAATACACCCAATGGCCTCCACAGACATCTGAGACAATGAATTCCACAGATTCATCACTCTCTGGCTAAAGAAATTTCTCCTCAACTCTGTTCTAAAGGGACATTCCTCTATTCTGAGGCTGAGTCGACTAGTCACAGACTCTCCCACCATAGGAAACGCCTCTCTCTATGTCTTTCAATATCCAATAAGTTTCAATAAGATTCCCCCCCCCCCCAACCTCCTTCTAAACTCCAGTATTGTGTTTGTTTGTATTTGCTGTGAGAAAGTGAATCTCAGGGTGACAAAGTTTGTACTTCGATAATATATTTACTTTGAACTTTGAACATGAATCTCAGGGCTGTATTTGTGGCCTTATATGTACTTTGGTAATAAATGTACTTTGAACTTTGACCTTTGAGCCTGTGACAATAATCTTTAAGAATCTTCAGGTACAAGTTCCTACTCATCAGCACCTTCTTCTTCCCAGTCAAGACCCAACAGAGCTCCGTGTATAAAATTGCTCCACACTCAGCAAAGCCACCAGCTAGTAAATGCACGCACAAGAATTGGTTAAAGCACAAGGCAGCATTTCATAAGGCTCCCTCAAGTCGAGCTCACCACTAATGCGATAATGATGATCTAACGTGCAAACAAGATATTAAAGGGTAACTTGTGAACATCACCGCGCCAGAGCAAGAGCCCTTTCAGAGAGCACTACAGAACAGAAATCTACCCCAGTACTAATCTAACGGAACCGGGCATTTCCCACAGTACAATAAGTAGCCATTGCTTTATCTACTTCACAGATTCAGGGCATGTTCATTTCCATAGTGCTCTGAAACCTTTCAGTGAGGTTGCAATGTTTCAAAACATGAGGGAAAGATGTAAATAAGGTTGAAAGAGTACAGAGAAAATTTAGAAGGATGCTGCCGGAGTCAGGAGGACCTGAGTTATCAAACATTGAATAGCTTAGGACTTCATTCCTTAGAACGTAGAAGACTGAGGGGAGATTTGACAGAGGGATGCAAAATTATGAGGGATAATTATTCATGGACTGAATGTCCATTCAGAAATCTGATGGTAAAGGGGAAGAAGCTGTTTCTGAATCACTGAATGTGTGTCTTCAGGCTCCTGTACCTCCTCCCTGATGGTAGCAATGAGACGAGGACATGACCTGGGTGATGGGGGTCCTTATTGATGGATCCTGCCGTTTTGTGGCATCGCTCCTTGACGATGTCCTGAATACTACTGAGGCTAGAGCCCATGATGGAGCTGACTGAGTTTACAACTCTCTGCAGCTTATTTCGACCTTGTACAGCAGCCACCCGCCCCCTCCAATACCAGACGGTGACGCAGCCAGTTAGAATGCCCTCCATGGTACATTTGTAGAAATTTGCGAACTACTTCCTCTTGCAGGAATGCAGGCTAACCCCCAAACCCTGCGTATTCTCCTCACTACAAATAGATCTTCACTGGGCTTTGCATTGCTAATTGAGCATTTCATACACATCTGTGAAAACGACCCCTCCATAACGAAGGAAATGCAGAAATACTGAGCTGTGTGAATGCTCTGGAGCTGTACACAGACACTGCTCGATTACGGTCAACTACACAGTTCTAGTCACGTCAGAACAGGAAGGATGTGTTAACATTGGAGAGGCTGCAGAGGGTGTTGTGGGGATGCTCTTAGGGCTGACGAAACTCAAGAAACATTGGCTAACGGGTTGCTGTTAAAATAGGAGAGGCTGATATGGGTGGCGGGTTGGAGATACATCTCTACCAATTAACCTAAGAACCGGAAAACTCTGGACTGTGGGAGGAAACCGCAGCACCTGGAGGAAACCTGACCCTTCGAACTGCGATGACCAGCAATCCCCAGATTTAATCTGAGCCTAATCATGGGACAACTTACAATAACTGATTAACCGACTAGCCAGTAGTAGACTTTGGACTGTGGGAGAAAACCGGATCACCCGGAGGAAACCTACACAGCCACAGGGGAGAACGAACCAAGAGGCAGCAGAGGGAATTGCCTGTGCTGTAAAGCCTTGTGCTAACCACTACGCTACCACGCCGCCTTGTAGAATCCTGCTTTATCACTTTGCTATGTGTGTTTACTGCGCTAGAACAGGGCTGATACAAAGACACAGTCCGGCCAGCTCAAACAATATTAAAGGGAATCATTGGAGCCCATTAAAATTACAATAGTTCTCAAGATTTAATTTGTTTACATTAAATTATTCATGAAATTGTTACAAAGCCATTTCAGAAAGGCACTGAAGTAATATTGCGCGCCTCAGAATGCCATACCAATTGCTTTACACCATCGGCCTTTAGACACTAATCAACATACCTATCCATAATATCCTGGCAGTTTTAAAACCCTTTCTGCACTTGGCAGCAGGTAGGTCCCCCTTCCTGACTGCCTTTGAACCATCATCAATTGCTCCCGTTTGAAATGTATAGAATTGGAATAAATATCAATTCCGACTGAAGTGAACTCTCTCCAAACGCTAAGCACTCTCTGCCTCACCGGAGATTGATGTCAGGTGCACAGATCACCTTGGAATTGAGTGCAGAATGACCTCTGTGTTTAAAAATGCATAGCCTAACTTTTTTTTAAACAAGTGCTGATGGAAAGGAGCTAAATTGAAAAATGGTTGTGGTTCTTGAAGATGTAGACTCTCACTTAGGTATTGATTAAGGTTCCCACTCCTCTTCCAGAATTCTGTTCCTCTTGTACAAGGCTCGACTGCAGTGCCAAGCATTACCTGACGCAGAGGAGTCACCGTGGCTCCCCAGTCCTGACCATTTGAGTTTTCAAAGTTCAATGTTATCGAAGTATGCATAATTTATACAAACTTGAGATTCCCCTGCTCACAGGCAGCCACGAAGCAAGAAACGACAAAGAACCCAATTGATAAAAAAGATCGACACCCAATGTGCAGAGAGAGAGAAAAAAAAACACAAATCATGCAAACAATAAAAGGAAGCATCAGTGTCCAGAATGAAAGTGAAACCATAGCCCCAAAGCCTGGAGAAGCCGGGGTAGGCCCACAGCCTCAGTTCAACACACAGTGGAACTAACCTCACAGACACGAAGCCCAGAGCAGTCCACAGCCTCAGGGCTGAGGAGAACAGAGTAAAACATCACGGAGCGCCGAGCAGAACCGGCCCGACCCTCAGCTCCAGTCCCGACACCCTGCCATTTCAGTCCATGTGGCCCGGTGTTTCGATTGTCCGAACACTGAGTGTCGCCTGCACTAGGACCCAGGCCCCACCACAATTGTCTCTGAACTGACTTAGAAATCCTGGCTAAAACATAATTCTTTATCAGCCTACCAAAGGTGATTGTAGCATTCCAATTGTCACTTGGCTAAGTTAAACCAACTCTGAACCAATAATATACAGCTTAATTGCATACTAGTTTTGCCAAGTGAAGTACAAGGCATAGAGAGAAATAAATTCTGAGGCTTTGTAGGGCATTGGTCGGGCCTCATTTGGACTATGGCAAGGAGCTTTGTGCCCCATATTTAAGAAAAGATGGTTTGGTATTGGTGAGGGTTTAGAGAAGGTCCATGAAAATGATCCAGGAACGAAGGGGAGCACTTGATGGTTCTAGACCTCTACTCAAGGGAATTTAGAAGAATTAAGGGAGAGGGGGATCTCATTGAAACCCATTGATTATTGAAAGGCCTAGGTAGAGTGGACGTGGAAAGAATGTTTCCAATATTGGGTGATTCCAGGACCAGAATGCAAGGATGTCCCTTTAGGACAGAGAGAATGAGGAACTTCTTTAGCCAGAGGGTGGTGAATCTGTGGAATCCATTGCTACAAGTGGCTGTGAAGGCCAAGTCATTATGTATATTTAATGTAGAGGTTAAAAGGCTCATCATTATTATAGGGATAAGGCAGGAGAATGGGGTTGAGAGGGATAATAAATCAGCCATGATGGATTGACAGAACAGACTCGATGGGCTGAATGGCCTAATTCTGCTTCTATGTCTTATGACCTTATCTAAGTTCTACATAACATTCAAATCATTTCAAAATATTGTGAAGGATTTCCTTTGGTAACAATACTTACAAGTCTTTCAGTAACAGGATTTGTGTCGCAGTAACAACCTGATCAGTGATTCACAGTTACAAATAAAACACAGCGCTAAACACTGCAATATACCCTTTACATATCCTAATCCTGACTCCTGTCCCTCCCTCTGCTTCCAGTCAGAGGGCCTGTAATTCAGCTTGCATGACCAAATGCCAGCCAAGACATAGCTGAAATAATGTTCCAGTCTTATTAGGGTCTGTCATGTTACACAGGCCAGCAGTCACGCATAGATCGCTATTCCACGTCGTTGCACATTGCTGAACAGACATAGCTCAGTAAAGCTTGCACATTTAAAACCGATTCAAAGGTTCCATTTAATATCAGAGAATGTGTACAGTCCACAACCTGAAATTCTTACTCTTCACAGACGTTCATAAAACAGAAGAAATGCCCCAAAGAAGGAATGACGATCATCAGCCCCCTCCCACGCACAAGCAGCAACATTAACCCTTCTCTCACCTGCCTCAGCAAAAAGCAATAGCAAAGCCCCCCATGACTTAGAGCCCCCCAAGATCCACTGACCGTCCCAACGCTTCGACATCCCACAGTCCCTCCCTCTCTCTCTCTAATGGAGACAGAGGTATCACCCCTCCCACGGTGAGAGGGATCAGCAGCTCACTGTTTCGCTATTACAGTCTGCAGCCATGTTTATTTTCGACAGCAGCGTTCACCGCTGCCTCAATGTTCCGACCTCCCGCGACACCGGCGAGGAATCGGGTCGTCCACAGGGTCGACCTATTTCACATTTAATGTGACTTTCTTTTTTGCCAGTGTCCAAAACTTAAACATTCTATTCATGAAAATGAAAAGAAAACTTGGCAAGCGCTAAGTCATGGTGTTAGGATGTGTGAACCACAGTTCAGAGTTCAAGCAAAGTTAGTATCAAAGTACTGATATGTCACCAATTACTACCCTGAGATTCACAGTACATATGAAAAAAACTATATTCTGAAATCTGTATTCGGACCAGAATATAAAAGCAAAGATGTAATGTTGAGGCTTTATAAAGCACTGGTGAGGCCTCATTTGGAGTACTGTGAGCAGTTTTGGGCCCTTTATCCAA
The DNA here is from genome assembly GCF_048418815.1 of Hemitrygon akajei. Classification (NCBI taxonomy): domain Eukaryota; kingdom Metazoa; phylum Chordata; class Chondrichthyes; order Myliobatiformes; family Dasyatidae; genus Hemitrygon; species Hemitrygon akajei. The sequence continues at coordinate 10,783,930 of NC_133147.1, forward strand.
GAAAGGAAGTGCTGACATTGGAGAGAGTTCAAAGGAGAATCATGAAAATGATTCTGGGAATTGAAAGGCTTGTCATATGAAGAGCGTTTGATGGCTCTGGGCCTGGACTCACTGGAATTCAGAAGAATGAGGAATGACCTCAGTGAAACCTATCGAATGGTGAAAGGCCTTGATAGAGTGGATGTTGAGAGGATGGTGGGGGAGTCTAACACCAAAGGACACAGCTTCAGAATATAAGGACGTCCATTTAGAACGGAGATGAGGAGGAATTTCTTTAGCCAGAGAGTGGTGGATCTGTGGAATTCATTGTGGCAGGCAGCTGTGGAGGCCAAGTCATTGGGTGTATTTAAGGCAAAGGTTGATAGATTCTTGATTAGTCAGGGAATGAAGGGATACGGGGAGAAGGCAGGAGATTGGGGCTGAGAGAGAAATGGATCAGCCATGATGAAATGGTGGAGTGGACTCGATGGGCCAAATATTCCTTTATCTTAGGCTCTAAACAGAGTAAAATCAATAAAAAACTACACACTAACAAAGACGGTCAAATAACTAATGAGAAAAGGATGGCGAATTGCGCAAATACAAAAAGTAAAACCAAATGATAATAATAAATAAATGAAGTTCAAGGTCTTTGTGCCAAGCAGCTCCAGTTGGAGTTTCCATGTATCTAACCCTTGCAAATCCAAGGCACTTCTATCTTCCAGCCAAACCACGCTACTGGTGTTGACTATCTGCCAGGGATTACCAGTTCAGTTGTATGTTCAGATTCACAAAGTGGAAATTTCACAACCAAAGATACTTTCAATATGCAATCCATTGTCGACGGTCATGGCCAAGTTTAATATTTGACTTTCTAACTATATTGATTTTTTTCCCATCTTCCTTTGTTTCTCAAATCCAGTCAACCAGGGCCAAAACATTAATGAAAACCACAAGCAATGAGATGACCAAAACTGACTGGTTGCATCACAGAAGCACCACCGCCCTTGACAGGAAAAGCCTACAAAAAGTAGTGGACACAGCCTAGTCCATCACGGGCAAAGGCCTCCCCACCACTGAGCACATTTACAAGGAGCGCTTTCACAGGAAAGTAGCATCCATCGTCCAAGGACCCCACTATCCAGGCCATACTCTCTTCTCACTGCTGCCATCAGGAAGGAGGTACAGGACAAGCACAAGGAAGCCTGCAGATGCTGGAAATCCAAAGCAACACACGCACACACAAAATGCTGGAGGAACTCAGCAGGTCAGGCAGCATCTATGGGAATTTATAAACAGTTGATGTATTGGGCCGAGATCCTTCTTCAAAACTGAGAATGGGGGAGGCGGGCGATGCCGAAGTAAAAAGGTGGGGGAGGGGAAGGAGGATAGCTGGAAGGTGATAGGTGAAGCCAGGTGGGTGGGAAAGTTCAAGGGCTGGAGAAGAAAGGGGAGCATAGGAGAAAGGGAAGGAGAAAGGGACCCAGGGGGAAGTAATAGGCAGGTGAGAAGAAGTAAAAGGTCAGAGTGGGGAATAGAGGAAGGGGGGTCATTTGTTTACTGGAATCTTGATAAAATTTGTTTATCGATGCTCATGCCATCAGGTTGGAGGCTACCCAGATGGAATATAAGGTGTTGCTCCTCCACTCTGAGGGTGGCCTCATCTTGGCACAAGATGGACTGGCACGTCGGAATGGGAACAGGAATTGGAATTAAGGTACAGGAGCCTTAAGTTCCACTCCAGCAGGTTCAGGAACAGTTATTACCCCTCAATCATCATGCTCCTGAACCGGCATGGATAACTTCACCCACCCCAACTCTGAACTGATTCCACAACCTATAGTCTCACTCTCAGGGCCTCTACAGCTCCTGTCTCAATATTATATAATACTTATTTATCTATTTTTGTAGTTCTTTTTGTAACTGCACAATTTGTTTGAGTGTAATTTTTCAGTGATTCTATTGTGCTTCATTGTATTTATTGTGAATGCCCACAAGAAAATGCATCTCAGGGTTGTACTTTGATAATAAAATTTACTTTGAGCTTTGTACCTGATGAAAGACAAAACAAAATCGCATTCCTAATGGCACCAGCAGGGTACTAACTTGAATTATTCACTGATTCAGATGATATAAAGGGAGCAGAATTTAACATAATTAGCCCCCAAAGCTCCAGCATTACCTGTGTGGATGGAAATTTAACTCCCACGGGCCTCTGGGTTCAATTAGCTCTCTTGGCTGCATGAACGGCATTAAAATAGACACCAATTCTCACTGACACAGCCTCTACTCAGGAAAGTTGAGACTTTCCCCCAGCTGAAGACACCACACAAGTAATGATAAAATGGATCGACTTGTCGTTGCCTGGTTACAAAATGCTTTAGCAAATTATTCTGAACTCCCACTTACTGAATCGCTTCTGTTCCACAGAAACCCATCTTCAATGTTTTCAGTGAAACTCTCTTCTAGGGGGCCGCTCATAGATCGTTCACTGTGGGATGCACGCACCTGCCCTCATCTACACACTTGAGGTTGCCAGGACTCGAGGGACTGATTTATGGAGAGAGACTGAACAGACTGGGACTTCACTCATTGCCGAGTGGAAGACCGAGGAGTGATCTTGTAGAGACGTACAAAGTCAAGAGAAGATTAGGAGTGGTGAACGCACGCAGACGTTTTCCCAAGCACTATAGGGTGAGAGGGGAGAGATTTAACAGGAACCTGAAAGCCAGTATTTTCACCCAGAGTATATGGGCTGAGTTGATAGAGGATGGGGTTGAGGCTGGTGTATCAGGAGGGTATACCTGAGGATCTATCCTCCGCCCAACATATCGATGCAATTACAAAGAAGGCAAGGTGGCAGCTATATTTCATTAGGAGTTTGAGGAGACTTGGTATGTCAGCAAAGAGTCTTCCAAATTTCTACAAACGTAGCGTGGAGAGGATTCTGATGGGTTACGTCACCCGTGGTGAGGGGGTGGGTGGCGGGCTACTGCACAGGATCGAAGTAAGCTATGGAGAGTTGTAAACTTAGTCAGCTCCATCATGAGCACCCGCCTCTACAGCGTCCAGGATATCTTCAATGAGCAGTACTTCAAAAAGGCGGCATCCATCATTAAGGACGCCATCACCCAGGACATGCCCTCTTCTCATTGCTACCATCAGGAAAGAGGTACAGGAGCCTGAAGACACACACTCAATGATTCAGGAACAGCTTCTTCCCCTCTGCCATCTGATTTCTGAATGGACATTGAACCCTTGAACACTACCTCACTACTTTTTTATTTCTATTTTTGCACTACTTATTTAACTTTTTAATATACATATGGTATACATATTTTCTGTAATTCACAGTTTTTTTCCCTATATTTATCATGTATTGCTGCTGCCGCAAAATTAACAAATTTCAAGACATGAAACGGGGACACCTCTTTTCCTTTATTAGGGAGAGAGAGAGCCTGTGGTATCTCAAATTACCGGGTGAACGAGTAGTCTTTGGGGTAATGCAAGTCCGTGTCTTTATTGATGCTTTAATGCTCAGTGGGGGGTGCAGATGCTTTTTTTGCTGGGGGGGTGTCGCTTTGCTGTTGTTTGTGCGTGGGAGGGGGGTGTTGGGAGGGGCTTAGGGATTCTAACATTTAACTGTCATTTATTCTTTGAGGTACCACTCTGTTTTCATGGATGTTTGCAAAAAAAAAACTTCAGGATGTATATTGTATACATTTCTCTGACATTAAATGTACCTATTGAACCCTATTGATATTACACCCAATTCAGATATATATCGTACTATAAAGACATTTGGACAGGTACATGGATGGGAAAGGTTTAGAGGAGGAGTTCCCAACCTGGGGTCCACAGACCCCCTGGCTAATGGTAAGGCATAAAAAAGGCTGAGAAGCCCTGGTTTAGAGGGATATCGGCAAATGCAGGAAAACAAGACTAGCTTATATATAGTCCTTGGTTTGCATGGAACAGTAGGACCAAAGGGCCTGTTTCTATGCTGTATGACTCTACTGAACTATGCAGATACCCCTAGTCAACCTGCTCGGATGGGAATTTCCAAGGCAAATCAGCAAGAGTCATAGAGCAGCAGATCACAGAAATAGACACCAGAGAATGGGTTACTGAGAAGAAACCATCAGCACAGGTGCAGAGAAAACGGGCTTAAAGTCAATGAGTCAACTCAAAAGATGACCAATTCTGTAGACCAACTAGTTCTAATGTAGCTTCTGCCAGCACCTCCGAGTGAGGAAGAGCCCCTTAATGATAGCAAGACTCTTTAATACTTTTACCAAGTTAGATACTGTTGTACATCACTTAAACTACTGAAAGTAAAAGAAGCTAGGAGGATCTGCTTCTTTCAAAGAGGTCATGTCCCCCCCCCCCCCCGCCACCCCGTTGTCTATAAGACCATAAGATACAGGAACAGAATTAGGCCATTTGGCCCATCAAGTCTGCTCCACCATTTCATCATGGCTGATCCATTTTCCCTCTCAGCCCCAATCTCCTGCCTTCTCCATGTATCCCTTTATGCCCTGACTATCAACCTCTGCCTTAAATACACCCAATAACCTGGCCTCTACAGCCACCTGTGGGAACAAATTCCACAGATTCACCACTCTCTGACTGAAGAAATTCCTTCTCATCTCCATTCTAAAAGGATGTCCCTCTGTTCTAAGGCCGTGTCCTCCGTGTGTCGTCCCCCCCCCCACCACCACAGGAAACATCCTCTCCACATCCACACTATCAAAGCTTTTCAACATTTAATAGGTTTCAATGAGGTCGCCCCTCATTCTTCTGAATTCCAGTGAGTACAGGCCCAGAGTCATCAAACGCTCCTCATATGACAACCTTTCAATCTGGAATCATTTTCGTGAACCTCCTTTGAACCCTCTCCAATGCTGTCGTCCATTGCTGCCTCACTGATATTTCACACTTAACCCATGCCCCTCAAATCATTACTAACCCGGATTTGCAAGATTATCCAGAAGATTGTTTAGAGGGCGAGAAGACCCATTACACACAATGACACACAAGTGAACCCTTCACTCTCACAATGGAAGGTGACTCTCTTGTGATATCTAACCTTGCAGGACAATGGATTGTGAGGGTCGCTAGCAAACTCAAGAGTAGGAATGAGAGAGACTCTGGCAATTCAAACAAGACTGAAGATTCATTGCATTAACTAGAAGAACTCAGGGGAGCTCAGACAAACTGTATGGAAGCTTGATGGACAGAAATCACTGGCGATACACAGGAACACTCACTCTGCGTTCCTACCCGACAAAGAACCACAACGACCCAGGACTGGCATGCCCTCCCCCCAAATACACTTGGGAATTCCAGAGATTGAAAACCCCGTGCTAATTAAAGTATCCCAAATTGAATAAAAGTGAGAGTTTAACAATCACCATGATCCCAAATGAGACAAAGTGAAAAACCAGACAAACAATTAGACAGAAAAGATGAAGAGTCCAAGGGCAACGCAAACCCACACGGAGACACCGAGAAAATACAGTCCACGTACTAAATGACGAAAGAGAATCCTTTCCTTAAAAACGATCCCTGGTTGTGACACCGATTATGGCAGAATTTCCCAGACAGAAGGCTCTCTTGACACGTTCAGTGAAATGGGCATCCCCAGTGGAGAGGCAGGACTGGCTAAAGACAACGCGGAACAGCAAGGTTTCAGAAAACTTTGGCACACCGCTATTAATGGTTTATTTGCAAAGGGCAGCCTAAGTAATAGTGTCTCAGTGTTTGGCACACACGAGAGCAGTGCAGTATAGGAACAGGCCATTCGGCCCGCAATTTGTGCCTAACCAGCTAAAAAGCAAATTAAAAATGCCCGAACACTAATCCCTCCTACCTACACCATGTCCACATCCCTCCATCTTCCTCACATCCATGTGCCTATCCAAACGTCTCTTAAAAGCCTCTAATGTGTTTGCCTCTACCACCACACCAGGCGTCAACCAGCCTGAGTAAAAAACTTTAACCCTCACACCCCCTTTGAACCTACCCCCTCTCACATTCAATGCACGCCCTCGGGCATTAAACATTTCTATCCTGGGAAACAGATACTCTCTGTCCGCTCTACCTATGCCTCTCATAACCTTGTAAAGCTCTGTCAGATCTCCCCTCACCAGAGAAAACAACCCAGGTTTGTCCAGCCTCCCGTGATAGCACATGCCCTCTAAACCAGGCGGCATCCCGGGAAACCCCTTTCTGCACCCTCTCCAAAGCCTCAACATCCCTCCTACAGTGGGGCGACTAAAACAATGCCAACTTCAGATAAGTTATACAACATAGTAGGCAGTCACGGCTGAAATTGACTTGGTTTGGTTATACTTGACTCGTCACCAGTTAACGCGGTCAGGCGATTCACCGTCCACTCTTCGCCTCTGGGCGCTTGATTCCAACCAACACCTCCACCGTAACTTCTCAGAAGCATTTTTTAAAAAGCACTTCTCGCTGCTGCCATCGGGAAAGAGGTTCAATGTTATTTTGAAGGAACCCCCTCCAACAGGACATGCTCTCTTCTCGCTGCTGTCAGTGAACGGGAGGTACGGGAGCCCTGGGACCCACACCACCAGGTTCAGGAACAGTTATTACCCTACAGCCATCAGGCTCCTGGACCGGCGCGGATAACTTCACCCACCGCGACTCTGAACCGACTCCACAACCTAGATACTCACTTTCAAGGACTCTGCAATTTGTGTTCTCAGTGTTAATTTTTTTTTTTTTAAATGTGCACCCCCACCATCCAGTCCATGCTCCGCTTTCGCTGCTGCCATCGGGAAGGGGGTACAGCAGCCCTGGGTCCCACACCACCGGGTTCAGGAACAGTTACTGCTCTTTAACTGTCAAGCTTCTGAACCGGCGTGGGTAACTTCACTCACCCCCAACACTGAACCGATTCCACAACCTATAGACTCACTTTCAAGAACTCCACAACTCACGTTCTCAGGATAATTTATTTACGTAATTTTTTAATTATTTGTATCTTGCACAGTTGTGTCTTCCTGCGCAGATTGGTTGCTTCTCGGTCGCGTGTAGTTTTGCCAATGATTCTATTGCATTTACTGTGAATGCCCGCTAGAAAATGGATTTCAGGGTAGTATGTGTTGGCATATGCGTACCTTGACAATGAATTTACCGTGAACTTTGAATGGTAGAGATTTTAAAGCACGCCACAGCATGCAATCTGAAGACACGATGGAACAACCGAACTGCTTCGAGCTCATTCCCCCAACGGGAGTACTACTACAGCGGGTACAACGCACACACGCAAACCACTCGCTACAATCTTTCAGCTGATGACTATAACTCCTGTTTATCTTCCGGGAATTAGAACGGGAGGCGATATGAATTGCCTTGGCACCAAGAAAACAGTTACACTGAGGGTACATTAGAAAGGTTCAAACAACCACGGAGCAAGGCGCTTTCTTTTTTGGATTTCGGGTCTGCAACTGAAGCTCCGACCGGCTTACTGCTCTCCCCGCCTCAGTACAGCCGCTATCGGTCACATTCACCAGGTTCCCTGCTGAATTCGCCTAAACAGTACCAACTTCTCCGACTTGCACTTTGAAACACGGTGCGGGCAGAACAGAAACACTCCTGACGTCTGCACACAAGCGCTCAACAAGTGCAAAGCGCGCTGACCTGTTTCCCCAACACCGGAGAGGGGGACGGAAGCGGACTGACAGATAAACTTTTCAATCGCCTCGCCTACTGTTCAAAGACACACCACCTTGCCCCGAAGAACAATTCTTACTTAAATTCACAGTGGCGAGAGGAATACAAAGCTTCCTCCAGAGGGAGGGTCACTAGCGCTAACCAGTCGCCGACCTCTGCGTTTGTACGAATGCAACAGGCGAGGTGCCTTGCACCTGTGAACAGAGCATACCTTCCAGCCTGCCGAGCTGTTGCTGTCGCCTTTATCTTTGAAATAGGGGATATGGAGAACCATCCACTCGTAAATCTGTGACAGCGTCAGCCTCTTGTCAGGAGAGCTCTCGATGGCTTTGGTGATCAGGTCGGCGTATGACAGATTGCCCCACGCATTTCTCCGGGACGATTTCTTTCGGTGGTGACTGATCTCACTGACGCCCAGCACGGACTGGATCGCCGGCACAGCCCTCGCATCTGCCTTGATGTTGGTAACTGCCGCCGCCGCCGTTGCTGCCTCGTTACTCGGGGCGTTTTCCTCTGCTTTGCCCTCGGCTCCTGGGAAGTCTGGTCGAGGGAGCGGCCAGGTGCACGATCTGGGCCGGCTCTGCGGCTCGAAATCCGGGTCGATGTCAACCTGAGGCGCTGCGGCTTCTTCCATGACGGTAGCCAGCAGCGGGAGGGAGAAAATCTGACAACAAATCAAATTACAACAGATGTCACGGTGGAGGATTAAAATATTAAAAGGAGGGGAAACCCCCCCGAGAGGTGGGAGGGGTTAAAGCTGGGGGGGGGGTGTGGGCTACAACTCAGTAGAGGGCTGCCATAGCACACGCAGCACTGCCTCTGCCCCAGCCACCGCTTCTTGCGCCTCCGCTCCGCCGCAACTGCGCCTTGTTGTCCACCGGCGCGTCGCTTCCATGTGTACCCGCTGCGCGCTGAGAAAAGGTTACATCGCGGCTAGCCACCGCCTCATTGGTCGCCCACTGTCACAGCATTCCATCGAGGCGTGGCCCGGCTGGCAGCCGCCGCCATGGGTGCCGCCCACCTCCCTCCGCCATTGGCCGCAGCGGTGCCCGCCCCTAAATACATTAGCGGGGAAATCCCCTTCGCTGACGTCAGCCGCCTCAGCTGTGCTGACAGAAAGGCGCGGAGCTGCTTCGACCCCGGGCGCTGGGGCAGGGAACCATGAATTTCCATATTGTTGGAAAATAAAAAGCAACAGAAGTTCCTGGAAGCACTGAGCAAGGTCAGACAGCATCTGAAAACAACATAAAAGGCAACAGCATCTGTGGGAAGAGAAACACTTAACCTTTTCAGAATGATACAGAAGAGGTGACAAGGTGAGCGTCGGTCCTGTACCAAGTGGGTCTGGGAAATTAATAGAACACAAAGGCATGGCAGATAAACTTGAAAATGTATTTCTGCTTCAGCCCGCTATGTATAGAAGCAACATCTGTGAAATTCGCTGTAAATCTGTGTAACTGAAAAGGGAAGGAGAAACGCAGGCGCTCCGGGCCCTGGCGTTAAGCCTGAGCGGGTGGTGAAATTTTCCAAAATTTCCTAGATGCCATGGGGGTTCCGGAAGACTGCCCGCCTGCACTTTCTCCGGACTGTAACACTTCATTCTGCGTTCTGTTATTGTTTGATTTTTGTACTGTTCAGTGTGCTGTTGTAACGAATCGATCAGCTTGGGCTGTATTGCAAGTCGAGTAGCTCGATCCGCTGGAATTTGATTTAATTTATTATTGCCACATGTACCGAGAAACAGTGAAAAACTTGTCTTGCTAGTTTCCCCAGGAAAGATGGAAATAAAGTTGAAAGAGTACATGAAAAAGAGTCTAGAAAACTTGTTACAAGGCAAGATTGAATAGGTTAGGACTTTATTCCTGGTCGAAGTTGGGGGGGGGGAAGATTTGATAGATGTATATAAAATTATGAGGGGTATAGATAGGGTAAATGCAAGCAGGCTTTTTCCACTTAAGTTCGATGGGACTACAACCAGAGGTCATGGGTTAGGGGTGAAAGGTGAAAAGTTCAAGGGGAACATGAGGGGAAACTTCTTCACTCAGAGGGTGGTGAGGGTGTGGAATGAGCTGCCAGCGTAAGTGGTGCATGCAGGCTCGATTTCAACGTTTAAGAGAAGTTTGGATAGGTAATTGGACGGGAGGCCTATGGAGGGCTATGGTCCCAGTGCAGATTGCTGGGAGGAGGCAGTACAAATGGTTTGGCACGGGCTGGATGGGCTGAACGGCCTGTTACTGCGCTCTACTATTCTATAACTCACTGGCTTACTTAGGGTCGACTCTAATCATGTCCTGCATACTGTTCATACAGATTACCTCCTCATACGGTGCTTTGAGGTAGAACAAGGTTAAAAAGATGTAACATTTCAGAATAAAGGGTAACAGCTACAGAGAAAGTACAGCGCGGGGAACGATAAAAAGCAAGAGCAGAAAGGCGTAGATGTGACGTAAGGACGCACATGCGGCAGTACTAAACCAATTCATCAATTTAATTCCTCTAATCAAGAAGAGAGGCATATGGTGTGGGAAACAGTAACTTTTTTTTGACTTTGATAGTTTTTATTTAAAGAAATATATCATAGAACCATAGAACATTACAGCACAGAAACAGGCCTTTTGGCCCTTCTTGGCTGTGCCGAACCATTTTTCTGCCTAGTCCCTCTGCACTGACCTGCACCTGGCCCATATCCCTCCATACATCTCTCATCCGTGTACCCGTCCAAGTTTTAAGTGTTAAATGTGAGCCCGTATTTACCACTTCATCTGGCAGCTCATTTCACACTCCCACCACTCTGTGTGAAGAAGCAATGTTCCCTTTAAACTTTTCCCTCTTCACCCTTAACCCATGTCCTCTGGTTTTTTTTCTCCCCTGGCCTCAGTGGAAAAAGCCTGCTTGCATTCACTCTATCTATTATCTAAACAAAAGAGATTCTGTAGATTCTGGAAATCCAGAGCAACACACACAAGGTGCTGGAGGAAATCAGCAGGTCGGGCAACATCGATGGAAACAGTCGACGTTTTGGGACGAGACCCTTCTTCAGGACTGGAAAGGAAGGACTGTAGCCAGAATAAAAAGGCAGGGGGAGGGGAAGGAGGATAGATAGAGATTCAAATCTCTTGCTATCTTTTCTTTCAGTTAGTCCTGACGAAGGGTCTCGGCCCGAAACATCGACTGAGCTTCTTCCTATAGATGCTGCCTGGCCTGCTGCGTTCCACCAGTATTTTGTGTGTGTTGACTGAATTTCCAGCACCTGCAGATTTCCTTGTGTTTGCGTAGATTGAAGGTGAAACCGGATGGGCGGGTGCTGCGGAGGGGAGGAAGTGAGAAGCTGGGAGGTGATAGGTGGAAAAGGCAAAAGGCTGGGGAAGATGGAATCTGACGGGAGAGGAGGGTGGGAGGGGCTCAGGAGGGAGGAGGTGGCTAGGTTGAGGAGAAGAGAAGAGGTAATAGGGGAGTTAGAGTGGAGAAAATTACCAGAAGTTGGACAAATCATGGTAATGTTATCAGGTTAGGGACTATCCAGATGGAATATGAGATGTTGTAATTCCTGCAACCTGAGAGTGGCCTCATCAGGACCAATGTTTTCATACACCCGCCCCCCCCACCCCCCCCATCCCATCTCCACCTCACACACCAGTATTTTTTTTGAGAGAGCAGATTCAATTAGCTGGGTGGCCTAATTCTGCTCCTATGTCGTATATTTGGATGGCAGGGTGGAGATACGTCTCTACCAAAGGAGGGGGTGAGGTGCTCCTTCCCTCCACTAGCCTGCAGGTCACCCTTGAGCAAGGTGTAGCACCTGCTTAGCACCCCCCCCCCCCAATCAGGGTCACATGAAACCACGGGAGCAGGTGGTAGATGGTCGTATGAACAGCTGGTGCAGATCACAAGTCCTGGTTATGCGACCACTGACACCAGGCAGACAATCTCTGAAGAGTATTGATAAAGGCTGGGGTCACCCATCTTGTAAAGACACCGCCCAGAAGAAGACACCACTTCTTGGAGAAAAAATTTGCCAAGAACAGTCATGGTCATAGATAGACCATGTGATTGTCCACATCATACAACATGGCTCATAATGATGTAGATGTCTTATGTGAGGACCTGAGATGTGGAGAGATCTGGCTGCCTAAGAGAACGAGGTGCAACTGGTCCCTCTGTGGGTGCAGTGAGAATCTGGGAAACATGAGGGAATGTTATTGCTTACGGAGAGAGGAATTGACCAGAGAAGTACTTCAGCGAAGCCTCAATCCCCCAGTCCACCTTGTTATAACCCTTGTACTTCACTGCACTCTCTCTGTAACCTTCTATTCCATCATGGGCATTAGGCTTCCCAGTGTCAAGGACGTCTTCAAAAGTGATGCCTTAAAAAAGGGAGCATCCATCATTAAGGACTCTCATCACACAGGACGTGCCCTCTTCTCGTTGCTCCCATCAAGGAGGAATCATAGTTATAGAAAAGTACATCGCAGAAACAGGCCCTTCAGCCCATCTAGTCCTTGCCTACTCCCATCGACCTGCAGCGGGACCATATCCCTCCATACCCCCTACCATCCACGTACCTGTCCAAACTTCTGTTAAGCCTCGAAGTCGAGTTTGCAATGCACCACTTGGCAAACCCACATCTAGCTATCCTGCCGGAAGATCGTTCCACACTCTCACCACCCTCTGAGTGAAGAAGTTTCCCCTAAAGCATTTCACCTTTCACAACCCATGACCTCTAGTTGTAGTCCCACCCAACCTCAGTGGAAAAAGCCTGCTTGCATTTCCCCTATCTATACCCCTCATAATTTTGTAAACCTCTATCAAATCTCCCCTCTATCTTCTCCATTCCAAGGACTGAAGTCCTAACCTATTCAATCTTCCAGACCGGGCAAAATCCTTGTGAATTTTCTCTGTACTCTTTCAATCTTGTTGACATCCTTCCTGTAGGTAAGTGACCAAAGCTGCACACAATACTCCAAATTCGGCCTCACCAGTGGTACATTGGTACAAGGAGATACAGGAGCCTGAAGGCCTACATTCAGTGTTTTCGGAACAGATTCTTCTTCTCCACAATCAGGTTTCCAAATGCACAATGAGCCAATCCATGAGTATTACCTCAATATTTTTTTTCTACTTTTTGCTCTCTTTTAGCACTACTTATTTACTTAGTAAAATATATATTTATTAAAACTTACTCTACATTTTATGTATTGCAAAGTACTGCTGCTACAAAACAACAAATTTCACAACATATGCTAGTGATATTAAACCTGATTCTGATATTCTGCACTCAGTTGTAATCTTTAACTATCTGGATATACTTATATATGCAATCATCTGCCTGCAGGACATGCAAAAAAATGCTTTTCACTGTATCTTGGTACATGTGACAATAACAAACCAACAATTTTTTTTGAGTGTGTTGCTTCCTCAAAAAGTTTCTATGGCTATTCTAAACCACTTGAAGCTGAACGCAAAGATAACGTGTTTTGGTAATGCCCCCCCCCCTTCACCATTCCCCACCTCCTTTTGTCTCTCTCACCCTATCTCCTTGTCTGCCCATTGCCTCCCTCTAGTGCTCCTCCCCCACTTTTCTCCCTTCCATGGTCTTCTGTCCTCTCCTATTAGATTCCCCCTTCTCCAGCCCTGTAACTCTTTCACCAATCAACTTCCCAGCACTTTACTTCATCCCTCCCTTTTCAGGTTTCACCCGTCACCTTGTGTTTGTCTCTCCCCTTTTAAATCTACTCCTCGGCTTTTTCTCTCCAATCCTGTCAAAGGGTCTCGGGTCGAAACATCGACTGTACTATTTTCCATCGATGCCATCTGGCTTGCTGAGTTCCTCCAGCATTTTGTGTGTATTGCTTGGATTTCCAGCATCTACAGATTTTCTTTTGTTTATAATGTCAGGCTACCTTTCTCACGCAGGAATTTGGAGAAATAAGAAAATAACTTTTATTGAATATAATGGGTTTAATTGCATAACCGTACTGATACCTTGCATTAGTTCAACTAAGCTAAAAAAGTTTTGTTGATGATTTTCATTTGTGCTCAGTATCTGAAGCTTCTCGCTTGCATGTCCAACAATAATCAGCCAGCATTGATGGGTTCCAGTTGCCCTGATACCGTTTCTCCATGACCGCAATGTCCTGCTGAAACCTCTCACTGTGCTCGTCACTGACAGCACCAAGATTTATAGGGAAGTCTAACTGCGAATGCAAAAAACAAATCTTTAGCACTTTATGGTTTCTGTGTGCTTGAAGCATGTTGTCAACCAGGTGCATATAGTTTGACTAAGAGTGGTCCGGTGGATCACTCTTAGTCTGACCTCTACCCTTTGACCTGTTTGGCATGGGTGACCCTACCAAGAGCCAAAGCATAAAGCCCCGATTCCAGCCAACATAGCTCTCTGGGTCATTGAGGCACGCAAGCCTCCAAATCCTACGACAAGATTGTGGTCCTCTTGGAGGATTCTGACTTCTACTTCTTTCCTTCCCAATCCCAATGAAGGTTCTCAGTCAAAACATTAACTGTATAGACCCCTCCGTAGATGCTGTCTGACCTGCTGAGGTCCTCCAGCATTTTTGCTCTGCATTGCCAGGATCTGCAGAATGTCTTGTCTTTTTAATTTTATTGAAACATCATGGACAGGATGTTCCCTCTGGTGGATGAATCTACAGGTAAGGGTAAGTGAGGGGACGTCACACGATGATGTAGATCGAGTCGTGGAAATCCAGCTCTCCCGTAAAAAACTAATAAATTAATGTTTAAGTTTAGAAAAGTTAGTAAACATTTTCTAAAAACTACGTCTAAACTACTCAGGATTTTCCTTAGATATGCCTCCTAAACAGACGCAGAAGAAAACTACTACTTTGAAGACAGTACAAGCTGGGCCGGCCACCATGAAGGAGCCTCGGACTCAAGTGCATCTCACCTCCGGCGATACAGAACAGGAATTGGCGGCAACATCAACAGTCTCCAAGAAGGAACAACAGAAACTGCGCGTGCGCGAAGGGGCATGCGCAAACATGAGCAACTTGAACTACAAATCCCAGCTACGATTGGAAGTGGAAGTGAAAATAAACCCGAGGTGGATTTGGATTCTCTGGAACATACAGATGAAGATGAGGAGGTCAAAGAAGAACAACAGGAAGAGGTTGGAGGTGGAAGATATTCTGGAGACATACGAGAAGCTTTGGCGCAAATAATGCATGAATTAAAAGAATTTAAAACATTAAAAATAAAAGAAGATATTAAAAATATGAAGGCTATGTTTGATAAAATGGTGAAAAGACAAGAGAAAATGGACAAGAAAATTAAAAAGTTGGAAGAAATAACGGGAGACATTATTGATAGAATGAATAAAATGGAAGATAATATTCTTGCCTGGACATCAGAAAGAAAACGACTGTTGGAAAAAAATAGATGTGCTTGAAAATTTTAGTAGATGAAATAATATTAAAATTGTTGGTCTTAAAGAAGGGATGGAGGGAGAGGATCCAATAAAATGTTTTCAAAAATGGATCCCGGAAAATTTGGAAATGGAAGAGGGAACCCAGTTGATTGAAATCAAAAGGGCCCACAGAGCCTTAAGACCAAAACCTCAACCTGATCAAAACCCACGACCAATCTTGATAATATGCTTAAGATATCAAGATAAAGAAAAGATCCTGAAGGCGGCTGCCCAATGTGCCAGAAAGAGAAATGAGCCATTGATGATAGAAGGGAAAGCAGTTCTTTTCTATCCTGATATAAGTTATGACCTTTTGAAGAGAAAGAAGGAATTTAATCCAACAAAAAAAGTTTTATGGGAAAAGGGTTATAAATTTATTTTGCGCCACCCGGCAACACTGGTAATTTTTTTGGGTGACGGAAAAAGAAGATTTTTTTACTGATCATTGGGATGCAGAGGAGTTTGCACAAGAACTCCCAAATATTTACTGGACACAGTAAAGATTTAAAAGTGAAACAGATAAAAGATGAAGACGGGGACAGTGAAGTGAGTTGATGGACATTAAGGACAGAAGAATATTTAAATATACTTTTAATTATATGATACAGGGGGAGAAAGGTAAAAATTTGAGAAATATTAATCGAGAGTAGTGATATTATTTTTTTCTTCTCTTATATATACTTTTTTCATGTTACGGGGAGCTGGGGGAACTTCGGATCGATTGCTACGGGATTCACGTGTGTAATCATGGCGTTTGCCATGACCCACACAACGGAGGGGGTTAATGTGTTTTTTTTCATTCACATTAGCAGGGGGTTTTTTTGTTATTTTTTTCTTTATAATCTATTTTTCTTTTATCTTTCTTTGCCTGGATGATTGGAGGGGAGACACATAGCAACATGGAGAATTTTAAAATAATTCCCCAAGGTACTATGAGAGTTGAAATATTATGTATTATTATAGACTGGAGTAACCCCATTAAAAATAGTGCCTAATTTACTGAATTTTTAAAGTTTTAATGTTAATAGACTTAATGGATCGGTGAAAAGAAAAAGAATTTTAACATACATTAAGAAAATGAAAATAGATGTAGCTTTTATACAAGAAACACATTTAACAGAGATAGAACATCAGAAATTAAAGAGAGATTGGGTCGGAAATGTTATAGCAGCTTCATTTAATTCAAAAGCAAGGGGAGTTGCAATTTTGGTCAACAAAACTTTACCGATTAAAATACAAAATGTATTAATTGATTCTGCGGGAAGATATGTAATTATACATTGTCAAATCTTTTCAGAACTATGGACTGTTATGAATATTTATGCACTAAATGAAAACGATGTAAAATTTATACAAGAGGCTTTTTTGAATTTGGCTGACGCACACGATAAAATATTAATAGGTGGAGACTTTAACTTTTGTCTAGACCCAGTCTTAGATAGATCAACAAAGGTTGTTACAAAACCAAAAGTAGCAAAATTAACTTTATCATTGATGAAAGATTTAAATTTGATTGATATATGGAGAAAAATTAACCCAAGAGAAAGAGATTATTCATTTTATTCAAATAGACATAAAACTTATTCAAGGATAAACTTTTTCCTACTATCAGCGAATATTCAAGACAGAGTGAAAAATATGGAATATAAAGCAAGAATATTGTCAGATCTTTCCCTCTTGATAATGACAATGATAATGATGGATAAGGAGGAATCGATTTACAGATGGAGATTTAATTCAATATTATTAAAATGTCAAGATTTTTGTGATTTTATGAAAAAACAGATTCAGTTTTTTTAGATACAAACTCACATTCAGTTGATGATAAATTTATATTATTGGAAGCGATGAAGGCATATTTGAGAGGCCAGATAATAAGTTATACTTCTAAAATTAAGAAGGAATATATGGTAGAAATAGATCAATTGGAAAAAGAGATTACAAAAATAGAAAAAGAATCTCGAAGATATATGACAGAAGAAAAACAAAGACAACTTGTTAATAAGAAGCTACAATATAATACACTTCAGACATACCGAACAGAAAAAACAATTATGAGAACTAAACAGAGATATTATGAACTAGGTGAAAGATCACACAAGATTCTTGCTTGGCAGTTAAAAACAGACCAGGCTTCCAAAACGATAAATGCAATTAGAATAAGTGTAAATAGAATTACTTATAAACCTTTAGAAATCAATGAAACTTTAAACATTTTTTTATTCTGAACTGTATCAATCAGAATCACAAAATGATATTGTTGAGATAGAAAGATTTTTATCACAAATAACTCTCCCAAAATTGAATTCGGAAGAACAGAAGGGATTAGATGTGCCTTTTACATTAAAAGAGGTTGAAGAAGGTCTAGGATCACTTCAGAGTAATAAATCTCCAGGAGAAGATGGTTTTCCGCCTGAATTTTACAAAAAGTTTAAAGATTTATTAATTCCTCCTTTTATGGAGCTAATACACCAAGCGGAAAGAACGTATAAACTTCCAGAATCTTTTTCGACAGCTATTTTAATAGTATTGCCAAAAAAAGACAGAGATCTTTTAAAGCCAACATCATATAGACCAATTTCTTTGTTGAACACGGACTATAAAATAATAGCAAAGATTTTATCTAATAGATTATCTAAATACTTACCAAAATTAATACACATGGACCAAACAGGATTTATTAAAAATAGACAATCGGCAGATAATGTAACTCGGTTACTTAGCATAATTCATTTGGCACAAAAGAGGGAAGAAATGAGTGTGGCAGTTACTTTGGATGCAGAAAAAGCATTTGATAGATTGGAATGGGATGTTTTATTTAAGGTATTGGAAAAATATGGATTAGGAGTATCTTTTATAAAATGGATTAAAACCTTAAATACTAACCCCAAAGCTAAAGTGGTGACAAATGGCCAAATTTCAACATCATTTCAGTTAACAAGGTCAACTAGACAAGGTTGTCCATTATCACCTGCTTTATTTGTGTTGGCGATAGAACCATTAGCTGAATTAATTAGAACTGACTCAGATATTATGGGTTTCAGAGTTAATCAGGAGGAAGACAAGATTAACTTATTTGCTGATGATGTTCTGATTTATCTAACTAAACCATTGTATTCGTTGCGTAAATTATCTTCTAGATTGGAAGAATATGGGAAAATATTAGGGTACAAAATAAATTGGGATAAAAGTGAAATTCTACCCCTTACTAAAGGAGATTATAGTCAATGTTGATTAATAACTCAATTTAGATGGCCGATAAATGGTATAAAGTATTTAGGTATAAGAGTTGATAATGATATAAAGAATTTATAAAAACTAAATTATTTGCCATTATTGAAAAAAAATTCAAGAGGATCTTGATAAATGGATGATGTTACCAATAACATTAATAGGTAGAGTCAATGCTGTAAAAATGAATATATTCCCTAGATTACAATATTTGTTCCAAACACTACCAATACAATTACAGCAGAAGTTCTTTCAAGAGTTAAATAAATGTGTGAGGAAATTCCTTTGGAAAGGTAAGATGTCAAGAATATCGTTGGAAAAATTGACATGGAAATTTGACCTAGGAGGGTTACAATTACCAAATTTTAAGAATGATTACAAAGCAAATCAACTTAGATTTATTGCATCTTTTTTTGATGAAGATAAACTGGCATGGATTAGAATAGAATTAGATAAAATAGGAGAAAATATACCAGAAGATTTTATATATAAATGGGAATCTAAATGGATACGGGAAAAGAAAGAATCTCCTATAGTAAAACATTTGATTGATTTATGGAATAAGATAAATGTTGATGATGAGATAAAGAAATCTTTATTAGCAAAGAGACCTTTAATTCAAAATAAACTTATTCCTTTTACAATGGATAATCAACTTTTATATAACTGGTTTCACAAAGGGATTAGGTATATAGGAGACTGTTTTGAAGGAGGTATAGTAATGTCATTTGACCAATTAAAGAATAAATATAAAATATCAAAAACACTCTTTTCTGTTATTTCCAATTAAGGACTTATTTAAGAGATAAACTGGGTCAAACAATGTTATTGCCGAAACCTAATGAAATAGAAACTTTAATTCATAAAGGAAACATTAAAAAAGTTATTTCTGGTATGTATAATTTGATTCAAAAGCAGGCAATTAAACAAGGAATTCATAAGTCAAGACAAAAATGGGAAACTGATTTGAATATTAAAATTGATGAAACAAGTTGGTCAAGATTATGTCTTGACAGTATGACAAATACAATAAATGTTTGACTAAGATTAGTACAATATAACTTTTTACATCAAATATATATTACACCACAAAAAATAGATTATCTCAAATTTATCTGATCAATGTTTTCGATGTAATCAAGAAATTGGTACTTTTTTACACTCTACTTGGTCTTGTTTTAAAATTCAACCTTTTTGGACAAATTTAAGAGTTTTACTGGAACAAATTATTGGAATACAACTTCCACATAATCCAACATTATTTTTACTAGGCGATATTGAAGGGATAAAATCGAAATCCAGATTGAATAAATATCAGAAAGAATTCATAAAAATTGCATTGGCAGTAGCCAAAAAGGCTATTGACTTGGAAATCAGATTCATACTTAAGTATAGATCATTGGAAGAATGAAATTTTTAGCTGCATTCCACTTGAAAAAAATACTTATAATTTAAGAGATAAATATGAAATATTTCTGAAAATTTGGCGCCCTTATTTACAAAAGATAGGATTAAATATATAGATGTTCTGAAGATAAAATTATTGGTTATCTGGGGAAAGAAATAAATATACATATTAAAGCTATTATGAACTCCATGGAGCATGTGGGGATCTTCCGATATCCAGGCATTCTTTCTTTCTTACTTTTTTCTTTCTTTCTTTCTTTCTTTCTTTCTTTCTTTCTTTCTTTTTTCTTCTCTTTTTTTACTATAGGGATATGTTAGGGGGGAGGGGTTAAAGGGAGGGGGGAAGGGTTGATAATTTTTTTTTTCTTTCTGTAACCTATTTGAAAATTCAATAAAAAGGGTAAGTGATCAGATATTAGAGATTGCCCACTTAAATCAGAGATCACCTGATTTTATTTTCTTTCAGGCTTTGAAACTCTTCCTCAGCAGGCAGTGGAAATAGTCTCTTTACTGAATGGCGTGTGTGGAGTGTCCAGGGAGAGGTAGCACCTCTGGTGGAGGGGCTTGTCGTGTCTATTCCGGGGCAGCGCATCCGCCTTTGGTCCTCACTGGACACTCAGCTCTCACCTGTGCCTCCAGGTAGCTGTTTGTACGTGACTGCAGCCACATCCCAGTACACTGCTTTGACAGGCAGAGGTTAGACAGCAGGCCTCAATCCCCGGTGAGTTTGGGACGTGCCTGTCCCAGCATGCAAAGTCTCCTCTGGTGGACTGGGCGGATGAGATCTACAGTGAGATCGAATAGCCAGCAAGGCGATTCTTCAACACTCTCTGGATAGCGAAGGGCATGACAAGGCACAGAAGACATCACGGTCATCCACTGCGACCAAGGAAGACCCTAGTTTGTGATGCTTGCTTGTACCATTGTCCCGGACTCCTGGGGTTGAGAGAGTGGAATTGCCCCAGTGCAATGGCTTTTCCACTCTAAAAACTCTCCCCCACAGGTCTCCTGTCATTGTCAGACATGATGGACAACCACCATGGTAAGAGATGTGGAGATTAGAATTAGAGAAGTATTGTAACAGTTTACAGGGCACTGGTATGAAGAAAGGATATTACTGGCACTGAAGGCAGCGAGATTCAATAGGCTGATACCAAGGATATGAGTGGTCCTGTCACCAGCAAGAAGAGGAGGTGAGACCTGGGGCAGCTCAGCCAGGATAATCTTTAGATACAGCATAGTAACAGGCCTTTCCAGCCCAAAGAGACGGTGCTGCCCAATTACACCCATGTGACCAAGTAACCTATTAACCCGCAGGCTTTCTGAATATGGGAGGAAACCAGCGCAACCAGAGGAAACCCACATGGTCACGGGGTAAATAGAATCGAACTTTATTATCATTGTTCAAGACAACGAGGTTGCAGTGCTACTCCAGTCCGTGCAGAACAGATATTTACAATGCATGTGGTACAGCTTAATTTTTAAAAATCCCATATTTACATGCAACAAGTGTCTTCGATAGTCCATAACACTCGAAGGCCATTGGTAAGCCGGGGTGTAGCATTATTCAGCTGCACAACAGCCCTGGGGGAAGAAGCTGTTTTTCAGTCTTATTGGCTAAGTTGTTTCTGTATCTCCTACCAGATGGCAGGAGATTGAACTGACAGTGTACAAACTCCTTACAGACAGTGGCAGGAACTGAACCCAGGTCTCGTATTGAACGGTGGGGTAGATGAGAGGGCCTGAGTATCCTACGTTCTTGGGGTTTTACTGACAGGTAGAAAAATGCCTGACAGCAAAAGAGAAAGGCAACTTCTCTCGCCCATCACTGAACTGTTCCCACAACCTATGAACTCACTTTCAATGACCCTCCAACTCATTTTCTCGATATTTACCCTTTATTTATTTATTTATTATTGGTTGTTTTTCCCTCATTTTGTATTTGCACAGTTTGATGTCTTTGGCACATTGGTGGTTGTCCAACCTGTTGGGTGCGATCTTTCAAACTTCACAGTAAATTTATTATCAAAGTACATGTATGTCACCATATCCAACTCCGAAATTCGTTTTCTTGCAGGCATACTCAATAAATCCAATAACCATAATAAAATCAATCAAAGACCGCACCAACTCGGTCGACCGACCAGTGTGCAAAGGTCAACAAACTGTGCAAATACAACAAGAAAGAAATAATAATAATAAATAAATAAGCAATAAATATCAAAAACATAAGATGAAGAATTCTTGAAAGTGAGTCCATTGATTGTGGAACCATTTCAGTGATGGGGCGAGTGAAGTTAACCCCTTTGGTACAAGAGCCTGATGGTTGAGGGGTAATAACTTTTCCTAAACCCGGTGGATTGAGTCCTGAGGCTCCTATACCTTCTTCCTGGTGGCAGCAGTGAGAAGAGTGTATGACCTGGGTACTGGGGCTCCCTGGTGATGGATGCTGCTTTCCTATGGCAACGCTCTGTGTCGATGTGCTCAGCGGTGGGGAGAGCTTTACCCGTGATGGAGTGGGTCATGTCCTCTACTTTTTGTCGGATTTTCTTATCAAGGGCATTGGCATTTCCATGCCAGGATATGATATTGCAGACAGTCAATACTACTCTTCACTACACATCTATAGAAGTTTGTCGAAGTTTTATGTCAGGCCATTTTCTTCGTAAGCTCCTAAGGAAGTAGAGGCACTGCCATGCTTTCTTCGCAGTTGCGCTTACGTGCTGGGCCCAGGACAGGTCCTTTGAAATGATAATACTGTACCAAGGAATTTAAAATTGCTGACGCTCTCCACCTTTGATCCTCCAACAAGGACGGGCTCGTGGAATTCTGGTTTCAAGTCAATTGTGCTTCTTGCATTCACTGTGAATGCCCACGAGTAATTGAATCTCGGGATTGTATATGGTGACATACATGTACTTTGATAATAAATTTATTTTGAACTTTGGGGATAACAGGTAACATGGCATTGAAGTTCCAATCAAAGCAGCCATGATACAATTAAATTATAGATCAGGATAGAGGGGCCAAATGGTCTACTACTGATATAAACACTAGAAATTCTGCAAACAATGGCAATCCAGAGCAACATGCACAAAATGCTGGAGGATCTCAGCAGGTCAGGCAGCATCTGTGGAAATGAATAAACAGTCAACCTATTGGGACGAGACCCTTCCTCAGGACTGTAAAGGAAGGGGGAAGAGGCCAGAATAAAAAGATAGGGAGAAGGAAAGAGTACAAGTTAGAAGGTGGTAGGTGAGGCCAAGCGGTTGGGGGAGAGGGGATGAAGTAGGAAACTGGGAAGTAATAGGTGGAAAAGAAGGAATCTGATAGGAGAGGAGACTGGACCATGGGAGAAGGGATGGAGGAGGGGCACCAGAGGGAGGTGATAGACAGGTGAGGAGAAGAGGTAAGAATCAAGAGTGGAGAATGGAAGAAGAAGGAAATGAGAGGAGGAGAAATTGCTGGAAGCTGGGGAATCAATGTCATGCCATCAGATTGGAGGCTACCTGGGCTGGAAGTGAGGTGTTGCTCCTCTAGCCTGAGAGTGGCCTCCTGTTTATGTATAACTTGGTAAAGAGAGAGTTGAGATGAGTTCAAAGAAAAAACTGAAGTACTTATATATCACCAGATACTACCCTGAGATTCATTTTCCTGCAGGCATTCACAGTAGAATAAGGAAATACAATAGAATTAATGAAAATCTGGACACAAAAACTGATAAACCACCAATGTGCAAAAGAAGACAAGCTGTGCAAATACAAAAAAAAATTTGTTTAAATTATTTATTATTATAAGAGTTTAATGTTGCAGAGAGGAGAGGTATGGGGAGATAAACGATCTCAGTGAGAGATTGTGAGGAGTGTGGACCATGGGAGAAAGGGAAGGAGTAGGGGCACCAGAGGAGGTGGAGCTTCTCCTATTCCGTCTGTGTGGCCTCCAACCCAATAGCACGATCAATTATTTCTCTCATTTCTAGTCATTTCCCTCCCCTCATTATCTCGTTTTCAGTTCCCATTCTGGTTCCATCTTAGCTCTTCTCCTCAGCTGCCCATCACCTCCCTCTGGAGTCCTGCCTGACTCCCTTTCTCCCATGGCCCACTGGCTTCTCCCATCAGATTCCCTCTTCTTGTGCCCTTTGCCTTTTTCCACTTTCACTTCCCCACCCATCCACCTTCCGCCTCACACAGTTCACCTATCGCCTTCTAGCTTGTAATCCTTCCCCTCTCCCCAATTTCTTATTCTGTCTTTCTCCCCCTTCCTTCTCAGTCCCAATGAAAGGTCTCAGCCCAAAATGTTGACTCTTTATTCCTCTCCAGAGATGCTGCCTGACCTCCAGAGTCCACCTATCCTTTCCCAGGTTCTCACTTCATCCCCTCCACCACCCACCACCTTCCCTCTCACCTGGTGACACCTATCATCTACCAGCTCGTGCTCCTCCCCTTCCTTCGACCTTCTCCCCCTCCCTATTCGCTCCTGATGAAGGGCCTCGACATGAAGCGTCGACTCTTTATTCCTCTCCATAGAGGCTGACTGACCTGCTGAGTTCCTCCAGCACTGTGCGTGCATTGCTCTGATGGTTAGTTTTATTAAACAGAGAGCAGCTGACATCTGGAACACATTGTTAAAGGTGCTGACAGGATTAGATGCAGTCACGACTTTTAAGAGGCATTTAGGTAGACGCTTAAGTAGACAAGACATAGAGGGATGTGGTCCTAATGTGGGCAAATGAGAACATGTTCATGGTTTTCTTCAGTAACACAGACATTACGGTGGTGGTGTGTCAACACATGTATCTTTCACCAGCCTTTCTGTAGCACCCATCCCTTGAGTGGAGAATAGCCGGCCACCAAATTCAGAGGGTGTTGTGAAAAACATGGAGGAAAATAACCAGGCCACAAATATGTTTTGTAACTTCGAAACATTAAAACTAATTCAAAAGAAGTCACAGAAATGTGAGTCTAACTTCAAGTTTACTTTAAGTGAGGAGCGCACGTATCACGTGTTAGCGAGAAAACGTATACAATTCACGTATTCATACATCAGAATCAGGCTTAGTGTCACCAGAGATGTCGCGAGATTTGTTGACTTTGTGGCAGCAGTACAATGCAATACACGATAATAGAAAAAACTGTGAATTACAGTACATGTGTGTACATATTAAATAAGTCGTGCAAAAACAGAAATAAAAAAGTAGTGAGGTAGTGTTCATGGGTTCAATGTCCATTCAGAAATCAGATGGCAGAGGGGAAGAAGCTGTTCCTGAATCATTGAGTGTGTGCCTTCAGGCTTCTGTACCCCCTCCCTGATGGTAGTAATGAGAAGAGGGGTCTTCAGGCTCCTGTACCTCCTCCCTGATGGTAGCAATGAGAAGAGGGGTCTTCAGGCTCCTGTATCCCCTCCCTGATGGTAGCAATGAGAAGAGGGGTCTTCAGGCTCCTGAACCTCCTCCCTGATGGTAGTAATGAGAAGAGGGCATGTCCTGGGTGATGAGGGTCCTTAGTGATAGACACCACCTTTCTGAGGTACCATTCCTTGAGGATGTTCTGGAAACTACAGAGGCTGGTGCTCATGATGGAGTGTTTACAATTCACTGCAGCTTAATTTTGATCCTGTCCAGTAGTGAAACTCCCCCCAACAGACAACGATGCAGTCAGTTAGAATGCTCTCCATGTTACATCATTGATTGTCTGCAAGTGTTTTTGGTGACAGACCAAATTTCCTCCAACTCCTAATGAAATAGAGCCACTGTTCTGCCTTTTTTGTAGCTGCATTAATGTGTTGGGCCCAGCATAGATCCTCAGAGATATTGACAACCAGGAACTTAAAATTGTTCACTCTTTCCACTTCTGTTCACTCTATGTTCCCTCGAATTACCCCTTCTGATGTCCACAATGTCAGTTCTTTGGTCTTACTAATATTAGCATATAACTCATAATGAATTATTTAAATGAAGAATGCTTAATCAAAGGTTCATTGTCAAAGCATTTATCCACATACAGCTCTGAGATTCGTCTTCTCCAGATAGCCACGAACCAAAGAAAGAAGATGAAAGTCATTCAGAAAGAAACATCAACCCCGCCCCTCTGCACAAAAAATGGAATCCCAATCATCAACCCCCCCCAAAAACACCCCTCCTGCCACACAAAATGGAGCAAGAATATTGACACCCCCCAAAAAAACATCCCCTCCCCCACACAAATACAGTAACTAGCAGAACACAACAAAACATCAACCCCCAAACGCCCTCCCCTCGGACAACCAAATATTAAAGGAACAGGTAATAAAAAAACACAGAATATAAAAACCTTAAGTCTGAAAATGTCCATAAACGCAACAGTCCAATTCATAAACACAGAACCACAATACCATCTTATAGTATCGTCATTCACTGAAAGAGAGGGGCACCACGAGGCAGAGAGGCCTACCCACCTGTCACAGTGAGCCACGCAGCGATAGGCCGCTCACGGACTCCTCCGACAGTGAACAAAAGACAAGCAGTCAGAGCTGAACTCTTGCTCACTGTATAACTATATATAACTCTCTGTGTGTGTGTCTGCGCCTCTCCAGGGCGCAGGACTGGGCAGGGTTGGATGGGAGACCGGCAGTTGCCCATGCAGCAAGTCTCCCCTCTCCACGCCACCGATGTTGTCCAAGGGAAGGGCAAGGGCTGATACAGCTTGGCACCGGTGTCGTCGCGGGAGTTGCCAGAGCGAGGTTGAAGGCAACGTCAGACTGCCTTAGGGACTCCAGCTCCGGATTTGTCCTCAGGGTTTACTCCCGAAGGCTTTCTCATGAGTGGGTATGGCTACAAGGCAGCAGAGGTTTGAAATCAGAGTTTTCCCTCTCTTAGGTAGACTGCCTTCCCATGCTGACGAGCTCCATCTACCCGAAGCACTGGTTTTATGGCGCCAGGACCTGCCTTCGCCCCTTCTCCTGTCAGTAGAAACGGTTCCGCCGGGCTTAGAGGCTCAGCCACACGAGAAGGCCAGGAGTTGGACTTGGTTGTCAGAGGCTATTTGAGGCGGATGCTGTGAGGAGCTCTTTTCGGTAGTGGGAGCTTGTCCCCACTACCGCCCCTCGGCTTGGAACTAACATTAACATTAAACACACAACACGTTTACTTGATGTGTTGTCACTGGTAGCAGAAGGGGCCTGAGAGCCAAAGATCAGACAGTGATCTGGGTATTGCAGAGAGGTGGGGGGGACGAACAATAAGAAACCTTTGGGTGGGGAGTGGTCGACTTTGACACGGGGCGTCATGTAGAGAATGGGGCAGGGGTCACAGTAAAACTGGCTGAAGGATAAGGTTTTTAGTGAAAGTGCAGCTCCCCTCCCCAACAACTCCCCTCTGCTCCTGATAACCTGGAAACTCTTTGTGTAGGATGCCTTTAATTAATAGTGAAGCAGGGTTACCACAGGGTGTACGCAGCTCAGCATATTGCAGGAGCCACCCTCCCCTCTAGGGACTCTGTCCATACTTGGTGCTGCCACAGTAAAGCAGCCAGCATAATTAAGGATCCCCGCCCAGCCCAGACATTCTTTCCTCTCTCCCCCCCACACCCCACAGCCATTCCCATTGAACAGAAGATACAAAACCTGTGTACGGCCCGGCATATACAAAGAAAGCATGGCAGCGCCCCTATTTCCTTAGAAGTTTGCGATGTTTCGGCAGGACACCTGAAACTTTGACAAACTTCTATAGAAGTGTGGTGGAGAGTGTATTGACTGGCTACAGCACAGCCTGGTATGGAAACACCAATGGCCTTGAATGGAAAATCCTACAAAAAGTAGCGGCCACGGCCCAGTCCATCAATGTAAAAACCCTCCACCGTTGAGCACATCTGCATGAAACGCTGTCGCAGGAAAGCAGCGTCCATCATCAGGGACCCCCACCACCCAGGGCGTCCTCTTTTCTGGCTACTGTCATCAGGAGGAAGGTACAGAAGACTCAGGACTCGCACCACCAGATTCAGGAACAATTACTACCCCTCAGCCACCAGGCTCTTGAACCAAAGGGGATAACTCCACTCAACTTCACTTGCCACATCACTAAAATGTTCCCACAGCCTATGGACTCACTTTCAAGGACTCTTCATCTCATGTTCTTGATAGTTATTGCTTATTTATTAATTTTATTGTTTCTTTTTGTATTTGCACAGTTTGTTGTCTTCTGCACTCTGGTTGAATGCTCTAGTTGGAGGATCTTTCATTGATTCTGTTATATTTATTATTCTTTAGATTTGTTGAATACACCCACAAGAAAGTGAATCTCAGGGTTGTATATGGTGACATACATGCACTTCAGTAATAAATTTACGTTGAACTTTACTTTGAATCAGACACAAGGAGATCTTCTATCTGCCTATTGAATGAACCTCATGGATGGTAAGATGGACTCTTGATCTGACAAACTACCACGTTATGACCTTTCACCTTACTGTCTATGTGCACTGCACTCTCTCTTGTGACAGTAACACTGTATTCTACTTTCTGTTGCTGTTTCATTTTTCCTTTACACTATCTTGATGTACTGATGTGATTAAATTATCAATATCTATAGCATGCAAAACAAAGATTCTATTGTACACTGGACAACAAGAATTTTGCTTCCTGAATACTTTTGGGTGTATCTTATGGATTTTTTGCTGCTGATCATGAAAATCACTATGAAATTTCCCTATCATGCACCATTTTTTAATATCGTCTATATTTTTATTTCAATTCATAATTCATCAGAATAGCTGTTTCCAAGGTTAAGGAAGGCATTGCTGTTGCTCCACAGATCACACAGGTCAACAATAGCAGGCAACTCGAAGAATTTCTCTTGGCAACTACAGAGAACCAAACCAGTGTGTCTGCAGCTGGTTGACAACATGCTTCAAGCATACAAAACCATGAAGTGCATCGCGTCACTAAAGATTCATTTTCTGCATTCCCATTTAGACTTCTTCCCTGCAAATCTTCGGGCTGTCAGTGACGAGCACGGTGAAAGGTTTCACCAGAACATTGTGGTCATGGAGAAACTATATCAGGGTAATTGGAATCCATCAATTCTGGCTGATTATTGTTGGACACTTAAGTGAGAAGCCTCAGACACTGAGTACAAATGAAAATCTTCAACAGAATATTTTTAGCTCAGTTGAACTATTGCAAAGCATCAGCAGTTATGCAATTAAACACACTATATTCAATAAAAGTTAATTTCTCGTTTCTCCAAATTCCTACGTGATACAGGTAGTCCGAAATTATATTTGTGTTCATCTTCAAACAGTCTATTTTAAACAATATATATATATATATCTGAGGAAGCAACGCTTTTGAAATAAATTGTTGTCCAGTGTAGCAAACCAATTTACCAGTTTCCTTGTTCGGATGAAGTGACTTTGCCCTGAAGCTTTGATTGTTTCTCTTTCCATGGATGTTGAGGTTTTAGTTCAGGGTTCCGAAGCACTGTGAATGGTTGCTTTGGCATGGGTGGCCCTGCACAAATGAATGAATGAATGGAAGAGGCATCGGGTCTGTTCTGTACACCGTTGCACGGTAGCTTAGTGATTAGAGCAATCGTTTTATAGTGCCTGCGATTAGGGATCGATTCCCACCACTGTACGTAAGAAATTTGTAAGTTCTGTCAATGACTATATGGGTTTCCTCCTGTGCTCCAGTTTCCTCCCGTGCTCCAGTTTCCTCCCATAGTCTAAAGACATATGGTTAGTGTTAGTGAGTTGTGGGTATTCTATTTTGGAACCACAAGCCAGAATCGGGCTGCAAGTATCCTAGCTCAGTTGATTTCAAAGGGCCTTTATTATCAAAGTATGTATGCAGTATTCAACCTTGAGATTCATCTTCTCCACAGCCAGCCAGAAAACAAAGAATAAGATTATGGAACCCGTTCAAAGAAAAACATCAACTCCCCCCCACCAACCACGTGCAAAAAGCAAATAATGCAAACTGCAACGAGAACATCAACCACCCCCCCACCCCACACATAAAACGAAACAAATCACGCAAACGGCAACAAAAACATCAAAGGCACCCACGCACAAGAAAAAACTAATTGTGCAAACGGCAACCAAAGCTTCAAACACCCCACACGAAAGTAAACAAACCATGCGAACGGCAGCAAGAATATCAGACCTCCCCCACGCGCAAAAAACAAAAACTAATCGTGCAAACAGCAACAAGGACGTCAACCCACCCCCACGTGCAAATAAATCGCACAAATGGCGAGAAAGAATGAGTGAAAGCACAAAATCGAAAAGAGTCCATATTCAGTTCAGCTCCCTGTTTATTTTCTGCAGAACATCCTAATTGAAAGTCACTCAAAATCATAAAACAGCAACAGAAAAAGAGGAAAACAGGAACTTCAGTCCAATCCACAAACCGCAGACCCAGAACTTCGGTATTATCCTCCTACAGGATCGAGGGAGAGAGAGAGAGACCATTCACATGCAGGGGCCTTCCCCCGGGAGCAGAAAGCGAGAGGGAGAGTGAGACCGTCGCACACAGACCACTTCCTCTGGCAGCAGCGCGTGAGAGGCTGGTAGATGGTGCTGAACACTCGGCCGTCTTCCGCACTCACATCAATGTTTTCAACCTTCCTCAACGCTTTAATCAGTAAGAAATGGAGTCACTCATGGGCCCCATCTCTAAGCTCTTGTCCTTAAGGCCACTCGCCTCCCAGAACCCTCTTGGAGACAGCAAAGCACCAGATTGCTCAGTCGGCCTGAATATTTAACCCAAACAACACATTTCACCGTGTGGCTTGATGTGTTGACATGCCCAGCTAACCTCACTCTTCGGGGATGGTTATCTCCTGAACTACCATATCTGATGTGGGGAAAAGCTCAAAGGAAAAGTGGGAACTTCCCGATCCACAAAATAAGTCCCCTCTTAAACAACACACTTCCACTTACTTTCATCTGTGTCGTGAAGACGAGAATTGTGCATTGGAATTTCCTGGCCCGTGTTTCTGTTGATGGGGGATTCCCAAGCACGGGTAAGTCAAAGATGATCACAAGTAAGTCAAACGGGGAATTCCAGAGAAGTTTAGTGTGGTTAGAATGTGGATTTTAATTCCACATGGGTCAGGTGCGTGTGCATTCAGGCAGAAGCCAGACAAATTAGAGTGAAAGGAATAGGGGAGGTGTTGACCGGGAGTTCAGGGAGTTAGGTGCGAAGCTGAAGAGCAGGACCTCCAGGGTAACAATCTCAGGATTGCTACCTGTGCCACGTGCGAGTGAGGCAAGGAACAGGAGGATTATACAGATTAATACGTGGCTGAGAGGATGGTGCAGGAGAGAGGGCTTCAGGTTTGTAGATAATTGGGCCTTGTTCCAGGGAAGGTGGGATCTGTTCCGAAGGGACGGTTTACACCTGAACTGGAGCGGTACTAACATTCTTGCAGGGAAGTTTGCTAGTGCTTCTTGGGGGGTTTAAACTAAATTTGCAGGGAGCAGGGATCCAGAATGTGAGAGAGGATAGCGAGAGGAAGAATAAAGGACAGGTGGGGACTACACGGTTTCGGAATATTAAGTGTGTAGTAGAGGAAGGTGAGGCGAAACAAGTGATAAGGAGGACACATGTACAGAGGGATGGTCTGACGGAACATGGAGTTAAATGTGTTGAAAGAATAAGTAAATGTAGGAAGGACAACAAAATTCTAGGGGCGTATAGCCGGATGGGAGTTCGGGGAGCTGGGTTAAGCACAATAGGCAGCGATTCAAACAGAGAGAGGAGAAATGGGTTAAAAATTCTATATCTGAATGCACGAAGTGTCAGGAATAAGGCGGATGAGCTTGAAGCCCAGGTGCGAATGGGTAACTATGATGTTGTTGGGATAACGGAGACATGGCTGCAGGGAGATCAGACCTGGGAAATGAATGTACAAGGGTATACGTTAGGGACAGAAATGTGGGCAGAGGGGTGGGGTGGCCCTGTTGGTGAGGAATGAGATTCAGTCCTTTGCAAGGGGGGACGTAGGGTCAAGAGAAGTAGAGTCTGTGTGGATAGAACTGAGGAACAGTAAGGGCAAAAGGACCCAAATGGGTGTTGTCTACAGGCCACCAAACAGTAGCATGGATATTGGGTGCAAGTTGGATAGGGAGTTAACACTGGCATGTGGCAAAGGTAATGTCGCAGTAGTTATGGGGGATTTCAACATGCAGGTGAACTGGGAGAATCAGGTTGGTGCTGGACCACAGGATAGGGAGTTTGTAGAGTGCCTACGGGATGCATTCTTGGAACAGCTTGTACGAGAGCCGACCAGGGACAAGACTATTCTAGATTTAGTGTTATGTAATGAACAGGATTTGATAAGCGATCTCGCAGTAAAGGAGCCATTAGGAGGTAGTGATCACAAT
Source organism: Hemitrygon akajei (assembly GCF_048418815.1). Classification (NCBI taxonomy): domain Eukaryota; kingdom Metazoa; phylum Chordata; class Chondrichthyes; order Myliobatiformes; family Dasyatidae; genus Hemitrygon; species Hemitrygon akajei. The sequence goes on from NC_133147.1 coordinate 10,816,048, forward strand.
ATGATAAGTTTTTATCTGCAATTTGAGAAGGATAAGGGCAGATCGGAGGTGTCAGTGTTGCAGATGAACAGAGGAAACTATGGAGCCATGAGGGAGGAGCTGGCCAAAGTTGACTGGATGGATAGCCTAGCAGAAAAGACAGTGGAACAGTAATGGCAGGTATTCTTGGGAATAATGCACAAGGTGCAAAATCAGTTCATCCCCCAGAGAAGGAAGGATTCAAAGGGGGGAAAGGGGCCTCAGTGGTTGACAAAGGAAGTCAGAGACTGCATAGCATTAAAAAAAAGGAAATATGACAGAGCTAAGGTGAGTGGGAGGACAGATGATTGGGAAGTTTTTAAGGAACAACAGAACTTAACTAAAAAGACAATACGGGGAGAAAAAATGAGGTACGAACACAAGCTAGCCAGGAATATAAAGGAAGATAGCAAAAGCTTTTTTAGGTATGTGAAGAGAAAGAAGATAGTTAAGAACAATGTTGGGCCCTTGAAGAATGAATTGGGTGAAATTGTTACGGGAAACAGAGAAATGGCAGAAAAATTTAATGAGTACTTTAGATCTGTTTTCACTAAGGAAGACACAAGCAATCTCCCAGATGTATGGATGGGCCAAGGACATAGGGTAACAGAGGAAATGAAACAGATTGACATTCAGAAGGAAACGGTGATGAGAAGACTGATGGGACTGAAGGCTGACAAATCCCCAGGTCCAGATGGTCTGCACCCTAGGGTACTAAAGGAGGTGGCCCTGGAAATTGCGGATGCATTGGTAATCATTTTCCAATGTTCCTTAGATTCAGGATCAGTTCCTGAGGATTGGAGAATGGCTAATGTTATCCCACTTTTTAAGATAGGAGGGAGGGAGAAAACAGAGAACTATCAACCTGTCAGCCTGACATTGGTGATGGGAAAGATGCTAGAGTCCATTATTAAGGATGAAATAGTGGCATATCTAGATAGCAGTGATAGGATTGGGCCGAGCCAGCATGGATTTACCAAGGATAAATCATGCTTGACTAATCTGATGGAGTTTTTCGAGGATGTAACCAGGAAGTTAGACGGGGGAGATCCAGTGGATGTAGTGTATCTCGATTTCCAGAAGGCATTTGATAAGGTCCCACATAGAAGATTGGTGGGTAAAATCAAAGCTCAGGGCATCAGGGGGAAGACATTGGCATGGATAGAAAACTGGTTGGCAGGTAGAAAGCAAAGGGTAGCGGTGAATGGGTGTTTCTCGGAATGGCAGGTGGTGACTAGTGGGGTGCCACAGGGCTCGGTATTGGGACCACAGCTGTTTACCATTTACGTTAATGATTTGGATGAAGGCATAGAAAATAACATCAGCAAATTTGCTGATGATACTAAGCTGGGTGGCAGTGTGACATGTGATGAGGATGTTGGGAGAATTCAGGGTGACTTGGATAGGCTGGGTGAGTGGGCAGATACTTGGCAGATGGCGTTTAATGTGAATAAGTGTGAGGTTATCCACTTTGGGAGTAAGAACAGGAAGGCAGATTATTATCTGAACGGTGTAGAGTTGGGTAAGGGAGTAATACAAAGAGATCTTGGAGTCCTTCTTCATCAGTCACTGAAGGTGAATGAGCAAGTGCAGCAGGCAGTGAAGAAGGCTAATGGAATGTTGGCCTTTATTACAAAGGGAATTGAGTACAAGAGCAAGGAAATTCTCTTGCATTTGTACAGAGCCCTGGTGAGACCACACCTGGAGTATTGTGTACAGTTTTGGTCTCCAGGGTTAAGGAAGGACATCCTGGCTGTAGAGGAAGTGCAGCGTAGATTCACGAGGTTAATTCCTGGGATGTCTGGACTGTCTTACGCAGAGAGGTTAGAGAGACTGGGCTTGTACACACTGGAATTAAGGAGATTGAGAGGGGATCTGATTGAAACATATAAGATTATTAAGGGATTGGACAAGATAGAGGCAGGAAATATGTTCCAGATGCTGGGAGAGTCCAGTACCAGAGGGCATGGTTTGAGAATAAGGGGTAGGTCATTTAGGACAGAGTTAAGGAAAAACTTCTTCTCCCAGAGAGTTGTGGGGGTCTGGAATGCACTGCCTCGGAAGGTAGTGGAGGCCAATTCTCTGGATGCTTTCAAGAAGGAGCTAGATAGGTATCTTATGGATAGGGGAATCAAGGGATATGGGGACAAGGCAGGAACCAGGTATTGATAGGAATTGATCAGCCATGATCTCAAAATGGCGGTGCAGGCTCGAAGGGCCGTATGGTCTACTTCTGCACCTATTGTCTATTGTCTATTGTCTATAATAAGGGGTCGGAGGTCCCGTATGACACAGTAGCACAATGGTTAGATAGCCAACAATCGCCGATCAGGGTTCAGTTCCCGCCACTGCCGTAAGAAGTTGGTGCACTCTCCCTGTGCTTGTGTGGGTTTCCTTTCACTTTCCAAAGACGTACAGGCTAGAATTAGCAAGAAGTAGATGTGTTAAGTTGGCACTGGAAGAATGGTAACACTTGTGGGCTGCCCGCAGCAAGTCCTCAGACTGTGTTAGTCGTTGTTACAGAAGTGGCATCTCACCGCATGTTCCGCCGAGCTCGTGACAAATAATAACTTTGGAGCTCAAAGAAATGTGCAAATCCACTGAGGCTTGCAGAATCAGAATCAAGTTTAATATCGTGGGCATATGTCGTGAAATTTGTTGTTTTTGCAGTACAATGCAATGCATTATAATAGACACTTTAGATTACAAATAGTATATATATATAGAAAATTAAATTTAAAAAGAAATGCAAAAAGAGAGGGAAAAGTAGTGAGGTAGTGTTCATGGGTTCAATATCCATTCAGAAATCTAATGGCAGAGGGGAAGAAGCTTTTCCTGTAATGTTGAGTGTGTGTCTTCAGGCTTCTGTACCTCCTCCTTGATGGTAGCAATGAGAAAGGGGCATGGCCTGGGTGATGGGGATCCTTATTGATGGGGGTCCGCTTATCTTATAGATAGCGGGGTCAAGGGATATGGGGAGAGGGCAGGAACGGGGTACTGATTGTGTATGATCAGCCATGATCACAGTGAATGGCAGTGCTGGCTAGAAGGGCCGAATGGCCTACTCCTGCACCTACTGTCTATTGTCTATTGATGGATGTTGCATTTTTGAGGCATTGTTTTTTGAAGGTGCCCATGATGGAGCTGGCTGAGTTTACAATTTTCTGCAGCTTTTTCTGATCCCGTGCGGTGGCCCCTCCATCCCAGAGGGTGATGCAACCAGTTACAATGCTCTCCGTGGTACATCTGCAGAAAATCGTGAGTACTTTTGGTGACACACTAAATCTCCTCAAACTCCGAATGAAATGCAGCCTTCTTTGTAATCGCATCAATATATTTGGCCCAGGGTAAATCTTCAGAGATGTTGACACTCAGGAACTCGAAACTACTCGTCCTTTCCACTGCTAATTCCTCAAGAGGACCTCAACATGGTCCCTCAACCTCCCGTTCCTAAAGTCCACAATCCATTCCTAGGTCCTGCGGATATTGAGTGCAAGGTTGTTGTGACACCACTCAACTAGCTTCCTCTGGTTCCACGGGTAATATGTTGGTGGCAGCTGTTCAGCGATCTCTTCGAGCTGGCCTGGTCGAGATCTCCCGCAATGATAAGGAAGACATCAGGGTGCGAAGTTTCGTGCCTGCTGATTACATTCCTCAGCTCCTCCAGTGCCTGCTGGACATTGGTCTGAGGTGGAATGTGCACCGTGACCAGGATGGCAGCAGAAAACTCCCTCCGCAGATAAATTGGATGATATTTCACCACTGGATGATCCGGGTCCGGTGTGCGGGACTGGGACAGCACCACCATGTTTGTGCGCTACAATGAGTTAAGCATTAAGCATACACCACCTCGTCTGGCTTTAAAAGGCTGAGTGAGGTGTTTCTGCTTGGCGGAGAATGAGAGGTCAGAGGAGAACGGCCAGACTGGTTCGAGCTGACAGGAAGGTGACAGTAACTCAAATAACCACGTGTTACAACAGCGGTGTGCAGAAGAGCATCTCTGAATGCACAGCATGTCAAACCTTGAAGTGGATGGGCTCCAGCAGCAGATGACCACGAACATACACCCTGTAGCCACTTTATTAAGTACCTCCTTTACCTAATAAAGTGGCCACTGAGTGTATTAATAATCTCTGCCATCAATAAAAAAGCCATAATCTAATCTTGGTTTCTGTACATATTTTTGATGGTATACCAACAACACAAATCTGGAAAAAATAAATAAGACGATGGATTACCTGTCCGTTGTTGGATTGGTGCTTGTGTGAGATCGTATATCGATGCGGTTTCAAAGAAGGCACGACAGCAGCTATATTTCATGAGTTTGAGGAGATTTGGTCTCTCGCTAAAGACACTCTCTAGCCACAGCTCAAATGCTATCTATAAATTTGCTGAAGGCGCAACTATTGTTGGCAGGATTTCAAATGGTACTGAGAAGGCATACAGGAGCAAGATGGATCAGCTGGTTGAGCGGTGTCGCAGCAACAACCTTGCACTCAACCTCAGTAAGACCAAAAACTGATTGTGGACTACAGAAAGGGTAGGACAAGAGAACACACACCAGTCCTCGTAAAAAGATCAGAAGTGGAGAGAGTGAGCAATTTCAAGTTCCTGGGTGTCAACATCTCTGAGGATCTATCCTGGGCCCAACATATTGATGCAGCTACTAAGAAGGCACGACAGAGGCCATATTTCATTAGAAGTTTGAGGAGGTTTGGTATGTCACCAAAGACACTCACAAATTTCTACAGACGTACTATGGAGAACATTCTAAATGGCTGCGTCACCGTCTAGTATAGGGGGTTGGAGGAGGGCTACTACACAGGATTGAAATAAGCTGTAGAAAGTTGTAAACTCAGTTAACTCCATCATGGGCACTTGCCTCCGTAGTATCCAGCATATCTTCAAGGAGCGATGACTCAAAAAGGCGGTGTCCATTGTTAAGGACCCCCATCACCCAGGACATGCCTTCTTCTCATTACTACCATCAGGGAGAAGGTACAGGAGCCTGAAGACCCCTCTTCTCATTACTACCATCAGGGAGGAGGTACAGGAGCCTGAAGACCCCTCTTCTCATTACTACCATCAGGGAGGAGGTACAGGAGCCTGAAGACCCCTCTTCTCATTACTACCATCAGGGAGGAGGTACAGGAGCCTGAAGACCCCTCTTCTCATTACTACCATCAGGGAGGAGGTACAGGAGCCTGAAGACCCCTCTTCTCATTACTACCATCAGGGAGGAGGTACAGGAGCCTGAAGACACACACTCAATGATTCAGGAACAGTTTCTTCCCCTCTGACACCTGATTTCTGAATGAACGTTGAACGCATGAACACTACCTCACTACATTCTTTTTCTCTTTATGCACTATTTATTTAATTTAACTTTTACATACATATATACTTACTGTAACTCACAGTTTTTATTATTGTCTATTGCAATATAATAACAACAAATTTCATGACATATGCTGCTGAAATCAAACCTGATTCTGATTGCTATGCACTAATTAGATGAAGTGTTTCCTAATTTGAGAAAATGATTGCAGACTAAAAATAGTTCATTGGCAGACAAGTGCACTGGGATATCATGAAGTCCAATAAGAATAGTTAAATTACTAGCTTGAAGTTCCAATATCCATCATCTTTTAATGAACAATACAGACAGTCCACAGGTTAAAGTCCAAGTCATTCAAAGCTCATAGTTCAGAGTCAATTTTATTATCAAAGTACACATGTGTCACCATATACAACTCTGAGGTTCATTTTCCTGCGGGCATACTCAGCAAATCTATAGAATAGTAACTATAACAGAATCAATGACAGATCAACCAGAGTGCAGAAGACAACAAACTGTGCAGACGTAAATATAAATAAATAAAAATAAATAATTAGAATATGAGTTAATGACATAAAGGATAATTATAGTGAAGTCATTAGCTGTGGGAACATTGCAAAGATGGGCAAGTGAGTGTAGGTATCCCCTTTTGTCCAAGAGCCTGATAGTTGAGGGTGAGTCCTGAAGCTCCTGTACCTTCTACCTGATGACAGCAGCAAGAAAAGAGCACTGCCTGGGTGGTGGGGATCTCTGATGATGGATGCTGCTTTGCTACGACTGCGTTTCATGCAGATGTGCTCAGTGGTTGGGAGGGCTTCACCTTTGATTGACCACCTATTGAAGGATTTTCTATTCAAGGGCATTGGTGTTTCCACACCAGGCCGTGATGCAGCCAGTCAGTATATTCTCCACTACGCATTTATCTAAGTTTGTTAAGAAGTCATCCACGAGAAAAACATAAATTGTGCACAATTTCTACAAGAATAAAAACACAATTAAAACAAAAAAGACGTTTTACTACCAAGAAGTCTGAGTGCTCTACAGTGTTGCTTAACTGAAGCGGTGATTAGGGTTCTTCAGTTTTTAAGCATTCCTTTCCCGAGAACTGTCCCTAAGCTGATTTCTCCATAAGCTCATCATCATTATGCATCGTGTCGTATGACGTGGGCGATCATGGTCTTTCCATGACCATGATTGTTCTTGGCTAATTTTTCTGCAGAACTGGTTTGCCATTGCCTTTTTTCAGGGCAGTATCGTTACAAGACGGGTGACCCCAGCCATTATTAACTCTTCGGAGATTGTCTGCCTGGTGTCAGTGGTCGCGTAACCAGGACTTGTGATGTGCACCGGCTGCTCATACGACCATCCATCACCTGCTCCCATGGCTTCGCGTGACCATGATTGGGGGTGGAGGTGCTAAGCAGGTGCTACACCTTGTCCAAGGGTGAGCTGCAGGCTAGTGGAGGGAAGAAGCACCTTACATTTCTTTTGGTAGAGGCGTACCTCCCCCCCATCACCCTCCCTCCATTAATTAGATATCCAATTTTTATTGGTCTATGTACACTCCAATAATTTCACTCTAAAATCACCCATAACTAAAATAATGGAATATACATTATATACATCAGTCCTGATGAAGGGTCTCGGCCCGAAACGTTGATTTCAACGGATGCTGCCCGACCTGCTGAGTTCATCCAGCTTGTTTGTACGTGTTGATACATTATATTCAGTTGTTAATTAATAAATAACATTAAGCATTTAATTATTTTTTATTATTACCATCTTGAAATATACTTTAAAATATATCAACAAGTTACATGAAGATTCCTGTAAAATTGGATCCTGTAACCTGAGGATCTCCTACCCTTCTGTTTAAAAGTTACGCAGACATAAGAGTTCAAAAGGAAGGTGTGGTGTGGAGGCATGGCTTATTTGGCTGGTCCAAATCTGCTTCCGTCATGTTGACTGTGATGGGTCAGTTTAAAAACTGCAGCCACTCTTCCCATTGCGTGCCACGGAACTTAGTGTCCAGTTTCAGACACCTCAGGGGTATAAAGTGTACCTCGTGCGCAAGGTTCGCTCTCACTGGTTCAATAATTCCCTTTATATAACCATATAACCATATAACCATATAACAATCACAGCACGGAAACAGGCCATTCCGGCCCTCCTAGTCCGTGCCGAACTCTTAATCTCACCTAGTCCCACCTACCCGCACTCAGCCCATAACCCTCCACTCCTTTCCTATCCATATACCTATCCAATTTTACCTTAAATGACACAACTGATCTGGCCTCTACTACTTCTACAGGAAGCTCATTCCACACAGCTATCACTCTCTGAGTAAAGAAATACCCCCTCGTGTTTCCCTTAAACTTTTGCCCCCTAACTCTCAAATCATGTCCTCTCGTTTGAATCTCCCCTACTCTCAATGGAAACAGCCTATTCACGTCAACTCTATCTATCCCTCTCAACATTTTAAATACCTCGATCAAATCCCCCCTCAACCTTCTACGCTCCAATGAATAGAGACCTAACTTGTTCAACCTTTCTCTGTAACTTAAGTGCTGAAACCCTGGTAACATCCTAGTAAATCGTCTCTGCACTCTCTCTAATTTATTGATATCTTTCCTATAATTCGGTGACCAGAACTGTACACAATATTCCAAATTTGGCCTTACCAATGCCTTGTACAATTTTAACATTACATCCCAACTTCTGTACTCAATGCTCTGATTTATAAAGGCCAGCGTTCCAAAAGCCTTCTTCACCACCCTATCTACATGAGACTCCACCTTCAGGGAACTATGCACTGTTATTCCTAGATCTCTCTGTTCCACTGCATTCCTCAATGCCCTACCATTTACCCTGTATGTTCTATTTGGATTATTCCTGCCAAAATGTAGAACCTCACACTTCTCAGCATTAAACTCCATCTGCCAACGTTCAGCCCATTCTTCTAACCGGCATAAATCTCCCTGCAAGCTTTGAAAACCCACCTCATTATCCACAACACCTCCTACCTTAGTATCATCAGCATACTTACTAATCCAATTTACCACCCCATCATCCAGATCATTTATGTATATTACAAACAACATTGGGCCCAAAACAGATCCCTGAGGCACCCCGCTAGTCACCGGCCTCCATCCCGATAAACAATTATCCACCACTACTCTCTGGCATCTCCCATCTAGCCACTGTTGAATCCATTTTATTACTCCAGCACTAATACCTAACGACTGAACCTTCTTAACTAACCTTCCATGTGGAACTTTGTCAAAGGCCTTGCTGAAGTCCATATAGACTACATCCACTGCCTTACCCTCGTCAACATTCCTCGTAACTACTTCAAAAAATTCAATAAGGTTTGTCAAACATGACCTTCCACGCACAAATCCATGCTGGCTACTCCTAATCAGATCCTGTCTATCCAGATAATTATAAATACTATCTCTAAGAATACTTTCCATTAATTTACCCACCACTGATGTCAAACTGACAGGTCTATAATTGCCAGGCTTACTTCTAGAACCCTTTTTAAACAATGGAACCACATGAGCAATACGCCAATCCTCCGGCACAATCCCTGTTTCTAATGACATCTGAAAGATCTCCGTCAGAGCTCCTGCTATCTCTACACAAACTTCCCTCAAGGTCCTGGGGAATATCCGGTCAGGACCCGGAGATTTATCCACTTTTAAATTTCTTAAAAGCGCCAGTACTTCCACCTCTTTAATTGTCATAGGTTCCATAACTTCCTTACTTGTTTCCCACACCTTACACCATTCGATATCCTTCTCCTTAGTGAATACCGAAGAGAAGAAATCGTTCAAAATCTCTCCCATCTCCCTCGGCTCCACACATAGCTGACCACCCTGATTCTCTAAGGGACCAATTTTATCCCTCACTATCCTCTTGCTTTTAATATAACTGTAGAAGCCTTTCGGATTTACTTCCACCTTATTTGCCAAACCAAACTCGTAACTTCTTTTAGCTTTTCTAATCTCTTTCTTAAGTTTCCTTTTACATTCTTTATATTCCTCGAGCAATTCCTTTACTCCATGCTGCCTATATCTATTGTAGACATCCCTCTTTTTTCGAACCAAGTTTCTAATATCCCTTGAAAACCATGGCGCTTTCAAACCTTTAATCTTTCCTTTCAACCGAACAGGAACATAAAGATTCTGTACCCTCATAATTTCACCCTTAAATGACCTCCATTTCTCTATTACATCCTTCCCATAAAACAACTTGACCCATTCCACTCTCTCTAAATCCCTGCGCATCTCCTCAAAGTTAGCCTTTCTCCAATCAAAAATCTCAACTCTAGGTCCAGTCCTGTCCTTCTCCATAATTATATTGAAGCTAATGCTATTGTGATCACTGGACCCGAAGTGCTCCCCAACACATACATCTGTCAGCTGACCTATCGCATTCCCTAACAGGAGATCCAACACTGCCCCATCTCTAGTCGGTACTTCTATGTATTGTTGCAAAAAGCTATCCTGCACACATTTCACAAACTCTAAACCATCCAGCCCTTTTACAGAATGAGCTTCCCAATCTATGTGTGGAAAATTAAAATCTCCCACAATCACCACCTTGTGTTTACTACAAATATCTGCTATCTCCTTACACATTTGCTCTTCCAACTCACGCTCCCCATTAGGTGGCCTATAATACACTCCTATCAGTGTTACTACACCTTTCCCATTCCTCAATTCCACCCAAATAGCCTCCCTAGAGGAGCTCTGTAATCTATCCTTCCAAAGCACCGCCATAAGATTTTCTCGGACAAGCAATGCAACACCTCCTCCTCTGGCCCCTCCTACTCTATCACACCTGAAGCAACTAAATCCAGGAATATTTAGTTGCCAATCACACCCTTCCTGCAACCATGTTTCACTAATAGCTACAACATCATAATTCCATGTATCAATCCACACTTTAAGCTCATCCACCTTTCTTACAATGCTCCTAGCATTAAAATAGATACATTTAAGATACTCTCCACCTCCTCCTCTCTTTTCATCCCTAGCAATGCATTCAAATTTATTATCCTTTTCTTTCTTCTCCCCTACAACTTCGGGCTGAGCGCATCCCTCCTCCATCACCTGCCTGTCCTCCCTCACACACGGTCTACTTACTTGCTCTACTGGTGAACTAACCTCCTCTCCCATAGTTTCCTCAAATTGATTTCCGCCCCCCCATCTTACTAGTTTAAAGTCTGCCCCGTAGCCCTAGCAAACCTCCCCGCTAGGATATTGGTCCCCCCAGGATTCAAGTGTAACCCGTCCTTCTTGAACAGGTCACGCCTGCCCCAGAAGAGGTCCCAATGATCCAGAAACTTGAATCCCTGCCCCCTGCTCCAATCCCTCAACCACGCATTCATCCTCCACCTAATTCCATTCCTACTCTCACTGTCGCGTGGTACAGGCAGTAATCCCGAGATTACTACCTTTGCGGTCCTTCTTCTTAACTGCCTTCCTAACTCCCTATACTCTCGTTTCAGGACCTCTTCCCCTTTCCTACCTATGTCATTGGTACCTACATGTACCACGACCTCTGGCTCCTCACCCTCCCACTTCAGGATATCTTGGACGCGATCAGAAACGTCCCGGACCCTGGCACCAGGGAGGCAAACTACCATCCGGGACTCCCGATCACCTCCACAGAACCGCCTGTCTGAACCCCTGACTATCGAGTCCCCTATTACTATGGTCCTCTTTCTTCTATCCCTACCCTTCTGAGCTACAGGGCCGTCCTCTGTGCCGGAGGCCCGGCCACTGTCACTTCCTCCAGGTAGGCTGTCCCCCCCAACAGTACTCAAACATGAGTACTTATTGTCAAGGGGTACAGCCACTGGGGTACTCTCTAGTACCTGCCCCTTCCCCTTCCTGATCGTGACCCACCTATCTGCCTCCCGTGGCCCCGGAGTGACCACCTGCCTGTAACTCCTCTCTATCACCTCCTCACTCTCCCTGACCAGGCGAAGGTCATCGAGCTGCAGCTCCAGTTCCCTAATTCGGTCCCTCAGGAGCTGCAGTTCGACACACCTGGCGCAGATGTGGACGTCCGGGAGGCTCGGAGACTCCAGGATCTCCCACATCCGACACCGAGAACAACAAGCTGCCCTCACACTCATACCTCCCGAATAACTGAAAATAACAAGAACTAAAAGATAAGCCTACTGTGCCCTCTTCCGCCTAAGCCCTCTGAGCCCAAGCCCTACACTCTGCTCCCGACTCACTCCGCTGCCCGCAAACGAAGCTGCCCGCTGCTTAAGGCTGCGTTCTTTTTATATCTTCCCTCCTTCCCAGGCCTCCTTCACGCGCCTGCGCAGTCCCGCCTCTCAGAACTCCGATCTGAGAAGCAATTTAATATCAGAGGATGTAAGCAGTAATACAACTTGAAATTCTTACTCTCCGCAGACGTCCTCGAAACAGAAGAAAAACCCCGAAGAGTGAATGACAGCAAAATGTTGGAACCCCAAAGCCCCCTGCTCCCCCTTCCACGCACAAGCAACAGCCAAGCATCAACCCTCCCCCTCTTTTTCCAGCAGGAGGCTTCAGCACCCACCACTTACCGTGCAATCGACAGCGAAGCCCCCCAAAGACAAACTACAGTCCATCAAACACTACTGTTCACCCCAACAGTTCGACATCCCTCAGGCTCGTCCTCTCTCACTCACAAGGGAGAGAGATATCACTCCTTCCACAGCGAGAGGGGAGGCAAGCAGTCGCTGTTTTGACGTTACGGTCTGTAGTGCCGCTTTTATTTCGGGTTCCTCCGACTCGAGTTCCTTTCGCTCGCCAACATGAGAGCGAGAGATCACCTGAGTACTGAGGCCTATGACAGCTGCACTCGCTGACTCTCAGGCTCATAGGGCCTCACTAGGCCGGGCACCGGAGATATCGAAAACGCGGCCGATTGGTGAGCTGTCGGGAAGGTATGCTCCGCACACACTTTTAGCTAAGTGGCTGTTTGTGGAATATTTGCTTCTGTAGTTTGTGTAACTTGGGGGAACTTAAATGTTTGTTTGAATTTTTCTTACTGTTTGTAAATAAATGATCAGTATACTTATTCACAGTCAGTGTTTTCTGTCTCACTCGCCAAACCCGCGATCTTGCTTCAGCATTACAGAAGGTATCTTATGGAACCAATTTTAAGATTAATTGCTTTTTCTGTGCCCCTTCTTCCCTTTCTTCCATGGTCCTATCAGATTACTTAATCTTCAGCCCTTTATCTTTTCCACCTATCGCCTCCCAGCTACTTACTTCATCCCTCCCTTCCCCCACCCACCCACCATTGCCCTCACCAGGTCTCACCTCTCACCGGCCAGCTTGTACTCCTCTCCATCCCCCAACATTGCTTATTTCTGTTGTATGCGCAATTTGTTTTCTTTCTCTCTGCACATTGAGCGTTCGACGATCTTTCTTTTTATTGGGTGCTTTGTTTCATGGCTGCCTGTGAGGAGACAAATCTCAAGGCTGCATCACACACAAACCTCTGGAGGAACTCAGCAGGCCAGGCAACATCTATGGAAAAGGGTAAAGAGACGACATTGCAGGCTGAGACCCTTCATCAGGAACTTGCTTCTTCAGGTTGAATATACAAATGTTTGTAGTACACATACTGCGATAATAAATGTGCTTTGAACTTCAAACCTTTTTTATTCTGGCATCTTCCCCCTTCCTTTCCAGTCTTGATGAAGGGTCTTGGCTTGAAATGTTGGCTGTATATTCATTTCTATAGATGTTGCCTGACCTGCTGAGTTCCTCCAGCATTTTGTGTGCTTTGTTCTGGATTTCCAGCATCTGCAGAATCTCAGGTGAGTTTTTATTTTGCTTTCTGAAGTTAAAAGTCAGTGCAAAAGGCCAAGACTGAAAAGAGGGAAGATCCCGATTTCTCTGACAGACATCATAAGGGCTGTACCAATATCAGAAATCCACAGAAAGTTGTACAATGTTGATGCTGGAAAAACTGCATGTGTGGAATAACGCTAGGACAACATGGGTACAAAAAATGAAAATGCAACCATTTGAAAATGAAAGTGAAAGTTAACGATATGACATTTATTACCATAAACATGGGCTCAGCCACTGACTGCTTGATCCCAGCAGAACAGTGGACAACAAACAATTTAATGAAATGCCACGAACTGAAAGAGTTCTGGCCTGCTTATCCCCCGCCATAGATGCTGCCTGAACTGCTGAGTTCCTCCAGCATTGTGTGTGTATAACTAAAAGCTGAATTAGAAGACGTATTTTGGCAGGGCTCTGTAACTGGGTCAGAGGCAATGTGGTGGTGAAAAAAATGAGGGTATCTACCCTTCCAGCCATCCAGAGACCTAACCAACGTTCACTTGCAGTTCTTCCAATCTTGTCCACAGCATTTCGTGCTCACAGTGTGGTATCCTGTCTACTTCCCACTCTCAGTCCACGAAAGAGACCCATATCAGAATCAGGTTTATCATCACTCATACATCTCAATTAATTTGGTTTTTTTTGTAACAGCAGTACAGTGCAATACATAAAATTACTACAGTACTGTGCAAAAGTCTTAAGCACCCTAGCTATATATATGTGCCTAAGACTTTTCTACAGTACAGTATTTATTCTGTTTTTATTATTACTGTATTATTTATATTATAGTCTCTTTTTGTGCATCAAATCCAGAGTTACAATTAATAATAATAATAAATAATGAGGACATGAGATGAAGTGTCCTTGAAAGTGAGTCCATAGGTTATGGGAAGTTTTGAAATGGGGCAAGTGAAGTTGAATTAGGTTATCTCCAATGATTCAAGAGCCTGATGTTTGAGGGGTAATAACTGCTCCTGAATCTGCTCACAGACTGTTTGTCCCACTCCCATTAGGGAGGAGGCAACATAGCATCCACACCAGGGCCACCAGACTCAAAAACAGTTACTTTCCCCAAGCAGTAAGACTGATAAACACCTCCACCCACTTACCCACCCCCCCCCCCCCACCACATCCCCGACCACCATCATTTCCTGTCAGAGACACAGTATGTACAGACACTTCTGTGCCTAGCATCACTTCATGGACATACAATCAGTCTGTGTATATAAGCTATCTTATGGGTTTATATTTATTGTGTGTTTTTATTATTAATGTGTTCTTTATTTTATTGTATTTTTTATGCTGCATCAGATCGAGAGTAACAACTATTTTGTTCTCCTTTATAATTGTGTACTGGAAATGACATTAAACAATCTTGACTCTTGAATCTTTTGTAGGATATATTTGTTTTATTTTATTGGCTCTCCTGAATCCTTTCTTGGTCTTTTTCATTTGAAATACATTTGCTCAGGGTTTATCCTTAAACCCAGGTCTCTGATCTCTGGCAACAGACAAGTTATTGCCTCTACTAGCACTTTCTTCCCCTGGTTTGTACTTCATGCTGAACTCGTTCTATCATAAGACCATAAAACCATAAGATACAGGACCAGAATTAGGCCATTTGGCCCATCGAGTCTGCTCTAGCAGTTCATCATGATTGATCCATTTTCCCTCTCATCCCCAAACTCCTGCCTTCTTCCCGTATCCCTTAAAGTCCTGACCAATCAAGAATCTATCAACCTCTTCTTTAAGTAGACCCAATGACTTGACATCCACAGCCACTGTTGCAAAGAATTCCACAGATTCACCACTCTCTGGCAAAAGAAATTCCTTCTAATCTACGTTCTAAAAGGATGCCCCTCGATTCTGTGTCCTGTGGTCCTAGAGCCTCCCCACACAAGAAACATCCTCTCCACTCCCACTCTACCGAGGAATTTCAACATCCGATGGGTTTCAATGAGACCAGCCCTCATTCTTCTGAATTCCAGTGAGTGAAGGCCCAGAGCCATCCCTCACTCCTCATCTTACAAGCCTTATCGAGCATCCTCTCACTCTTCTCACTGCTGCCATTAGGCAGGAGGTACGGGCCCCACACCACCAGGTTCAGGAACAGTTACTACTCTACAACCATCAGACTCCTGAACCAGTGTGGACAACCTCACTCACCTCAACACTGAACTGATTCCACAACCTGTAGATTCACTTTCAAGGACTCTACAGCCCATGTTCTCAGTATTATTTATTTATTATTATTCTTTTGTACTTGCACAGTTCGTCTTCTTTACACATTGGTTGTTTGTCCATCTTTGTGTGTAGTGTTTCATTGATTCTATTGTGTTCCTTTGTATCGACTCTGAATAAATGCAATAAAATTAATCTCAGGGTAATATATGGTGGCCTATACATACTTGGATAATAAAATTACTTTGAACTTAAGTCTGAAGACTCAGGATCTTTGCAGCCTCGCTTGTAGGTAATAACAAGGCTTCACTTCCAGATGAGCTCAATGCCTTCTATGCTGACTTTGACTGTCAAAACATGGAAGAAACTTCATAAGCTCCCACAGCCCCCTCTGACCCTGTGATTTCAGTCTCTGAAGTCTACAGGGGAGCATCTTTCAGGAAGGAGAAGCCACAAAAAGCATCCAGCCCAACTGGGGTTCCTGGGCAAGTACTAAAGACCTGTGGTGACCAACTGGCTGGAGAGTTCACCGATATCCTTAACCTCTCGCTTCAGTAGTGAAGTACTCATCTGCTTCAAGCAGGCTTCAATCGTACCGGTGCCCAAGAAGAACGTGGTAACCTGCCTCAATGACTTTCACCCACTACCACATCTATCCACAGAGCTTTGAGAGTCTGGTGATGAAACATACCAACTCCAGCCCGAGAAGCAAGTTGGATCCAGCTTCAATTTACCTACCAGAGCAACAGGTCCACTTTTGATGCCATTTTTCATTGGCCCTTCACTCAGCCCTGTGACATTTGGACAACAAAGATGCATCATCGGGATGCTCTTTATTGACCACAACTCAACATTTAACACCATCGTCCCCTCAAAACTAATCATTAAGCTTCAAGACTTTGTCCTCAATGCCTCCTTGTGCAATTGGATCCTGGATTTCATCTCTTGCAGACACCAGTCAGTTCAAATGGGCACGGCATCTCCTCCACAGTCTCCACCAGCACAAGTGCACTGCAAGGCGGTGTGCTTAGCCCCCTGCTCTACTTGCTTTACACTAATGAACATTAGTTCAAGAGCTTGATGGTTGTGGGGTATTAACTGTTCTTGAACTTAGTGGGCGTGAGTCCTGAGGCTCTTGGATGAACACATCTTCCTGATGGCAGCAGAGAGAAGAGAGCACGGTCTGGGTGGTTTCCATACCAGGCTGTGATGCATCCAGTCAATATACTTGTATATTGTGAGTCTGAAGGTTATGGAATCAGTCCAGTGTTGAGGTGAGTGAAGTTATCCACGCTGGTTTAGGACCCTTGGATAAGGAAAGAACCACGGTGGGGTTACCAAAAAAGCACCAGAGGGATTTATTGCGTAATCCAGCAAACCCACATTCCTAGTGTGATAAGATCACAGCCCCCAAAACTAAATGTACTCTTCGTGTGATGTTCCCAACAATCTTCCAACACACTTTTACATGGTGATCATTCCTCTGCCCCTTCAAGTTAGCCCAGTATGTTAACAACAATTTCAACCTCCACAACTGTGAGGGTAATTGTCCCATTTCAACCAGTAAAGCTGAAACAGGTGATGGCTTTACAGCTCCAACGCCGTATTTAAATTTGCTGACGACACCACTGTCGTTGGCCGGATCAAAGCTGGTACCAAAATAGCATATAGGAGGGAGATTGAAAATCTGGCTGAGTGGTGCCACAACAACAACCTCTCACTCAATGTCAGCAAGATCAAGGAGCGGATTATTGACCTCAGGGGGAGGAAACTGAAGGTCCATGAGCCTTTTGTCACTGGAGGATGAGAGGTTCAGCAACTCTAAATTCCTCAGTGTTGTCATTTCAGAGGATCCAGCATGGGCCCAGCACGTTAGCGCAATTACGAAGAAAGCACTGCAGCATCTCTACTTCCTAGAAGTTTGCAGAGATTCAGCGTGACATCTAGTATTTTGAAAAACTTCTATATATGTGTAGTGGAGAGTATATTGACTGGTTGTATCACAGCTTGGTATGGAAACACCAATGCCCTTGAATGGAAAATCCAACAAAAAGTAGTAGATACAGCCCAGTCCATCATGGGTAAAGTTCTCCCAAACACTGAGCACACCTACATGAAATATTATCACAGCATCCATCATCACAGGCCCTCACCATCCATTTTCTAGTCGCTGCTGCCATCAGGATGAAGGTACAGGTGCCATGGGACCCACACCACCAAGTTCAGGAACAGTTGCTACCCCTCAACCATCAGACCCTTGAACGAGAGGGAATAACTTCACTCAACTTCATTTGCCCCATCATTGAAATGTTCCCACAACCTATGGACTCACTTTCTAGGACTCTTCAACTCATGTTTCTGATATTTGTGCTTATTTATTATTATTATTATTATTATTCCTTTCTCTTTGTATTTGTACAGTTTGTTGTCTTTTGCACACTAGTCAAATGTCCAAGTTGGTGCGGTCTTTCTTTGAATCTGTTTTGTTTATTATCCTATGGATTTATTGACTATACCCACAAGAAAATGAATCTCAGGGTTGTATATGGTAACATCTACGTACTTTGATTTACTTTTAACTTTGAACAACTTCACTTGCCACATCACTGAACTGTTCCCACAATCTATGGACTCATTTTTAAGCCCTCTTCATCTCATGTTCTCGATATTTATTGCTTATTTAATATTTTTATTATTTTCGCTTTTCTATTTACAGTTTGTTGTCTTTTGCACATTGGTCATTTGTCTGCCCTGTTGGATGTGGCCTTTCATTGATTCTATTATGGTGCTTGGACTTACTGAGCATGCCTGCAAGAAAATGAGTCTCAGGCTTGTAGATGGTGACATATGTACTTTGATAATAAATTTACTTCGAACTTCCTCTAAGGTTTCCTTGTAGATTTGTTCTTGGGGTCAGATATCAGAAGCATCCTCTGCCACAGGAATTCCAATGTGGAATTTCTTGCATCTATATACAACTGTTAGTGTATCTCTTTCTCTATATTGTCATATCTTGTTTCTGCTGATGTGAATGCTGTACATGCAAATATTTTTTTCTTGGCTTGCTGTTGTCTGCGAGCAGGCCTTTAATAATAGTATCTGGATGTAGAACGATAGGTTATTTCTGCTGTAGCATGATAGGCTTCCTGGCATTCAGTATCTTTTCTCATTAGCTGTCTTTGGTTTACTACATTGTCTGTCCTTTGAGGAATGGAGGGATTAAAAGTTCAAAGCAAATTATTACGTACCTCTCTCTCTCTCTCTCTCTCCTTTTCTCTTTCTCTCTCTGTCTCTCTGTCTGTCTCTCTCTCTCTCTCTCTCTCTGGTCTCTCTCTCTCTCTGTCTTTCTCTCTCTCTCTCTCTCTCTCTCTCTCTCTGTCTTTCTCTCTCTCTCTCTCTCTGTCTTTCTCTCTGTGTCTTTCTCTCTCTCTCTGTCTTTCTCTCTCTCGCTCTCTGGTCTCTCTCTCTCTCTCTGTCTTTCTCTCTCTCTCTCTCTCTCTCTCTCTGTCTTTCTCTCTCTCTCTCTGGTCTCTTTCTCTATGTGTCTTTCTCTCTCTCTGCTCTCTTTCTCTCTCTCTCTGTCTCTCTCTCTTTCTCTCTCTCTGCTCTCTATCTCTCTCTCTCTCTGGTCTCTCTCTTTTCTGGAGCAAGTGGGGGAGGGTTGATGCCTTTGCTGCTGTTTGTGTGTGGGAGGGGAGAAAGGGGGGCTTTGGGGTAGAGACATTTTCTGTCATTCATTCTTTGGGGTTTTTCTTCCGTTTCATGGTTGTCTGTGAAGAGTAAGAATCTCAGGTTGCACACGTTCTCCAGTATTAAACTGAGCTATTATCGAGCTGCTTTTCATGTCACAGTGGTTCCACCGTCCAGTCAAAGCTTTCTGTACATCTCATTAACGAGCTGGGCTACTGACATCTTTAAATCTATATTGACTGACTATAATTATAAGCTGCATAAAATCAAATCTTCTGTTTCTTGCCTCAGGTCCTATAACTACTCAGCTCCTGTGTAGTTGATGCCTTAAACTCAAGTCGAGGTTTCAACTGAAATTTTCAAGGACCACAAGATCTTTTTTTTTGGTTTCAGTATTAATGATCTAAAACTTTCTCCTTTGTGCACATATCTGACCTTTTCTCTCTCTCTGTCGCTGTAATGCCATATTGTATACTTTATTTTCTTTTTACTACTTGGATGCACTTACGCACGGAATGATTTAATGTCCACAAGATGTAGGAGCAGAATTAGGCCACTTGGCCCATCAAGTCTGGTCGCAATTTCATTTTCCCTCTCAGCCCCAATCTCCTGCCTTCTCCCCGTATCCCTTCATGCCTTGACTAATCTATCAGCCTCTGCTTTAATAAGCCCGTTTGTCTGGATGGCATACAAACAGAAGCTTTTCACTCTCTCTCAGTACGTGAGACAATAATAAATCAGCGGCTTCGCTCCATCCCCCACAGCACACGGATTTTCCCAGCGGCCAAATGCTACTTCCAATTTCAACATGTGAATCCATGGTCTTCTCAACTGCCGTGATGGGATTTCTCAGGTTGGAGGAGCAACGTTGCGCGTTCCGTCTGGGTAATCTCCAACTGACAGTATGAACACCGATTTCTCCAACTTCCGGTAGTTTCTCCCCTTCTCATTCCCCATTCTTACCCTTCCCCTTTCCTCGCCTGCCCACCACCTCCCACTGGTGCTCCTCCTCCTTCCCTTTCTCACTTGGGCCACTCTCCACGGAGATGAGGGGGAATTCCTTTAGCCAGAGAGTGGTGAATCTGTGGAATTCTTTGCCACAGGCGGCTGTGGAGGCCAAGGCTTTATGTATATTTAAGGCAGAGGTCGATAGATTCTTGATTAGTCAGGGCATGAAGGGATACGAGAAGAAGGCAGGAGATTGGGGCTGAGAGGGAAAATGGATCAGCCATGATAAAATGGCGGAGCAGACTCGATGGGCCAAATGGCCTAATTCTGCTGCTATATCTTATGGTCATATGGTCTAAGAGAATTAATGCAGTTTTAAAGGCAAGGTGTGGTCATGTCAAATAGTAATTTGATTTAGTTTTTTTTTACTGTTTACTGCTCTTTTTAGTAATCTTTTGGGATTTAGAAACTTTATATTTCCTTATTTTTGAAAGCACCTTCGCTTTACAGAATTTTTCTAATTTGCCTAAGACTGTGCAGTACTGTGCATACAGAAAGTTCCCAGAAAAAGGCCAGTGATATGAAGATTCCACCCACCCTGTTCATGGACTGTGTGTCCCACCCCCATCAGGGAGGGGGTTACGTAACATCCACACCAGGACCACCAAACTCAAAAACAGTTACTTTCGCAAAGCAGTAAGGCTGATCAAAACTCTGCTCAATAACCCCCAAACATCACTGCTTTATCATTTCCTGTCAGAGTCAACTTCCGTACAGTCACTCCTGTCCCTAGCGTCACGTTATGTATGTACAATCACTCTATGTCTGTAAGCTATCTTGTAACTGGGGTACCAATTATTATGTTCTCCTTTACATTTGTTTGCTGGAAATGGCATTCAACAATCTTGAATCCCGGACTCAACGCAGGATTATAATATTTCTGGGACGGGACCTACAAAGTGCCAAGCGGACACATGGAAAAATACAAATGTGACTTATTTACCTGCTGTTCCGCAGCAAGGCAAACCACGATTAGATAGAGCAAGTAAATACTTCAGAGGTCGTTCTCCATGTCAATGGCTAGTGACACTAAAGTTGGAGAATTCCATTCATGATTCTGTCAAGAGTTTATTAGCATAAGATTGCTTGGTGGTTCTACTGCTGATGGAATGCTCATGTTGTGCGATAGGTCGTGTCAAGATCAGAGTCAGGGTTATATAAGGCTGACTTGTATAAGTGTAAAGGCTGATTTATACTTGTGCATACGGTCTATGTCGTAGCCCTGATTTTCACTTCTGCGTCGCTCTACGCTGTAGCGAGCATGCGTCGGTGTGCGCCAAGACGCTAGTTGGCGGTGGGGTTTCTAGGCCACTGTGTTGAGTTTCTTCGTGAGAGACAAGGACGAGGAAATGCATTTCAAACATTCTCGCACGTCGGCAGGTAGATTTGCCGAGTTGGTTCATCTATTTTGCATTAATGTACAGACATGGCGGAGAAGAAGGAACTGCGTAGGAGGAAATGCGATGCTACCAAGCGGACCAATCACAGTTGCTGTGGTCTGCGTCGCCGCGACACGTCATTTACTTTTTTGGGGAGGTGCACGTCACCCTACGGTGTAGGGTACGCGGTACCTATGGCATAGATGTGATGCACAAGTATAAATCAGCCTTAACCCTCAGGTTGTGTAGGTGCAAGCTTTGGTCCTGCCAAACGGGTGAGATTGAAATGCGAGTCCAGCCCGAAACTTCCCGTTCGTGTGGAAGCTGCGCGATTTGTTCCCCCGTTACAAAACAGCACCGCAAAATTACCAACAGTACACCGCATACGATTAAAAGATCTAGCTTTATAATTCTTAATTTGACTACAGGGTTAGTGAAGAAAAAGCAAAAAAAAAGAAAAGGGCCCATTTTAATGAAACAGTCGAACGTGCACAAGTTGGAGCTCACGGTTTCCCCTTCGCCGATCCTCCTTCGATCTCCCCGGCCTTCGTCAGGTCATGGTCCCTTTCTGGCATCTTCTCTCTTCATCTTCCACCAAACAAAAGACCCCGCTTTTGCACACAGCGCAAAAAACACTCCCTTCATTGGACGGCTCACATTCCAAAGCCCCCGTTATCTCTAACCGTAACCCAAACACTGCTTCTACAGAAAGACCATTACGCTAGCAGTGAAACCTTTCCCAGGCTGTTACATAAGAAATAGGAGCAGGAGTCGGCCATCTGGCCCATCGGGCCTGCTCCACCATTCAATAAGATCGTGGCTGATCTGGCCATGGACTCATCTCCACCTACCTGC
Organism: Hemitrygon akajei; assembly: GCF_048418815.1. NCBI lineage: Eukaryota > Metazoa > Chordata > Chondrichthyes > Myliobatiformes > Dasyatidae > Hemitrygon > Hemitrygon akajei. The sequence continues at coordinate 10,838,385 of NC_133147.1, forward strand.
CTTTTCCCCATAACCCTCAATTCCCCTATTGTGCAAAAATCTATCCAACCTTGTCTTAAGTATATTTACTAAGGTAGCCTCCACTGCTTCATTGGGCAGGGATGATGTGGAATTTGTTGTTTTGCGATAGAAGCACAGTGCAATGACAGAAAGATTCGAGTCAAGGTTCACGATTGTTTAATATCAAATCCAATACACAAGAGTAAAGGAGAACGGAGTAACTGTTACTCCGGATCCGACACAGCGCAAAAAAAACGCAATAAGATAATACAACAATAATAAAAAACACAATGAATATAAATACATAAGATAGTTTATATACATAGATTGATTGCATGTCCATAAAGTGACGCTAGGAACAGGAGTGTCAGTACATAAGGCGGCTCTGACAGGAAATGATAAAGTAGTGGTGGTTGGGGGGGTGGGGGGGATGGGTTAGTGGGTGGAGGTGGTGATCAGCCTTACTGCTTGGGGAAAGTATCTGTTTTTGAGTCTGTTGGTGCTGGTGTGGATGATACGTAGCCTCCTCCCTGATGGGAGTGGGACAAACAGTCCATGAGCAGAGATCTTTTAAATTTAGATGTGGTTCTGCTGCAGTTAGAGCCTGTTACCTACATTCTGGCGGTGCGATTTCAGCCCGATCGGGCGATCTGGCACTTTGCTGTCTCCCCGAGTGTTCCACGAGGCTGCGAGCTAGGCGTGTAGCGTGCAGTAAGCCAGGCATCAGGGCGCGGGACCGTGGCCAACTCCACGTTTCGCCGATTAAAGCGCTGAGGGACATTGACATCATCGAGGCGGGTGCAGAGGGCGAGCGCGTGTTCAGCGCCGTCTACCAGCCTCTCGCTCACTGCTGTCGGAGAAGGTGTCTGCGTGTGCCAGTCTGTCACTCTCTCTGGCTCGCTGCTCCCAAGGGAAGGTCCTGGTGTTCAAGTGATCTCTCTCACCATCGATGTTGTCGGCGGACGGTGCTGGAGCAAGGTTTAATCAATGCAGATTGTAGATCTGGACCCTTTAATTCTGGCTTATGATGTGTTCTAGCTTCTAGTCCTCATTCTGGTAGTTCATTTTTGTTACCACTTTTGGGCAATTTTTGCATCGGGGCAGATAACGAACACCAAGCTGAACTGGACTGAAATAGACCTTTTGATTTTGTGTTTTATATCCTGTGTTTTCGCTGCTTGTTTCTTGCCGTTTATGTGATTTTTTTTGTGCGTGGGGAGGAAAGGGGGTTTGAAGTTTGATGTTCTTTTTCTGTGAACGGGTTGGTTCCATGGTTCTTCTTTGTTTCGTGACTATCTGTGGGAAAACAAATCTCAGGGTTATATTCTGTATACAGACTTTGATAATAAGACCATAAGATATAGGAGCAGAAGGAGGCCATTCAGCCCATCGGGTCTGCTCTGCCATTCAATCATGGGCTGATCCAATTCTTCCAGTCATCCCCACTCCCCTGCCTTCTCCCCATACCCTTTGATGCCCTGGCTAATCAAAAACCTATCTATCTCTGCCTTAAATACACTCAATAACTTGGCCTACATAGCCACTCTTGGCAATAAATTCCACAGCTTTACCACCCTCTGACTAAAGCAATTTCTCTGCATCTCTCCTCTAAATGGACATCCTTCAAATTTGAAGTTGTGCCCTTTTGGTCTAGAGACCCCTGCCATGGGAAATAACTTTGCCATATCTAATCTGTTCAGGCCTTTTAACATTCAGAATGTTTCTATGAGATCCCCCTTCATTCTCCTGAACTCCAGGGAATACAGCCCAAGAGCTGTCAGACGTTCTTCATACGGTAACCCTTTCATTCCTGAATGTAATAAATGAAAGTACTTTGAATCTTGGAATATATAAATTACAAAATAAATAAGTAGTGCAAAAGATGAGGTAGTGTTCACAGACTGTACAGAAATATGATGGCTGAGGGGAAGATACTCTTCCTAAATCATTGAACGTGGTTCTTCATGCTCCCATACCTGTTCCCTGGTGGTAATTATGTGAAGAGGGGTGAGGGTCCTTAATGATCAATGATGTTAGGTGTTGTGTCTTATGATTATGCCTGCGCTATCAAGAAGGGCTTACTCACAGCAACAAAAAAGAGACCAAACTACATTAATATAATGTTCGTTTTTATCTTCTTTGATCTAGATCAATGCAGGCTACTGCTGCTTTATGTTCCCAGAAGAAAATCTCCTTAACATGATCTTCCCAAACCAGAAGCCACGTTGTCTGCAGAGACACTAAGAAATGCAAGTGAAGAAAAACCTTTTCTGTTTCACCAATCTGCTGGAGGAACTCAATGGGCCATGTATTATCTACGCAGGGATAGAAGCCATTGATGTTTTTGGTCACCTGGACCCAACGTAGAGTTTCGACCTCAAATATCTTTCCTCCCACAGATGCTGCCTGGCCCATTGTGTTCTTCCAGCTCTTCTGTTACTCCAAATTCCAGCTTCTGCAGTTTCTTGTCTGCTCGCTAAATTTTGGGTTTTTGTTTTTTTCTTCACCTAGGCTGAAGGTACAGGAGCCCCAGGACCCACAACACCGGGTGCAGGAACAGTTGCGACCCCTCAACCATCAGGCTCTTGAACCAGAGGGGGTAACTTCACTCAACTTCACTTGCCCCTTCACTAAAATGTTCCCACGACCTATGGACTCACTTTCAAGGACTCTCCATCTCATGTTCTCAATATTTATTGCTTGTTTATTTATATTATTGTTTCTTCATTTTGTATTTGCACAGTTCGTTGTCTTTTGGACTCTGGTTGAACAGCCAAGTTGGGCAGTCTTTCATTGATTCAGTTATAGTTGTCATTCTATAGATTTTTGAGTATGCCCACAAGAAAATGAATCTCAGGTCTGTATATGCTGACGTATTTGTACCTTGTTAATAAAATTTACTTTGAGCTTTGAGTGGATTTTTATTCTGTATCTCAGATATTCTGATGGTGATTTGTGAATTCTACAGGAATGACTTTCTGTTATCGAAACTGCTATAATGGAGGTGTCACATGTAATAATTCAATGCAACTTTTCAGATAATCATTTCGTAGAAAATCGTGGGGAAGAAACAAGGAGATTTTTATTAGAATGATTCATTGAAATGATTAATTTTTGGGATCAGGGTCTTCATATCCCTGGCAATTTTTTGAGGAAAACCAGTGTCCTTCAGCCAACAGCGCTAATTAATCTAATTGCTCTGTGTGGGAGCTTGCTGTGCACAAAGTTGCTGTCATACTTTTCTGTGTTTACATCAGTAACTACGGCAGAGTCAATAAATCTGAAGCGTTCTGGTCTGTTATAATGCACATACTCTCTGTCCCACCCACACACACACACACACACAGAGACACACACATTTTCTCACACACACACACACACACACACACATTTTCTTCCTTGCACAATATCACAAGCTGAGAATACGAGAAGGATTTGGAAATACAAAGACGGGCTGGCTTTTCATCGGATGTAGAGCCAACACTCAGACACATTTCAGTTATTTATTATGCGTACATCGCAAAAGACAGTGAAGTGCATCATTTGCCCGAACGACCGACACAACCCGAGGATGCGCTGGGGGCTACGTATTCTGGCACAAGCCCACCATGTTCAGCAGAATAACAACAGGAAAATAAGTCTCATTCTTCTGTCCCTCCAATGGGCTGCTGATGAAGTCGTTGAGGATGGTACAATAGTCTAATTTAAGAAGCACTCTGATTGCTCCATGGAGGAGCAGGCTGGGTAGGAACTGAGGTCAGTATGGACCAGTTGGGCCGAAGGGCCTGTATCTATTGCTTCCTGACTCTATAATTACAATATTTCACTCTGTAAAGCACACCATTATGATTACCTTTTCCAGACAAGTGATTTGCCCAATAATGTGTAACACTTTCCAGTTTAATATGGAGCTTCTGAAGATGGACAAAAGCTTACTGGCGGCTTTCAAAGCAGGAAATAAATATTCTATCAATAACACTTTTTATCTGGAGAATCGTGATAATCAGTCACCTAAACCGGGAGTGAGTTGGATCCATCTAAGTGTTGGGCTGTTTTGGAAAGGTCGAGCACGGGCCAGAACGCAGGGCCCAGGCTCAGAGTGTATCAGAATGCAGGGACAACCCGGTGTTCGGACAATTTGGACACCGGGCCAGATGAACTGAAAAGGCAGGGCGCTGGGACCAGAGGAAAGGGTCAGGGTCTGTTCTGCGACATTTTTCTCTGCTCTCCCCGGCATAGAGGCTGTGCCTGCATCATCTGGCTACTCAGGGCTTAGTGTCTGCAAGCTTTGTGGTGATTTGCCCCTCTGATGAACTGAGACTGAGGCTCTGGGCCTACTCCGGCCGCTCCGGGCTCCGGGATCCGGGTCTATGGACTCACTTTTGTTCAGAATGCTGCTGCTTGCACTATTGTTTGCATATGTTTTTTCTTTCTCTCTCTGTGCCTTGAGGGTTGGTCTTTTTTTAAAATGGGGTTCTTTCAGGTTTCTTGTTTTGTGACTGCCTGTGAGGAGACAAATCTCAAGGTGTATAATTTACAGATTGTTTCATAATAAATGTACCTTGAAATTTGAACTTCAAACTTGAGATGTCCATCAATTGCGCAAATCTTTAGCTACTCGTGCAATCACCAATATAGAGCACAGCAAATCAGACGTTGCATCCACACTGACATTCTGGCGTTAACGCTGGTAAAAGTTTCCTGAACCAAGTCATGGCTTGGCAAGCCCATCTGCACACTGGCTCTGGAGGGCCTGGGCGTGAAAGAAGCAAAGAATTCATTTGCAATTTGAACACATTCTAACGTTATGGATTTCATTTCTCCCTCTCCATCAAATCAATATATTCAAAACGTGTGTGGGTAATTAACAGTGGAGATGTGAAGCTTCAGCGACTCCTTGACAACGAGACTGAATTTTGACTCAACGTTGGCAATGAAGCAGTTCTTTAAAACTCATATTTTTTGGTCCTCGGGGAATGAGCTGTGTACAAAATCTCAGCGGTGATGCAGAAAGTTGAGTAATAAATATGTGGTCCTTAAGATTTATTGGCAACATGCTCATCTCTGCTCTGAGAGTAACGTCACAGCACAGTACAGACCTTGGCCCATTACGTTGTGCTGACATTTAAACTTACTTCAGGATCGTTCTAACCTTTTCTTCCGACATAGCCCTCCATTTTTCTATCATCCATGTGTTCATCTGAGTCTCTTAAACGTCTCTAATGTATCTCCCTCTACCACCACCCCTGACAGTGCCTTCCACACACCCACTACTGCTTGGGTAAAGCACTTACCTCTGACATCCACCCTATAGAGACATAGAGAATGACAGCACAGAAACAAGCCCTTCGGCCCATCTATTCCATGCTGAAACCATTTAAACTTCTGGCTCCCATTCACCTGCACTGGGACCATAAGCCCATGTTATGGTTATACGCTGGATTATACCTATACCTTTACCATTATAGGTATACCTATATACCTATAATCCAGAGACCCAGTTATACGCTGGTTCGAATCCCACTAGGGCAGATAATGAATAACCCTCCGCAACCCTATTATCCAAACTTCTCTTAAACATTGAAATTGAGCTCACATCACCACTTACACTGACAGCTCATTCCACAATCGGCAGGGTTTCATTTTTCTCTCATATAAAAAAAATGTTTTTTTTATTGAATTCAAATTCTCCACCTGCCCTGGTGGGATTCGAACTCAAGTCCCCAGCATATAACTGGGTCTCTGGATTACTGATCCAGTGGTGATTACCACTACGCCAAATCTCCCCCTATATAAAACAAACAGAAGCAATCAGTCATAGAGCAGTATAGCATGAACACAGGCCCTTTCACTCAACCAGTCTGTGTCAACCACCCAGCTAGTCCAAATTTCCTGAATTTGGGCCATATCCCTCCAAGCCCTGCCCCCGAACGTACCGATCCAACTGCTTCTTAAGTGATATTATTGTACCTGTGCTAACCACCTCCTCCAGCAACTAGTTCCATATACTCATCACCTTTGATGAAATAGTGACCTCTCTGTCCTTTTTGGATCTATCCCCCTCACCCTAAATCGATGCTCCGCTGGGTTTGGACTGCCCTGCCCTGCGGAAAGACCATTACATCCTCCAGTTAAGGCAAATGCATAAAAGGCAAATGAAAGGTGCAAGAGTTTGTCTTATACCGTTCGCAACTTCATCAGTCAGTCTTCCAAGAAATTCCATATTCCATCTGCTCATGACCATACAGAATGAGCATTGAGTCAGGGATGTGACCCAACTGGGAGAGTCTTTAAAAGTTCAAAGTAAATTTTCTTATCGAAGTTCATATATGGCACCAAATACAACTCTGAGATTCATTCGCTAGCCTGGGCAGTAGGATATGGAGAGCAAGCTGTTGCTCTTGAAGTAAGCTCCCCCTCCCCACGCATCTGACGAACCCAAAGGAACGGCAGAGACCGATACAGTTTGGTACCAGCAGCGTCCCGAGAGTTCTCAGTCAGCGTTGAACTCAACGTAGGACTGCCTTAGGGACTCCAGCTCCAGATTTTTCCCTCAGGGTTTACTCCCGAAGCCTTCCCCAGGAGTGGGTACAACTTGAGGTCAGAGTTTTGCTCCTCCGAGATGAACTATCAACCACAGCTGACGAGCCCCATCTGCCCGAAGCTATTGGTTTTAAGGCACCAGTAACCCACCTTTGCCCCTTCTCAGTAGAAGCAGCTCTACTGAGCTTCGTAGCTAAGCCACACGTGAAGGCCAGGAGATGGACTTAACCTATGGGTATTAACTGTTCTTGAACTTAGTGGGTGTGAGTCCTGAGGCTCTTGGATGAACACATCTTCCTGATGGCAGCAGAGAGAAGAAAGCACGCTCTGGGTGGTTTCCATACCAGGCTGTGATGCATCCAGTCAATATACTTGTATATTGTGAGTCTGAAGGTTACGGAATCAGTCCAGTGTTGAGGTGAGTGAAGTTATCCACGCTGGTTTAGGACCCTTGGATAAGGAACAGTTGCTGGGTGTAATCATTTCAGAAGACCTGCTCTAGGCCCAGCGCTTTAAGTGCAATTACAACAAAAGCACGGTAACACTTCTACTTCCTTAGAAGTTTGCAAAGATTCAATATCTAAAATTTAACAAATTTCTATAGATGTGTAGTGAAGAACATTTACATGGAAATACCAATGCCCTTGAATGGAAAATCCTACAAAAAGTTGTGGATATGACCCAGTCCATCATGGGTAAAGCCCTCCCCACCATTGAGCACATCTACATGGAACCCTATCCATCATTAAAGCATCATCCATCATCGGGGACCCCCACTACAAAGGTCACACTGATGTCATCAGGAAGAAGGTGCAGGAGCCTCAGTACTCACACCACCAGAATGAGGAACGGTTACTACTCTTCAACCATCAGGCTCTTGAACCAAAGGGGATAACTTCACTCAACTTCACCCTGCCCATCATTTAAATGCTCCCACAACCTATGGACTCACTTTCAAGGACTGCTCACCTCATGTTCTCAATATTTATTGTTTATTTCTTTATTATTAATATTGCTTTCTTTCTGTATTTACACAGTTCGTTGTCTTTTGCACCCTGGTTGAAGATCCAAGTTGGTGCAGTCTTTCATTGATTCTGTTATAGTTATTATTCTATTATGGATTTTTTGAGTGTGCCACAAGAAAATAAATCTCAGGGTTGTATATGGTGACATAAATGTATTTTGATAATAGATTCAATTTGAACTTTGAACCTGGTGGAGTGAGACCTAAGACTCTTGCACCTCCTGTCCGAAAATAGTAGCGAATAGAGAGGATGGGCTGGATAGAGGGGATCCTTGATGATGGATGATGCTTTCTTGTGGCAACGCTCCTTGTGACTGTGCTTAGTGGTGGAGAGGGCTTTGACTTTGATGGACTAGGTTAAATCTACCATTCTTCATAGACTATTCCATTCCTGGGCATTGGTGCTTCCATACTAGGCCATGGTGAAAACAATTGGGTTACTCTCCTCCCATACATCTAAAGAAATTTGTCAAAGTCTTAGGAGACTTGTCAAATCTACACAAACTGTGTGCTCCTGTTCTCCTCCTCCCCAGAGTCCGTGATGTTCAACTTCTCTCTGAGGAGATTATGTTCTATATTCCAACCCATTATGTCTATATCATGAAGTGTACACACACCTTCTGCAGTATTTTCACAATTAATCATCCTACAACTCACTGTTGGGTGGCGGGTTGGAGATAAGTCTCTACTAAAGGAGGTGTAAGGTGCTCCTTCCCTCCACTAGCCTGCAGGTCACCCTTGGGCAAGGTGTAGCACCTGCTTATCCCCCCAGTCAGGGTCACATGAAGCCATGGGAACAGCTGGTATGGCTAATGGCTGGGATCACCCGTCTTGTGAAGACTCTGCGCAAAAGAGGGCAATGGCAAACCACTTCTGCAGAAAAATTCGCCAAGAACAGTCATGGTCATGGAAAGACCATGATCGCCCACGTCATACGACACCGCACGTAATGAACGAATGAACATGTCGTGGACTGAAGCAAGAGAAAGGCTTTTTTTTGGTCTTTGTTTAATATGTGAAATCCCCGGTTTCCTCGGCTGCTTAAGTCTAGGGAAGACACTCTCCGGCCCTGCCAAACTCGTGACATTGGGACAGATCTCCCACCCCAAACCCCGGTTTGAGTGGATGCTGTGTCATTTACCACCTTGTCGCCAATTAGTGCCACGAAATAACAGACAGTACACCACATATGACTCAAGGAATTATATTTATGAATCTTAACTAAAGGGTTATTAAAGAAAAACAAAAAGAAAAGGGCCTATTTTAATTAAACAGTCAAATGCGCACAAGTTGGAGCTCAATGTTCACCGATGTTCGCCATATTCACCGATCCACAATCGACCTCACCCTTGGCTTCATCGATTCACGGTCCCCGCCAGGTCGACTCCTACAACCTCTTCTCTCCTGCATCTTCTTTCTTCATCTCCTTCCGAACCTTAGTGTCTCTCACCAGAGAAACATTTCTCCCCGTCCCCTATCTTCACAATAACCCAAACAAGCTGAAAGCAGAACGGACTGCTCTTACAGAACTGCTAAATGAAATGCCTACAGCATGACAGCAAAATTATGAACCAGGGCATTACATATGAAAACAATAAGGCTGGTTGAGACCACAGTGAGTGATGTTTAATGGTAGTTTAATGCACTGGAGGAAGGTGCACAGTGAAGTTTTCTTGGACAGATGCTGTGACTTTCACAGGAAAAGCTCTCCTCACCATTAAGCACTTCTATAAGGAGCATTGACACAAGTAAGTATCATCCATTATCAAGCACCCCCACCATCCAGGCCATGCACTCCTCTCACTGCTACCATCAGGAAGGAGGTCCAGATATAAAAGTTTTAAAAGAAAGGCAAGAGTAGATATTGGACGACCAGAAATGATGCTGGAGAGGGAGTAATGGGGGGGGGGGGGTGCAAAGAAAATGGCAGAGAAACCAATTAAGTATTTTGCAATAGTCTTCTCTTTATAAGACACTAGCAGAATGCCAGAAATTTGAGATGGTTAGAGAGCAGTTGCAATTACTAGAAGAAGATAATTGGAAAGATTAAAAGTCTGAAGGTAGATAAGTCACCTTGACCAGATGGACGACTCCCCAGGTTCTGAAAGAGGCTGAAGAGATTGTGGAAGCATTAGGAAAGATTTTTCAAGAATCACTAGATTCTGACACAATTCTGGATATTGCCAAAATTGCAAATGTCACTCCATTCTTCAAGAAGGGAGGGAGGCAGAAGAAAGGGAATTATGGGCTAGTTAACCTTACCTCTGTAGTTGAGAAGATGTTGGAGTCTATCGTTAAGGATGTGGTTTTGGAATATTTGGAGGCACATGATAAAATAGGCCATAGTCAGCATGGATTCCTTAAGGGAAAATCTTGCCTGACGAATCTATTGGAATTCTTTGGGGAAATAACAAGCAGGATAGACAAAGGAGAATTGATGGACATTGTGTACTTGGACTTTCAGAAGACTTTTGACAAGGTGCTTCACATAAGGCTGCTTAACATGTTAAGAACCATGGTATTTCAGGAAAGATACTAGCATGGATAGAGCATTGGCTGATTAGCAGGGCAAAGAGTGGGAATAAAAAGAGTCTGTCCTGATTAGCTGTCAGTGACTAGTAACGTCCCGCAGGAGTCGGCTTTGGGACCACTTCTCTTTACGTTGTATGTCAATGATTTGGATGACAGAATTGATGGCTTTTTTTACATCAGGAAAATTGGCAAAGATGTGGCAAATGGAATACAGTGTTGGGAAGTCTATAGTCAGGCACTTTGGTAGAAGGAATAAAAGCATAAACTATTTTCAAAACAGGAATAAAATTTAAAAATCCAAGCTGCAAAGTGACTTGGAAGATCTCATCCAGGATTCCCCGAAGTTAATTTGGAGGTTGAGTTGGAGTGAGGAAGGGAAATGCAATGAGGACATGCATTTCAAGAGGACTAGTAAATCCTCCAACAGGACCACAACTTTATTATGGGCTTTGGAGGCTTACATGCCTCAATGACCTGGAGAGCTATGTTGGCTGGAGTTAGGGCTTTGTGCTTTGGCTCTTGCAAGGTCACCCCTGTCAAATAGGTCAAAGGGTAGAGGCTGGATAAGAGTGGTCCACCGGTCCTCCAGGTTCAAGGGTTCAGCTCAGGGCTAACAACCGTGACTGGTATTCCTGAGTCTCCACCAGGGACTTGCATGACAGGCAGTAGCAAAAACTGAGAGGAAGCTGCTGACATAATGAAGAAAGCCCCGAACACTGCCTAAAGCATTCTGCAACCAATATTGGTTTTGGTTCGAAATGTTCCTGCATTGTATTCACAATATCAGCAAAGCTCATTTCAGCTGGTTTTGTTGGAGAAGTCACACTGCTGAGCAAACTGTATGCTTTTCCACCTATTAGCAACACTGGCACCCGTTTCTTATCGGCTATTTCATTTGCTTTAAAATACTGCTCAATTCATTCAGTATACATCATCAAGTTATCTGTTATGCAACTGAACATGTCTAGCTTTCTAATGCATCCAACCATTTCTGCTTTTTTATCCATTATTATTATCACCTGGTACTCACTGTTTATGATCCCATAACTTATTAATTTTGTACATTTCTGCCTTGTTTTACTTGACCATCTCTCTCCCCTTCTGAAGAAAAAAAAGCTACTACTGAATTATGTAAACAAAGAATGCTTAATCAAACAATATATTTACAATATTACTCAAATATTACTGAAATATTGAATACACTATGGGTTGTTTCTATTATTTATTTATTACTGTCATGATGGTTGTATTTGCAGTTGTGAAGACCAGCGGCAGAAGTATTGAGGCCATGATCACCCAGCGTCAGCTGCAGTGGCTGGGGCACGTGATAAGGATGCCCCCATGTCGGCTACCCTGCAGAGTGTTATACGGCCAGCTACATCATGGTCGACGCTCAGCTGGAGGGCCGAAGAAGCGCAATAAGGATCAGATGAAGAATGCTTTAAGGAAGTGCAAGATCAGACCTGAGGACCTGGATGATGTTGCTGCTGACCGTATCACTTGGCGACAGCTGTGTAGGGATGGGGTTCGTATTCTAGGGATGGGGTTCGTATTCTGGAGATGGAAAGAACAACCAGAAGACAGCAGAAGAGAGCCAGGAGAAATGCAGCCATGGTTGCCATCACCACCACCACCACTACCACATATACATGTCCCACCTGCAATAGAACTTGTGGGTCCAGGATAGGACTGTATAGTCATGAAAGATCTCACCGTTAAAGGAGTGGACATCATCATTGGATTTCGATGGACAACTGCAGAAGAAGAAGAAGATTTTCAGTTTGTCTTCTTTTGCACGTTAGTTGTTTGTCAATTGTTATTTGTTTTTTCAATGACTCTATTGTATTTCTTTGTTCTTCTCTGAATGCCAGCAAGAAAATGAATCTCAGGGTAGTCTATGATGACATACACCCAGCGTACGATTTGTTAGATGCAGGTGTGGCCTTCAGCTGCTGTACCCCATTCGCTTCAAGGTTGGATGCGTTTTGCTTTCAGAGGCACTCTTCTGCACACCACAGTTGTTTGAGTCACTGTCACCTTCCTATCAACTCGAACCAGTCTGGCCATTCCCCTCTGACCTTTCTCATAAAGAAGGCACTTTCACCCACAGACTGGATGATTTTTGGTTTTTTGCACCTTTCACAGTAAACTCCAGGGACTGTTACGAGTGGAAGTCCTAGATCAACAGTTTCTGAGCTACTCAAACCATCCTGTCTGGTACCAGAGGAAAATGGCCGACCTGGTTCAAGCTGACTGGAAAGTGACAATAACTTAAATAACTACGCACTACCACCGCGGTGTGCAAGAAGAGCATCTCTGAATGTACAACACGTCAAACCTTGAAGTGGATGAGCTGCAGCAAGAGAAGACCACGAACATACACTCTATGGCCACTTCATTAGGTGCAGGAGATACTTAATAAAGTGGCCGCAGTGTGTGAGGAAGATAAAATCATCTTCTTTCAGGAATACACTCAGGCAACTTTAAAATTAAGGCACTTTTAGTTGGTGATCTGGACAATTAACTTCTCTTTAATGAATCAGCCAATTATAAAATGTTAGAGCATCCAAGTTGACTTTCATTAGAACACTCGCGTACAGCCAGGAGATTGTGCAGCATTAATTCCTAATATGCTTGCCTGAACTTCCTCCCTCGGCTGCTTAAGTGACATCAATCCAGTTGTTTTAATTGAAATTTGCCCTCAATGGAAATAACAAAGGAAGAGATTCAGAGAAACTTGATTCCTCCTGAGCAGTGCATTGAAATTGCTTCAAAAATATTGTCCATCACTCAACAGATCCAAACATAAGCAAATTTCCTCCTAATCACTTTCCAGTACGCTCGGTGGCCTCTGAATTAGATATATCTGTACACTGGTTCGTTAACACAAATATCCAATCAGGCAACTGTGTGGCAGCAAGTCAATGCATGAAAGCATGCAGACATGGTCAAAAGGTTCACATGTTGTTTGGATCAAATGGCAGACTGGGGAGGAAATGTGATTAAGTGATTTTGGCTGTGGGATGATTGTTGGTGCCAGATGGGGTGGTTTGAGTATCTCAGAAACTGCTGATTTCTTTGGGTTTTCATGCACACTCACTGGCCACTTTATTAGGCACACCTGGTCATTACTGCAAATAGCTGATCAGCCAATCATGTGGCAGCAACTCAATGCATGGAGGCACACCAATGTGGTCGAGACGTTCAGTTGCTGTTCAGACCAAACATCAGAATGGGGAGGAAATTACTTTGGCCACGGAATGATTGCTAGTGCCAGCCAAGGTGGCTCGAGTATCTCAGAAACTGCTGATCTCCTGGGATTTTTCCTGTGCACATGTTTGGTAACACAGATATCTAATCAGCCAATCATTTGGCAGCAACTCAATGCATAAAAGCATGCAGACGTGGTCAGGAGGTTCAGTTGCTGTTCAGACCAAACATCAGAATGGGCAGAAACATGATCTAAGTGACTTTGACTATGGAATGATTGCTGGTGCCAGATGGGGTGGTTTGAGTATCTCAGAAACTGCTGATCTCCTGGGCTTTTCACACACACAACAGTCTCTAGAGTTTACAGAGAGCAAAAAAAAAAACAACAACATCCAGTGAGTGGTTGTTCTGTGGATAAAAATGCCTTGTTAATGAGAGAGATCAGAAGAGAATGGCCAGACTAGTTCAAGCTGACAGGAAGGTGACAGTAACTCAAATAATCATGTGTTAAAATGGTACTGTGTAGAAGAGCATCTCTAAATACACAACATTTCAACCATGAAGTTGATGGGCTACAGCAGCAGAAGATGACACCGGATTCCACTCACATACCTGATAAAGTGGGCACTGAGTATTTATCAGTGTAAATTCAAGTTAAAACTGCATAAAAAGTCCACGCGGTGTATCAACAATCGGGATGTAAATCAGTATTGGATACGAATTGAATACTGTTGTCTATTTCCATCGGACATCAATTTAACAGGACCTCTGGTATCCTGTAAAATTGATAGATGTGTAGTGGAGAGAATATTGGCAGGCTACATCACAACCTGGTATGGAAACACCAATTCCTTTGAAAGGAAAATCCTACAAAATGTAGTGGATACAGCCCAGTACATCACGGGTAAAACCCACACAGCCATTGAGCACATCAACATGAAACCTTGTTGCAGGAAAGCAGCATTCCAGCATCAGAGACCCCCACTATCCAGGACATGCTTTCTTCTGGCGGGTGCCATCAGGAAGGAGGTACAGAAGCCTCAGGACTCAAACCACCAGGTTCAGGAACAGTTGTTACCCCTCAACCATCAGACTCTTGAACAAAAGGGGATAGCTTCACTTGCCCCATCACTGAAATGCTATCACAACTAATGGACTCACTTGGAGCGAAGCTCCAAGAAATAAAGATAAAGTAATTGAAGAAATTGCAAAGTAAGGAATGACCATCAACTGCAAGAAGACAGAATATTTCAATAGGTACGTTTAATGTCAGAGAGATGTATACAATATACATCCTGAAATACTTCTTCTTCACAAACATCCACGAAAACAGAGGAGTACCCCAAAGAATAAATGACAGTTAAATGTTAGAACCCCAAAGCCCCCCACCAGCAAAGCAATGACCCCCCCCCAGCAAAAAAGCATCAGCACCCCCCCACTGAGCACCCAAGCCTGTGGCAAAGCATCAATAGAGACACAGACTGACTCTCTCCCTCTCTCTCCCTCTCCCCCCTCACTCTCTCTGTCTCTCTCTCTCCCTCCCTCCCTAATAAGGGAAAAAGAGGTGTCCCCGTTTCACAGCGAGAGGGGAGACATAACAAAACAACTTGCTGATTTATGGTGTTAAAAGTCTGTTGCATCGCTTTTTCTGAGCTCTCTGCCCAAGCCACTCGTGTTTCTGGGCACACAGCCAGCAGCCAGCTCGCTGCTTATGATTTTCCGCCTCGCACGACACATCAGGCGGCAGCACCGGCCCTGAATCCGCCCGCCTCGAGAGCCACGGAAATCCGGCACCCTGAAGGTGCGTTAGTCTTCCAGGCCGTGTCCTTGGCATATTGAAAAGCGGCTGGTCGTGAGGCCCCGAGAGCGGGTCCCATTTCTGCAAAGAACCGAAGTCAGCGTGTAACTCCAGGTCAGGGTCTTCAAAAGGGGAAAAAAGAGACATCAAAGATAGAAATGGAGCTATTTCTGAAAATGTAAGTGAAGGAGTTGCTGTTAGACACCATCGTCCTCCTAAGCTCCTCCCAGAATGTGTGGTTGGCACAAAAAAGCTAGAGAAATGAGAACTGAAAGTGGGCAACAAAACATTTAAACAAACATGGAAGTTCAATTGCTTAGAGAGCACAATGACATCTGACGGTAGGGCTGGCGTTGAAGGATTTGGATTGCTGGATGCGCGTGCAGTGCAAAGATATAATATTAGCAGAAATTGCAAAGATAAATAAGTAGCGCGAAAAGAAAGAATAACGAGGTCGTTCCTGGCTGCATGAACCATTCAGAAATCTGAAGGTACAGGGTAAGAAGCTGTTCCTAAAACATTGAGTGTGCATTTCTCAGCCTTTCTAGTCCAGCAACCTTGGGACCTGACTGACACTGGACAACAGTATATCCGGACCTAGGAAATTGCTCCGATCATCATCCCTAGAGCAGACGATCACTTCTTTTTAAATATTGACGGTGGCGTAGCAGTTAGCGCAACTTTTTACAATGCCAGCTTTCACTGATCGGGGTTCAATTCCCGCTGCTGTCTGCAAGGAGTTTGCACGTTCTCCCCGTGACCGTGCGGGGTTTCCTCCAGGTGCTCTGGTTTCCTCCCACAGTCCAAAGACGTAGCAGTTAGGATTAGCGATTTGTGTGCATGCTGTGTTGGTGCTGGAAACAAGGCGACACTTACGGGCTCCCCCTCCCCCAGCACAATCTTTGGCACGAAATGATGCACTTTAGAATCAGAATCAGATTCAACATCACCAGCATCTGTCGTGAAACTTCGTTAACTTAGCGGCAGCAGTACAGTGCAATACATGGTAATATAGAGAAAATATAAAGTATATCAATATGTATGTATGTTAAAGAGTTAAATTAAAAATAGTACAAAAACAGAAGTAACAAAAAAGTAGTGAGGTAGTGTCATGGGTTCATTGTCCATTCAGAAATCGGATGGCAGAAGGGAAGAAGCTGTCCCTGAATCATGGAGTGTGTGTCTTCAGGCTCCTGTACCTCCTCCCTGATGGTAGCAATGAGAAGAGGGCATGGCCCGGGCGATGAGGGTCTTTAATGGTGGATGCCGCCTTTCTGAGGGATCACTGCCTTGGATACTGTGGAGGCTGATGCCCATGATGGAGCTGACTAATTTTATAACTTTCTGTAGCTTCTTTTCATTGTATGTTTTGATATCTTGATGTACTGTACATGCGACAAATAAAAGTTAATCTTCTGAACATCTTTAGACACACCACAGGTTACGTAAGAGCCTGCAATCCAAAGTTCCATTGGAAGCGCTGCTGGCTAAGATTGCAGAGTTGCACTGGCAGGTTAATAAGCCCCGGGTTAGTACAGATCTCAGTTAATTTTAGATCTGACTTAGAATTAGTTAATTAGTTTAAATCTGCACTACAAATTCTGCACACACAAAATGCTGGAGGAGCTCAGCATGTCAGACGAGCTAGGGAGGGAAATGAGTGGTGGATGCTTCGAGCCGAGACCCTTCATCAGGACTGGAAAGGAAGGGACAGAAGCCAGGATGAGAACGTGGGCTGAGGGGAGGGAGCAGAGGCTGGCAGGTGATAGGTGAAATCAGGTGAGAGGGAGGAGCGAGCTGGGAAGGGATAGATAAATGAAGAAGAGGGAATCTGATAGGAGAGAGGAGTGAACCATGGAACACAGGGAAGGAGTTGTAACCTGCTGAGATCCTCCAGCATTTTGCATGTGTTGCTTAAGATTAATAGCACCTCTAAAATCTCTTGTGTCTGCGGATTCAAAAACCTGCTGGGCCACGGGAGTTGGCAACTCACTGAATGCTGCATTACAGAATTTCAACCTGTATCTGTGGTTTTTTTTAATTCCAAATTAAGCCACAACCTTGTGCAGTATCTAGTTCATCAGAGGCAATTAGTAGATGCTTGACAAAATCAGGGCTAGAATTATATTCCACGTGAAGTGAGAGGAGAGAAATGTGCAGGAGACTGTAAGAAGTCACAAAAAGTTTAGCTGTATTGAAATTTTATTTTATGCCATTTTTCTTTGGGAATACAACATTTTAACAGACCCTTCTGATCCAGCCAGCTGCTCCTGACGGACAGACCTCAGCCCGAAACGTCAGCTATTTATTCACGTCCATAGATGCTGCCCGACCTGCTGGGCTCCTCCGGCACCTTGTGCGTACTGCTCTAGATTTCCAGCATCCGCAGAACCTCCCGTGCCTTCTGACCCAACAAGCCCCTTCCGCCCAGTTGCCCTCCTCCGTTGGTCCGGGTCTACCGTGGGTGTCACGTGCCAGCGGTCTACGTGATATGTAGACAGTACACAAGAAAGCCAGGGCAATGCAATGTGGACAGAAAGCTGTTGCCCGTGAAGCTTCTGTCCACGGAGATGGTGAATCCAAAGGAACGGCAGAGACCCATACAGCTCGGCACCAGCAGTGCCGCAGGAGCTGCCATTCAGCGTCGAACTCAACGTCAGGGACTCCAGCTCTGTCTGGACTGTTCCCTCGGGGTTTACTCCCGCAGCCTTCCCCATGAGTGGGTACCGGAGGCTTGAGGTCAGATCTTCCCTCCTCCTAGGTGAGCTGCCAGCCACGGGTGAGGACCCCCGTCTGCCCCAAGTGACTAGTTTTAAGGCACCAGTAACCTGCCTTCACCCCCTTCTCCTATCAGCAGGAACGGCTCCACTGGGCCTAGTAGCTGAGCCACGCATGAAGGTCAGGAGCTGGACTTGGTCGTCAGAGGTACGCGCCACTGGGAGCATTTAATAGATAGATAGATAGATAGATAGATACTTTATTCATCCCCATGGGGAAATTCAACATTTTTTCCAATGTCCCATACACTTATTGTAGCAAAACTAATTACATACAATACTTAACTCAGTAAAAATATGATATGCATCTAAAATCACCCTCTCAAAAAGCATTAATAATAGCTTTTAAAAAGTTCTTAAGTAGTTTACTTAAATACATTGAGTCCTAACCCCGGCACTTTAACATATCTTACTCCTGGCGGTTGAATTGTAAAGCCGAATGGCATTGGGGAGTATTGATCTCTTCATCCTGTCTGAGGAGCATTGCATCGATAGCAACCTGTCGCTGAAACTGCTTCTCTGTCTCTGGATGGTGCTACGTAGAGGATGTTCAGGGTTTTCCATAATTGACCATAGCCTACTCAGCGCCCTTCGCTCTGCTACCGATGTTATACTCTCCAGTACTTTGCCCACGACAGAGCCCGCCTTCCTTACCAGCTTATTAAGACGTGAGGCGTCCCTCTTCTTAATGCTTCCTCCCCAACACGCCACCACAAAGAGGGCGCTCTCCACTTATCCCCATTACCACCCCTGACTGTAACAACCTCAAGGAACCAATTACACCCGCCAAACCAATTCACCCACTAACCTCCCACGGTCTTTGGACCGCGAGGGGAAACCAGAGCACCTGGAGGAAACCCACACAGTCCCATGGAGAACGCACAAACTCCTTCCAGACGTCCCTGGCGCTATACTACCTTGCCGCACCAAGCTGTACCGCGACGTTTAAAATTGACATCAATTGCTTTTCACATTGGAGTAACTGGATTGCAGAACGAAAAGCCTGAACACACCAGGCTGCGATCAAGTTCCACAGTACAGTTACAGCATTAATGTGTAGTTATCACACCAAGGAACACCTCAAAATGAGATGTCTAAATTTTCCTACAATGTGACTAACTGCTTAACTTTAATTATATACAACTTCACTTACCTGTGTTATATATACTGTGCCACATACACACATTTATAATTACACTGTATATACATACCATTTTATGTATTGCACAGTTCTGCTGCCACAAAAAAATACAAATTTCATGACATGATAAATCTGATTCTGATATGGGTCTCTATTATGGACTGAGAGTGGGAAGGGGGCAGGGAGAGGGGAGGGTGCAGGAAGCATGAGAGAGACATTCTGTAACGATCAATAAACCAATTGCTTGGAATCAAATGACCTCACCTGGAGCCTTAGGGCTGGGTGTGTCTGCACCAGGGCCACACCCAGCCCCTGCCACTCCTTCTCTGCCACCTGTCCCAGACCTTTCCCACAGCGCTCAATCCTCACCATTCCCGACATTCTTTGCTCCCGCCAGATTTACAAACTCGCTCTCTGCTCCACTTTGACAAATATAGTACTGCGCAAGTCTTAGACAACCCTAGCTATATGTATATACGTAAGACATTTTCACAGTACTATAGTAATGTTATGTATTGCACTGTTCTGTGTGTGTGTATATGTGTGTGTGTTATCTTGTTAATTAATTTGAAGATGATGAGTCACCTTGTTAAATTGCAGTAGTGCATGTTCAAAGTTCAAAGCAAACTTTATTATCAGAGTATATACACGTCACCACATACTACCCTGAGATTCTTTATGTTGTGGGCATACTCAGCAAATCTATAGAATAGTAACTGTAAACAAGATCAATGACAGAGCAAGAGCCTAGAAGACAATAAACTGGGGCATTTGATTATCTTGGCTGCTTTACTGAGGTAGTAAGAAGTACTGACAGGTTCCTGTGACGTGCTGAGCTGTGTCCCCGACTCTCTGCGGTTTCTTGTGGTCTTGGGCTGAGCAGTTACTGTACTGAGCAGTGACGCATCTCAACAGGATGCTTTTTGTGGTGTATCGATAAAGATTGGTGTGGGCAGCTGGAAATACATTGCTAACTGAAGAACTCTAACCTCAGCAGCATCTCAATAGATGAGTGTAGCTATCGCCTTTTGTTCAAGAGCCTGATGGTTGAGAGGTAGTAACTGTTCTTGAACCTGGTGGTGTGAGTCCTGGGGCTCTTGTACCTTCTGCCTGATGGCAGCAGTGAGAAAAGAGGAATGCCGGCAACTTATTGACCCTAACCCAAGCATCTTGGGAATGTGGGGCAATGCAGAGCCCTGGAGGTCACTGGGAGAACGTACAAACTCCTTACAGCCAGCAGCAGGAATTAAACCCAGGTCACTGGCACTGTAAAGCATAAAGCATTAACACTAACTGCTGCACTTTCCTGGTCCTGTATTCAAACCCTCTTCTAATAAAAGCTAAATTTATTATGCAAATAGAAAAAAACAAAATAAAATAATGAATAGATAAGCAATAGCCTGTTATACGTCTACTGAATGGTTCCCCAGTACAATAAGATGGACTCTTGACCTCACGATCTACCTCGTTATGACCTTGCACCTTATAGTCTGCCTGCAGTGCACTTTCTCTGAAACTGTAACACTTATTCTGCGTTTCATTCTAAATCTCTGTTGTGCTTTCTCAAAGCACTGTGGTAATGATTTGATCTGAGTGAACGGCACGCAAGACAAGCTTTTCACCGTGTCTTAGTACAGGTAACGATAAAGACTGATTTAGAAACATGAGCAAGCCTGCAGATTCTGGAAATCCAGCAGCAGCACCCACAGAACGCTGGAGGAACTCAGCAGGCCAGGCAGCATCTGTGGAAACAAACGGAGAGTCAACATTTCGGGCCAAGACCCTTCTTCTGGAATGAGAAGGAAGGGGGCAGATGCCAAAATAAAAATGTGGAGGGGAGGGGGAGGGAGATAGCTGGAAGGTGATAGGTGAAGCCAGGTGGGTGGGAAGGTCAAGAGCTGGAGAAGAAGGAATCTGATAGGAGATAGAGTGGATCCACAAGGGCCACCATGCTCCGGAGCCAACATAACTTGCCCACAACTTCCCATCACTCTGCCTGTTCTCCATCTCCCTCTGGTGCTCCCCCCCCCCACCTTTCTTTCTCCCTAGGCCTCCTGCCCCATGATCCTTTCCCTTCTCCAGCTCGGTATCACTTTCACCAATCACCTTTCTGGCTCTCAGCTTCACCCCACCCCCTCCAGTCTTCTCCTATCATTTCGCATCTTCCCCTCCCCCTCCTACTTTCAAATCTCTTACTATCCTTCCTTTCGGTTAGTCCCGACGAAGGGTCTCGGCCCGAAACGTCGACAGCACTTCTCCCTCTAGATGCTGCCTGACCTGCTGCGTTCCACCAGCATTTTGTGTGTGTTGCTTGAATTTCCAGCATCTGCAGATTTCCTCGTGTTAACCTTAACCCTAAAGTCTTTGGAATGTAGGAAGGAAGCAGAGCACTTGGAGGAGCCCATGTGGTTACGGGGAGAGCGTATAAATTCCTTACAGGCAGCGATGGCAATTGAACCCAAGTCTCTGGTGTTGTAAGGCATGAAGTGCTAACATTAAGTGCTATACTCTCCTGGTCCTTTCTTCGGATCATTATAAGCTAACCTAACACTATAGTAAAAAAAGTTAAATTAAATAAATAGTGTAAAAAAGTAGCGAGGCAGTAATCCAGGCAGAATCCTGGTAAATCTCCTCAGTTATATTTTAGTAGATCATCTGGGCCTCAGAAATAGTCTTAAGTATTGAGGATCGAGAGACGGAAAGCCAAGAAATTCAGGCAGTTAAGGCTCTACTGGGAGACGCAAGATTATGGCCTCTCATCTAAAAGATTTAAACAGTGCTGTGCGGGGAAACTTAGTGCAAAGCTGCCGCTAATCTTAAGTAGTCTTCAACAACAGATAATATTCGACAATAATATAACAGTGCAGAGTAACAGCTGCTGAGCTAATTGGGAGAAATGGAGACAGTAGGCTAATGTAATAAAGTATACGACATTTTATCAATTTACGTCAATGCTGCATACCTAATATCAGTAGAAATATTTACTTAAGTGGTGGAGGTCCAAAGGGATCTTGGAGGCCCTTGGCTGTGAAAGTGCTACTGAAAACTGACTAGCACATCACTGGCACCAGCCTATCTGCCATCATGGGCGTTCAGTACTGAGCAAAAGTCTTAACATGTAAAAAAAATCTGTAAAGCGAAGGTACTTTCAAATATAATGAAATGAGAAGCTTCTAATAATCAAAAAGATTTCTACAAAGAGCAGCAAAGTCTATGACCGCCCTTTACCTTTAAAACTGAATCAATTCCCTTAGGTACCCTGTTTTTGCAGATTTACAAGAGAATCAGCTGGTTGGTTGTTCCAAACATCTTGGGGAACTTGACACGGTTCTTCTGCAGGTTTTGCTGTCTCGCTTGCTTCTGTCTCTCCAGGTAGTCCCAGACAGCCTCGATGACGTTGAGATCAGGGCTCTGTGGAAGTCGTCTGGAACCATATAAAAAATCCAGGGTGCCTCAGACTTTTGCAGAAAGGCACCGGAATAGGGTCAGTGACAAAATGGAGGATCCCGCACACCCTGCTCATGGACTGTCTCTGCCGCTCCAATCAGGGAGGAGGCTACATAGCATGCACGCCAGGACCGCCAGACTCAAAAACAGTTACTTACCTCAAGCAGTGAGGCTGATCAACACCTCCACCCACCACTACTTTAACACTTTATTGTATGTACAGCCACCCCTGTGCCAAGCATCACTTTATGGTCATACAATCAATCTATGTATATAACCTATCTTATGTATTTATATTTACTGTGTTTTTTTATTATTGTGTTTTTTATCGTATTGTGTTTTCTTTATGTGCAGCAGTGGAGCCAGAGTAACAATTAATTCATTCTCCTTTACACTTGTGTATTGGAAATTACATTAAACAATCTTAAATAAGCAATCGTAATGGCTATTAGTCTATAGGCATTACTTATGAGGCCAGTATTTGCTACCAATTGTTAATTATCCTTGTCAGATCGATTTCTAGGGCAGTGAAGAGTCAGCATTATGTGTCCTGACTTGCATACAGTCTAGATCAAGGGGTTCCCAGCCTGGGATCCACACAGCCCTTCATGTTCAATATACATTTATTATCAGGGTATATATATATTATACATCCTTCAGACTCATCTCCTAACAGGTAGCCACAAAGCAAAGGAACGCAAAATAAAACATTTTTAAAAAGACCGTCAAACATCCAGTGTGCAGAGAAAAATAAACAAATCACACAAACAATAAGCGTTCTGAACTGCCGTTCACAAAGAGAGTCCGTCCACAGACCCTTATATCAGAGCAGAGCGGGGCAGCGAACTGAACCAGCTCATCCATCACGTCGGGCCCCAATACCCTGATCTTCTCAATCTGGCCTGGTGCTTAAATAGTCCAAACATTGGGTTCAGTCACTTGGATACACTCTGGGGCCTGGACACCACTGCCTCGATTCAGCCTAACCCAACCTTTCTGATTCTGGTATTGGTCCATGGCATCAGAAGGTTGGGAACCCCTGGTCTAGACCACTGAGGACAGAACCTTTTATTTACCAAAGAACAAAAGAATTTTTTGTGATTTCATGACCAACATTACAAATGATAATTTAAAAGCCTGGATTTAATTCTCATAAGCACAAAAAATTCTGCAGATGCTGGACGTCCAGAGCAACTCACACAAAATGCTGGAGGAACTCAGCAGGCCAGGCAGCATCTATGGAAATGAACAAACAGTTGATGCATCGGGCTGAGACCCTTCTTCAGGACTCTAAATGCTCCAGTGGAATTTGAACCCCTGACTCTGGATTATTGTGTAGTTGCTTTCAATTATTATGCCACCATGTACTGTAGATACCTGGAGGACTGGCAAATGCTGTAAAAACTTGGAGTTCCCTGAGTTCCTCGTCATCAGGAAGGTATATTGCCTTGGACAAGGTTTACTAGTATAACTCTAAAGACCCCACTCGCCTCGGACATTCTCATTTTCCCTCTCTCCCATTGAGCAGAAGATACACAAGCCAGAAATCATGTACAGGCTCAAGGACAGCTTCTATCCCACTGATATAAGGTGACTGCATGGTTCCCTAGCACAATCAGATAGGCTCTTGACCTTACGTTCTTCCTTGTTATGCACCTGCACCTTATAGTCCAATAGATAGATAGATAGATAGATAGATACTTTATTCATCCCCATGGGGAAATTCAACTTTTTTCCAATGTCCCATACACTTGTTGTAGCAAAACTAATTACATACAATACTTAACTCAGTAAAAAATATGATATGCATCTAAATCACTATCTCAAAAAGCATTAATAATAGCTTTTAAAAAGTTCTTAAGTCCTGGCGGTAGAATTGTAAAGCCTAATGGCATTGGGGAGTATTGACCTCTTCATCCTGTCTGAGGAGCATTGCATCGATAGTAACCTGTCGCTGAAACTGCTTCTCTGTCTCTGGATGGTGCTATGTAGAGGATGTTCAGAGTTATCCATAATTGACCGTAGCCTACTCAGCGCCCTTCGCTCAGCAATGGCACTGCCCTTTCTTTATAACACTCTATTCTGCATATCGCTATGGTTTACCCTTATACAATGGCAAAGCTACGTATGTAGAAAAATTTGGCAAGAACAATCATGGTCATGAGACCACGATCGCCCATGTCATTTGACACGGCACACAATGATGATGATTACTGTTTCTCTGGGCAGAGAATTCTACAGACTCACTACATTCTGTAAACTTCAATGAGCGTTTCCGATATTGTATCTTATATTTCACCAGGCAGTTTATTCTTCTTTCCTTTCTCAGGTATTTCAGATTTTAGTTGGCTTCTCCTACTTATACCCCCAGCAGATACATCATCACCCTCTCCTTCAGCCTGTACCATCATCATCTACAGTATAGCACAAAACGTATGAGGCAGATATCACTAGGGTATCTAAAGCTTTTGCACAGTACTCTATTTGTCAACGTGGAGCAGAGAGCGAGTTTGTAATCTGGTGGGAACAAAGGATGTTTGGAATGGCAAGGGTGGAGCGCCAAGGGAGGGATGTGGGACAGGTGGCAGAGAAGGAGTGCCAGGGGTGGGGATGGTGCGGGTGCAGACACAACCAGCCCTGAGACACCAGGCAAGGTCATTTGATTCCAAACAATTGGTTTATTGATCATTACAGAATGTCTCTCTGGTACTTCTCGCTTCCTTCTCTCTCCCTGCCCTCTTCCCACTCTCAGTCCACAACAGAGTCCCATATCAGAATCAGGTTTATCATCACTCACATACGCCATGAAATTTGTTTTTTTTTAATGGCAGCACAGTGCAAAAGTCCTAGGCACCCTACTTATAAATGTGTGCCTAAGACTTTTGCACAGTACTGTACCTCAATGCACTATTGTACAGCATGGTTAGCATGCAAAACTAATCTTTTTTTTCCACTCTATCTTGGGACATATGGCACTCATAAAGCAATTTACTTAATTTAAGCTTACTTTAGATTCATCAGGAAATTGAGGGTTGTTAGATCAACGTTGGAATTCGACACATCTTTACTTAATGTCTTCTGTGCAAAGTTGGTGCTGAACATACACTGAAGAGGAAATCACTGCAAAAGAAAATCTCTAATTTGAGTAATTTAGATAAAGTCTGTTTTTCTTATTTATCTCTTCTCTACTCCCTAGTTCATTATGTGTTGTCTTATGACATCATCATTGTGTGCCATGTTGTATGACATCGTCATTATGTGCCTTGTCGTATGACGTGGACGATCATGGCCTCTTCATGACCATGATTGTTCTTTGCAAATTTTTCTACACCAGTGGCTTGCTATTGCCTTCTTCTGAGCAGTTCCTTTACAAGATGAGTCACCCCAGCCATTATCAATACTCTTCAGAGATTGTCTGCCTGGTGTCAGTGGTCGCATAACCAGGACTTGTGATGTGCACCAGCTGCTCGTACGACCATCCACCACCTGCTCCCATGGCTTCACGTGACCCTGATCGGCGGGGGGGGGGGGGGGGGGGGGACTAAGCAGGTGCTACACCTTGCCCAAGGGTGACCTGCAGGCTAGCGGAGGGAAGGAGCACCTTACACCTCCTTTGATAGATATACATCTCCACACCGTCACCCTTCTCTTCACCTATGTTAGCTTTTTGGTCCATTCTGACTCTCTCGCCCACCCGCCACCGCCTCCCCTCCTCTATTATCCCATTTATTGTATTTTATATCAAGATCCTGGAGCTTCACAACTCTGCTGATACTGGAAATCTGGAGCAACACACAAAGTACTGGAGGAACTCAGTGAGTCAGGCAGCATCTGTGAAGGGAACCAGATGAAACCCTTTATCAGGACCAGCTTAAAGCCCATCGATCTGACGTAATAACTCCCTCTGAGGATTCGACCTGATCTGGTTTAAAGTCAGATTCAGATTCATTTATTTATCACAACAAAGCATACTGTATGTATGCAGACAAAATCTGAATGAGTTCATCATGGTTGTAATGGACTTTATTAAAACAGTTGCAGATAAGTGTGACCCTACTAAATCATTCAGAGTCCTCTCCAATCAGAAGCCCCAGATGAACCATGCAGTCTGCTGAGAGCCAGATCAGAAGCATTCGAGTCTGGTAACCAAGAAGGTTACGAGAGCTCCTGGTACGACCTCCAGGAAGCCACCTCATGGGCGAAGTGACAGTTGTGGACCAAACTTGAGTCAACAAGGTAGGCTCGACAGTTGTGGCAGGGCATAAATACGATCACCTCTTATAAAGTTAAACCAGGCAATGTGGGAGAGAGTAGGGCTTCTCTTCCAGATGACTCAATGCCTTCTATGCTGGCTTTGACCGTCAAAACATGGGGGATCCATCACAAACTCACATCCTGTAAAGATCCAATGATTTTAGTCTCTGAAGCCAACATACAAGCAGCTTCCAGGAGGCTGAACGCACGAAAAGCATCCGGCCCAGACTGGGTCCCCGGCCGAGTACGAAAGACTTGTGCTGATCAACTGGCTGGAGTGTTCAATGAGATCTTTCACCTCTCACTTTGGCAGTGCATGTACTCATTCGCTTCAAGCAGGCCTCGATTATACCGGTGCCCAAGAAGAATGTGGTAATCTGCCTCAATGACTATTGTCCGCTACCACTTACATCCATTGTGATGAAGTGTTTTGAGAGGCTGGTGATGAAACATATCATCTCCTGCCTAAGAAGCCACTTGGATCCACTCCAGTTTGCCTACTGGAGCAACAGGTCCACAGCAGATGCCATCTCATTGGCTCTTCACTCAACCCTGGATCGTCTGGGTAGCAAAGATGCTTACATCAGGATGCCCTAATTTGACCACAGCTCAGCATTCAATACCATCATCACTTCAAAACTAACCAATAAGCCCCAAGACTTTGGCCTCAATATCTGCTTGTGCACTTGGATCCTGGATTTCATCTCTTGCAGACCCCAGTTAGTTCAGATTGGAAACAAAATCTACACCACAATCTTCATCAGCACAGATGTGCCACAGGGCTGTGTGCTTAATCCCCTGTTTTACTCACTTTACACTTCTGACTGTGTGGCTAAGCACAGCCCCAATGACACATTCAAGTTTGCTGATGACACCACTGTCATTGGCCGAATCAAAGGTGGTGATGAACCAGCATACCGGAGGAAGATTGAAAGCTTGGCTGAGTGGTGTCAGAACAACAACCTCTCACTCGATGTCAGCAAGACCAAGGAAAGCAGAGGTCCATGAGCCAGTGTATCAGAGGTGGAGAGGGTTAGCAACTTTACATTCCTCAGTGTTATTTTTTCAGAGGACTTGTCCTGGGCCCAGCACGTAAGTGGAATTATGAAGAAAGCATGGCAGAGCCTCTACTTCCTTAGGAGTTCCCACAACCTATGGACTCACTTTCAAGGACTCTTCATCTCATGTTCTCGATATTTATTTTTTGTATTTGAACGGGATGTTGTCTTCTACACTTTGGCTGAACGCCCTCGTTGGGCGGTCTTTAATTGATTCTGTTATAGTTATTATTCTATGGACTTACTGAGTATGCCTGCAAGAAAATGAATCTCAGGGTTGTATATGGTGACATACGAGGGGTGATTGATAAGTTTGTGGCCTAAGGGAGAAGGAGTCAATTTAAGAAAACCTAGCACATTTATTTTTCAACATAGTCCCCTCCTACATTTACACACTTAGTCCAGCGGTCGTGGAACATATGGATCTTGGACCTCCAGAAAGTGTCCACAGATGGGTGATTGATAAGTTTGTGGCCTAAGGTAGAAGGAGATGAGTTATACAGCTCTCGTTACATGCACATGCAGGTCAACTCTACCTTAGGCCACAAATGTATCAATCACCCCTGATGAGTTATTAACTTCAAACTTTCAGCATAATCACTCAAAGAGTGGAACTGCATGTGCATGTAACGAGAGCTGTATAACTCATCTCCTTCTACCTTAGGCCACAAACTTATCAATCACCCCTCGTATATGTACTTTGAAAATAAATCTACTTTGAAATGTATCATTTTCGTTGACAACCAACATAACATAAGGATGTACTGGGGGCAACCCACAAGTGTTACCACGCATTCCAGCGTCAGCATAGCGCGTCCACCACGTTCAGCAGGACAACACAAGCAACAACAGAACAAAACAACAGCAAAACAAGTCCCTTTCCTACCCACCCACCCAACTACGCACAAACACAGATAGACCTCCGACCCCCGGACGAGGCTGCCTCGTGGCCTCTAGCCTCCGGTGGATTTGCGGGCTCGCAGACGTCGGGCCTCCGATTTTCCCAGTGGACTCGCAAACACAGAGCTTCGGCCATCGGGCCTCAACTTCCGGACTTTGCTCTTCGATCTCTGGGCGTTGAACTTCAGTACCAATATGAAGACCCGCCATTGTCGGAATCCTAAATAAGGCATCTTTTCATTTGGCTTCACAACACGTCTAAAGCTTCATCTGGATGAATAACTGCTTCTGTTTCTGCATAAAGCACAGCTTTCTCAAGAATTTATAAATGTCTAGCATTGAGAAAAGAGTCGGGAAGCAAAGTACATGGGGGTTAGTTACATAGAGAATGAAAGGATCGATGGATTAACAATGATGTATCTTAAGAGAAGCTAAAGTACTTTTTCATTTGCTATGATTGGCTAATCGAAAATTAATTGACTGAACACTCTGGGAAGTAGAATTTGAGTGGTGCAATAAATATATTCTATCAATTACTCGACAGTAATTAGAATATTCCTTGGAAAATGGATTCAAAGGGAAAGCCCCTGAGTCCAGTTTCTAAGGAATAATTCAATAAATTCTGACACTGCTCACCCTTCAGGGTTGCCCTGTGGACTTCAAAATTTTCAGATCTATTAGCAGGGTAATGGGGGAACAAACTTATAGGGGCTGTTAAAATAATTGCAGCCTTCCTTACATTTTTGTTGAAATCATTTATCAACCGGTTTAAAAAAGACAAGAAATTTTCTCAGGGTGGAGGAGCGACAGCTTACATTCCGTCTGGGTAGCCTACAACCTGACAGCATGAATATTAATTTCTCATTCTGGTAAAAAGAATCCCTTCTCCTCCCCTCTTCCTCCATTCTCCGTTCTGGTCTCTTTATCTTCTCATTTGCCTGTCACCAGTTACTGGGTGTTTGGAGTCGTAAACACAGGAAAGTCTGTGGATTCTGGAAATCCAGAGCATCACACACACTGTGGTGAACTACATATACCTGTCTGAACACGCCCCCCCCCCACTGACTGCTCCTGTGGCTCCTCCCACAGACCCCGGTATAAAGGAGGTTGGAGGCACTGCTCCCCCCTCAGTCTCCAGGATGTTGTGTGGTGGCAGCTAATAAAAGCCTATCGTTCACCTCCCGTCTCCAAGAGTTATTGATGGTGCATCACACACAAAATGCTGGAGGAACTCAGCAGGTCAGGCAGCGTCTATGGAAATGAATGAACAGTCAACGCTTCAGGCTGAGACCCTTCCTCAGGTGCCGGAATGAAAAGGTTGGGGAAGAGGAAGAGGAGAAGGAGGCTAGCTGGAGAGCGATAGGTGAAGCCAGGTGTGTGGGAAAGGTCGACGGATGGACCTTATTATTCAGGGTGGAGGAGCAACACTTTATATTCTGTCTGGGTAGCCTAAACCTGATAGCATGATTATCAATTTCTCCTTCTGGTGAACAAATGTCTGTCTCTTCCCCCCTCCTCTGGCTTCATATCTCTTCTCACCTGCCTATCACTTCCCCCTGGGTCTCCTCCTCCTTCCCTCTCTCCAATGGTCCACTCTCCTCTCCTATCAGATTCCTTCTTCAGCTATCACCTTCCAGCTTGTCCTCCTTCCCCTTCACACCCCTCCCCCCCACCTTTTTATTCTGGCATCTTCCCCCCTTCCTTCTCAGTCCTGAAGAAAGGTCTCGGCCCATAATGTCAACTGTTTATTCACTTCCATAGACGCTGCCTGGCCTGCTGAGTTCCTCCAGCATTGTGTGTGTGCTGCAGCAATTTATTTGTTTGTTTATTTATTTTTTATTCCGCGGTACCGCCATCTCCTCCACAATCTCCGTCAGCAAAGGTGCACCACAAGGATGCGGTGTTTGGCCCTCTGCTCTGCTCACTTTATACTTATGACTGTGAGGGTAAGCAAAGCGCCAATGACATATTCAAGTTTGCTGATTTTATCACTAATGTAGGTCAAGTCAAAGATGGAAATGAATCAGCACGTAGGAGGGAGACTGAAAGTGTGGCCGAGTGGTGTCATAACAACAACCTCTCACTCGATGTCAGCAAGACCAAGGAGCTGATTATAAGCTTCAGGAGGAGAAACTGGAGGTCCAAGAACCAGTCCTCATCGAGGGATCAGAGGTGGAGAGGGTCAGAAACTTCCAATTATTTCAGAGGATCTGTCCTGGGCCTAGAACAAAAGTGCAGTTATGAAAAAGCTTGGCAGCGCCTCTCCTTTCTCAGAAGTCTGCAAAGATTCAGCAAGTTTTCAAAATTATGTAAAGCTTCTATAGGTGTGTAGTGGAGAGTATATTGACTGGCTGCCTCATAGCCTGCTATGGAAGCACCAATGCCCTTAGACAAAAAGTCCTGCAGAAAGTAGTGGATACAGCCCAGTACATCATAGGTAAAACCCCCCACCCCACCATTGGACATATCTACGTGAAACGTTGTTGCAGGAAAGCAGCATCCATCACCATGGACTTCCACCACCTAGGTCAGGCTCTCTTCTCACTGCTGCCATCAGGAAGAAGGCACAGGAGCCTCAGGAACACCACCAGGTTCAGGAACAGTTATTACCCTTCAACCATCAGGCATGCAACACTGAGATTATTTTTCCTGTGGGCATACTCAGCAAATCCATAGAAGAGTAACTGTAAACAGGATCAATGAAAGAGCACGAGCATAGAAGACAACAAACTGTGCAAATACAAGTATAAATAAATAGCAATAAATAATGAGATCATGAAATAACAAGATGTAGAGTTCTTAAAGTGAGATCATTAGTTGTGGGATCATCTCAATAGATGAGTGTAATTATCCTCTTGTGTTCAAGAGCCCGTTGGTTGAGGGGTATTAACTGTTCTTGAATCTGGTAGTGGGAGTCCTGAGGCTCCTGGACCTTCTTCCTGATGACACCAGTTGAGAAGAGAGCATGTCCTAAGTGGTGAGGATCTCTGATGATGGATGCTTCAACATGTCATCATGTCAGTAGCTTCCTCTTGGTTTTCACTACCGTCAGTCATGCAAGTCCCAGGTGAAGGCTCAGATGCAGAAGGACTCTTCATTGCTGTTTCCATAATGATCTTGTTTGACCAGTCAGGGTTGTTAGCCCTGAGCTGAACCCCTGAACCTGGAGGACCGGTGGACCACTCTTAGCCTGGCCTCTACCCTTGGACCTGTTTGGCATGGGTGACCCTACCAAGAGCCAAAGCGTAAAGCCCTGACTCCAGCCAACACAGCTCTCCAGGTCATTGAGCAATACAAGTCTCCAAACCCTACGACAAGGTTGAGGTCCTCTTGGAGGTTAGTAGTCCTAAAGAAAATCTTAATTGATGTACTGTACATTATGTGGCCTCCATGATTTCCTTCACCTTTGATGGTGCCTTGTGAAGCCCTGAGTTATTAAACACAGCACCTAAATATTCAGTCGAAGGTTGAAAGAACACACCTCGGTTCTTCCGGACCCTTAGCCCTTATTTCTTGAAGATCAAGGTTTTATAGGTGCTCATACTCAGTTTTCCCAGTAATGAGTAAGACATCCAAATAGCACTGCACCCCTGTCAATCCGCTCAGGATCTGGTCCATTGCTCCCTGAGAAAGTGCAGGAGCTGGGGTGGTGTCAAATGGAAACCTGAACATTCTGGTCAACAGCTCCTCCGACTCTGGCTCCACATGCATCTGCCAGTACGTTTGACACAAGACAGTCTTGCTAAGTGTCTGTCCACCGGCCAATCCTGAAAAAAAAACTTCATCAGTGAGGAGACGAGGGCGTGTTCGGCCTTAAGAAATGGGTTAATAGTTAACCTCCAGTCTCTACAACGCCTTAAAGTCCCGTCCTTTTTCAGGACAGGAACAACTGGATTTGCCCATTTACCTATACTCTTGCTTCCAACTCCTTGCTCAGGATCATTCTTCCCAATTCAGACCCTACCTTTGGTTTGAGCGGGTACAAAATAGGCGCTGCCTTCAGGTATTTGGGTATTGTGTCGGGCTTAACAGTGATTCCTTTCATACTGCCCCATTCCCCGTTGAGTACTTCAGTTTCTTCAATATCTCTTCTAGACCAGTGCTCCCGCCAACTGCACTTCATGCCAGCCGAGTGTGAGCTGCTACAACCAGGAACAGCCTAGAGACGGGGAAGAAATGTCTTTGACAATGTACAGAGGGCATTTCTTTCTCTCTTCGTTGATCTCCGTGCTAACATGTACTACCCCCCCCCCCCCCCACTGGAACAACCCGACCGGTGTAAGTATTTAAAGTCAACCTTGCTCCTTCTGGAAGTGAGCTGCAGCAACTTCTCCTTGTAACCTGTCTCTGACACCAGCGATACTGCAACACTTGTGCCCACTGCATCCTCCCTGTTGCTCCATCCAACCAGAGGGTCACCCAATAGCCGTCTTTGTGTCCTGAATCAGGTAAGACATGAAAAGCCCCTTCAAACACAGAGTGAGAGTCACTCAGTCTATTCTCAGTACGCTCCATCTTGTTCCCATCTTTCTTTTCCGAAATTCACTTTTCTTTATTACAGGGTTTTTGGTTGACAGTATCTTTTTTTTCTTCTGACTTTAAATGCCGATTGGCAGTCCAATTTAAAGGAGCATTACTGCCACCAACTGGACTGGAGTGTGGTGTAGCGAGTTGGGAAATAAAATCCCTACTAGTTCTTTTATCGAATGAGAACTAAATTACCCCAAAGAGCCCTGTAGATTGTAAGTCATGAAAGACAAGATTGTGAATTAAATTGAAGTCACTCCTATAACTTTATTAAGTTATGTAAGTGAAGTTTTTAAATAAAAACTGTCAACCCCCAAAGCTAGTAGTGCAGCCTGCATTTGCTTTCTTTCAACTTTATATGCTTAACATTGTAAAAGAATGTGTTCAACTGTTTCATCGTGATGGCAACACCTACACACCCCAGAGTGATGTTTTTCAACAAGGAATAATTAAGCATAGTATGCCCAATTCTAAGTTGAGTCAATATAACTCCTTCCCTTCTTGTCTTACTCCCTTCTCCCATCAATCCAACAGTTTTATGTATTCTGTAAAGGTATCTCCCCTTATGCCCATTATCCCACAAGTCTTGCCATAATCCCCCAATTTTGAGCCCCACCAACCCCTTAGCTTCTGATTTGCTAAGTGGAATGTCTATATCCACAATTGAACTTTTCACAGCTTTTTTGGCCAATCAACTCGCTCATTCCCCTCAACACCTCTATGTGCAGGGACTCATAAGGAAAAGACATGGAGACCAATACTTTGAATGTGACATAAGGTCTGAAGAGCATCCAATAGTAAATCTGACCTACTGCTAGAATGACCTGTTCTAAAACTAGTCAAAACCGGAAATAATCTGAACAAATTACAACTTTGCAAGGACAGATTTCCTCCACCCACTGTAAGCCCAAAATGATGGCAACCAGCTCTGCTGTATACCCTGATAAATGGTTAGAAAGATGTCTCTTTATTGTTACCTGTAATTCAGGCACAAAAACAGCCACACTGACCTTCCCTATTAAATTATCTTTTGATCCATCAGTAAAAATGGTTAACACATCACAATAATTTTCCTAAACATGTCGATGAACCAACAGACTCTCAGGCATACCAGGATCCTTAGACTTCACTAAGTCTAAAATCAACTAAAGTTATTGGAAAGAACCATGGTGGGGTTACCAAAAAAGCACCAGAGGGATTTATTGTGTAATCCAGCAAACCCACATTCCTAGTGTGATAAGATCACAGCCCCCAAAACTAAATGTACTCTTCTTGCGATGTTCCCAACAATCTTCCAACACACTTTTACATGGTGATCATTCCTCTGCCCCTTCAAAGTTAACCCAGTATGTTAACAACAATTTCAACCTCCACAACTGTGAGGGTAATTGTCCCATTTCAACCAGTAAAGCTGAAACAGGGGTTGACTTTACCGCACCACAATACAATCTTAAAGCCTGTGCTTGCGTCACATCCAAGCATTTTGAATTTGAGATGAAGCTGATCCAGAAGCCACACAGCCTGAATCAAGTACAGATCTAATTATACAGATATAAATGGTCAACAGAGATTTTCCTTGCACGAATCCACATCATCTTCAACACTCAGACCAGACAGACATTCATCACATAAAACCTTAAACTTCTCCCAATTTGTTTTGGCAAAGTTCCACCTCCTAAAAGTGGCCACCTGTCCCCGATGTAAATCCAAATCCAAGCTTATAAATCTAGGAAAATGATCACTCCCCAATGTTTCATCTCCCACGACAAACCACTCACTCACTCCAAATTGAAGTTAAATCTGCAGCAGTTTCAAAACTATTACGAACATTACATCTTCTACCCCTCCCATCAATAAGACACATGAGATGTGAAATAACTAAAAATTCTTCTACAATCAAACCATTACCATCATTCTGTGAACAACCCCTCAGTGAACCATGTACGTTAAAACCCCCACACCATACAACCCTCAGTGAACCATGTGCGTTAAAATCCCCACACCATACAACCCACAGTGAACCATGTGCGTTAAAATCCCCACACCATACAACCCCACAGTGAACCATGTGCGTTAAAATCCCCACACCATACAACCCCACAGTGAACCATGTACGTTAAAATCCCCACACCATACAACCCTCAGTGAACCATGTACGTTAAAATCCCCACACCATACAACCCTCAGTGAACCATGTGCGTTAAAATCCCCACACCATACAACCCCTCAGTGAACCATGTGCGTTAAAATCCCCACACCATACAACCCACAGTGAACCATGTGCGTTAAAATCCCCACACCATACAACCCCTCAGTGAACCATGTACGTTAAAATCCCCACACCATACAACCCTCAGTGAACCATGTGCGTTAAAATCCCCACACCATACAACCCCACAGTGAACCATGTACGTTAAAATCCCCACACCATACAACCCTCAGTGAGCCATGTGCGTTAAAATCCCCACACCATACAACCCTCAGTGAACCATGTGCGTTAAAATCCCCACACCATACAACCCTCAGTGAACCATGTGCGTTAAAATCCCCACACCATACAACCCTCAGTGAACCATGTACGTTAAAATCCCCACACCATACAACCCTCAGTGAACCATGTGCGTTAAAATCCCCACACCATACAACCCTCAGTGAACCATGTACGTTAAAATCCCCACACCATACAACCCCACAGTGAACCATGTGCGTTAAAATCCCCACACCATACAACCCACAGTGAACCATGTGCGTTAAAATCCCCACATCATACAACCCTCAGTGAACCATGTGCGTTAAAATCCCCACACCGTACAACCCTCAGTGAACCATGTGCGTTAAAATCCCCACACCATACAACCCTCAGTGAACCATGTGCGTTAAAATCCCCACACCGTACAACCCTCAGTGAACCATGTGCGTTAAAATCCCCACACCATACAACCCTCAGTGAACCATGTGCGTTAAAATCCCCACACCATACAACCCTCAGTGAACCATGTACGTTAAAATCCCCACACCATACAACCCTCAGTGAACCATGTGCGTTAAAATCCCCACACCATACAACCCTCAGTGAACCATGTGCGTTAAAATCCCCACACCATACAACCCACAGTGAACCATGTGCGTTAAAATCCCCACACCATACAACCCCACAGTGAACCATGTGCGTTAAAATCCCCACACCATACAACCCTCAGTGAACCATGTGCGTTAAAATCCCCACACCATACAACCCTCAGTGAACCATGTACGTTAAAATCCCCACACCATACAACCCTCAGTGAACCATGTGCGTTAAAATCCCCACACCATACAACCCTCAGTGAACCATGTGCGTTAAAATCCCCACACCATACAACCCACAGTGAACCATGTGCGTTAAAATCCCCACACCATACAACCCCACAGTGAACCATGTGCGTTAAAATCCCCACACCATACAACCCTCAGTGAACCATGTGCGTTAAAATCCCCACACCATACAACCCACAGTGAACCATGTGCGTTAAAATCCCCACACCATACAACCCCACAGTGAACCATGTGCGTTAAAATCCCCACACCGTACAACCCTCAGTGAACCATGTGCGTTAAAATCCCCACACCGTACAACCCTCAGTGAACCATGTGCGTTAAAATCCCCACACCGTACAACCCTCAGTGAGCCATGTGCGTTAAAATCCCCACACCATACAACCCCACAGTGAACCATGTACGTTAAAATCCCCACACCATACAACCCACAGTGAACCATGTGTGTTAAAATCCCCACACCATACAACCCCACAGTGAACCATGTGCGTTAAAATCCCCACACCATACAACCCTCAGTGAACCATGTGCGTTAAAATCCCCACACCGTACAACCCTCAGTGAACCATGTGCGTTAAAATCCCCACACCGTACAACCCTCAGTGAACCATGTGCGTTAAAATCCCCACACCGTACAACCCTCAGTGAACCGTGTGCGTTAAAATCCCCACACCGTACAACCCTCAGTGAACCATGTGCGTTAAAATCCCCACACCATACAACCCCACAGTGAACCATGTGCGTTAAAATCCCCACACCATACAACCCTCAGTGAACCATGTGCGTTAAAATCCCCACACCATACAACCCTCAGTGAACCATGTGCGTTAAAATCCCCACACCGTACAACCCTCAGTGAACCATGTACGTTAAAATCCCCACACCATACAACCCTCAGTGAACCATGTGCGTTAAAACCCCCACACCATACAACCCCACAGTGAACCATGTGCGTTAAAATCCCCACACCGTACAACCCACAGTGAACCATGTGCGTTAAAATCCCCACACCATACAACCCACAGTGAACCATGTGCGTTAAAATCCCCACACCATACAACCCTCAGTGAACCATGTGCGTTAAAATCCCCACACCATACAACCCTCAGTGAACCATGTGCGTTAAAATCCCCACACCATACAACCCCACAGTGAACCATGTGCGTTAAAATCCCCACACCATACAACCCTCAGTGAACCATGTGCGTTAAAATCCCCACACCGTACAACCCACAGTGAGCTAGAGCTACACATGCTTTCCAACAAATCAATCAAGAGCTTTCCACGAGGGTTATAAAAATTTATAACTTTAATGTCCCTACCTGTTGAATCAAATACTTCTACTACAAGGGCCTTATATACTCCATTTACATCCACAACTCTATGTCCTATCCTTTCCTTGTAAAACTTGCAACCCCACCCCCTCTACCAACTAACCTATCACACCCAATTGCAATATAATCCTGCAAGGAAAAACTTAAATGTGGTAACAGCCAGGTTTCCTGCATACACATAAGGTCAGGTAGATTTCATAAATCAGAAGTAAACCTCTTAAAGTCCTGACCATTGGAAATCAGGCTTCTCGCATTTCACTGCAATATTCTGATGTCCATTATGTACCCTCACAAGGAGATCAAAATACAGATACCCCACCCATCAGCATTTCGTTTACAGCTTCCCACGTAACACCAACTACACTCGCACGAGGAAATCTACAGCTGCTGGAAATTCAAGCAACGCACACAAAATGCTGGTGGAACACAGCAGGCCAGGCAGCATCTATAGGGAGAAGCGCTGTCGACGTTTCTGGCCGAGACCCTTCGTCATGACTCACGTAGTCAGTCCTGACGAAGGGTCTCGGCCCAAAACGTCGACAGTCCTTCTCCTTATAGATGCTGCCTGGCCTGCTGTGTTCCATCAGCATTTTATGTGTGTTGCACCAACTATACTCAGATACTTTCCAGCAGTTTTCACAGTAGTTTTAATTTTAATTTTCTCAGTACGACTAGATGTCCAAGCAGAACAATTCACCTCATCCATTACAAACATCACAAACTTCATTTTATCAACTAGTAAAGTATCTTTAGTAGGAGAAGTGTGATGCTGACATACAGCCTGGGACTTCACATTCTATTCTCTGAATGGTAATACTTTATCAACGTTCGGTTTAACTTTTTTCAAGGCTTCTGCATAAGACACACCTAACTGTACTTTAACCTGTTGAACTTCAGCTGCCTTCTTTAGCGCTTCACATCTTCTATAAGCTGCACCATGTTCTCCTCCACAATTACAACAATTAAACTTTCTTCCTTCACAATCTTCATATTAATGTACCCCACCACACTTAGTACATCTTAGTTTCTCACAACATAATGTCACCACATGCCCAAACCTCTGACATGAGTAACATGTAAGTGGGGGTGGAATATAAGCTCATACATTATAACTAGCGTACTCCAGATTAACCTCATCAGGGAGCTTCACTTCATCAAAACATATCAATATAGATAAACTGTCCATCCAATACCCATTTCTGACTACTTGCAATCTCTTTACCTCCTCAACCTTGCCTCCCAATAAATGAGATTTAACCTCTTCTATCAAAATTTCCACAAGAACCCCCGTTATAACACCCCCAATACTACTATTTTCATTAAGCAACATACTGTAGATTCTACCTTTACACCAAGTAAAGTCTTCAATCATAATGCCTTCTCATACTGTCCCTTATCCTTACAAATTATTAACACATTCCCTCCTCTTAAAGTATGAGCACAATCTATATTCCCTATGGCCGGCAGATTTTAACTCTGCAGTTAATTTAATGGGATTGATAGACGAAGTTTGTTCCGGCTCAAATTTAAACAGTACCTTGAAGACTTCTTTCCTTTTTGTCAAAATGTCCCGCCCTTCCTCCCCATCACTTGAAATCATTCCAATATTATGTTTCTTTTTCCATCTTCCAGATCTAGATTCAACTTCATTCCAACCTCCTCCCGCCAACCTGCACTCACCCGAACCCTCCATTTCCAGTCCCTTTTCCAGATCCTCCCCGCCCACCTGAACCTATACTGTTTCCCACCATCCCCACACCCTTCACAACCGGCACCACCAACCACCCTATCTTTTCATTTTTAAAGGGCGTTCATTATGTCCCTTTTTGCCACAGCTTGGGCAATCTAAGTCCTTATACCAGCATTCTTTTGCTGAATGCCCAGTTTTGCCACGACAGTAAAATTGATTGCTAATAGGTGTCTTACTCTTAAAAGTCAGTAGGAACTTTATGAACTTGGGAAGATGTGCTTAACAGCTGTGTTTCTTTACCTGCCATCTCCATAGATGTACTAATATCAATTGCCTTTGGTAATGTTAGTCTGCCTTCTGTAAGCAAACGTATCTGGATTGCCTCACTATGCAGACCACATACGAGTCTATCATGTAACGTGTCATTAAGCGACTACAGTGCTCAGACAATTGCTTCAGCTCCACCTCAAACTGTGAAATAGACTCGCCTTCCTTTTATGAAACCTAAACCCCTCAGCAATAATCAAAGGTTTCAGTGAATAATGGTCCTTTAAGACTTTAACTATGCCCGCACAAAGCTTATCGTCAGGCTTATCAGCTGTGGGTGCCACAGTAGCGTAGGGATCAGAGTGAGACTATTACAGAACCCGGGGCCTGGGCTCAATTCCTCTGCTGTCTGTAAGGAGTTTCTATCTTCTCCAGGTGATCTGGTTTCCTCCCACAGTCCACAGACAGACAGGTTAGAGGTTAATTGGTCACATGGGTGTAACAGAGCTCGTCGGGCCTTGGAGGACCTGTTACCGTGCCGCGCCTTCAAAAACTCGCGGGGTAAATTTAGCATTAAAGTGACGGGCTGAAGGGTCTGTTTCCACGCTGCGACTCGATACTTCGGTGGGCAGAGGGGCAAAGGGGGAGCGGCGGCGTCTCGATTCTGTGTAATGGCGGCGGGATCCTTCTTCAGCCTCAGCAGTGGTTCGTGCTTTAGCACAGAAAATACTTACCTTCCACGGTAATAATCAGATGCTCGACTGCAACTCGGACCAAAGCTGCGCCTTCTCAAATTGCTCGTAGTGGAGCCAGGCTGCCTGCCTTTAGGCATTTGGGGTAGTCGGTTGCAGATTCCAGATCAGGAAAACACCAGCCACCATGATATTAGCCTTGCTGAGAGCTATTGTGTATCAGTGGACCAGTGAAGTGTATCAGAGTGAGGAATTCAGTCTGATTTAAGAATGTACTGTACGCTAAATTCTAGCTATCAGTTGTGGACACGTCTGTGTACTCTGCCCCATCGTAGTTATGAGCCTTGTACAGCAATTCAAATGTGGCAGACCATGAGAAGCTACAGACAATAGTGGACTCAGCCCAAAGACAATACATAAAAGGCTTCACACTCAAAATGCTGGAGGAACTCGGCAGGTCAGGCTGCATATGTGGAAAGGAATGAACAGTCAATATTTCAGGCCGAGACCTTTCTTCGGGACTGAGCAGGAAGAGGGAAGACACCACAATAAAAAGGTGGGGAGAGGGGAAGAAGGCTAGCTGGAAGGTGATGGGTGAAGCCAGGTGGGTGGGAAAGGTAAAGGGCTGGAGAGGAAGGAATTTGACAGGAGCGGAGAGTGGACCGTAGGAGATAGGGAACAAGGAGGAGGGGCACCAGGGGAAGGTGATAGGCAGGTGAGAAGAGGTAAAAGGTCAGAGTCGGAATGTGGGAGGTGGGGAGGAACTAGCTTACCAGAAGGAGAAATGGATATTGATGCCATCAGGCTGGAGACTATCCAAGTGGGACATAAGGTGTTGCTCCTCCACCTTGGCACGAGAGGAGGCTGCGAACCAACATGCCAGAATGAGAATGGGAAAGGGAATTAAAATGTTTGGCCACCGGCATTTCCCACTTCTGGCAGATGACACAGAGGTGCTCGTCGAAGAGGTCCCCCAGTTTACGACGGGTCTCAGCAACGTAGTGGATGCCGCGTCGGGAGCACCGGACACGACAGGCGACCCCAGCAGATTTGCAGGTGAAGTGTTACACAAGGGCTTGGTGCATCATGCAAGGAGCAAGGGAGAGGAAATGCAAGGGAACTAGGACAATTGGAAGCACTCTCACCTTGGTCGTGTGCTGGTGGGATCAGAACCACAGCGTTGACTACAAAGGGCTTCTGGATGGCCGGCAGGAGTGAACATTGATGGTATGGACGGGACTAATAGAGTGAGTTGCAATGTTTTCCAAAATTCCACACCCTGCCATGTAACGCGGAATTCCACTCACATACGGAGTTGTCTCTCTGTTATCTGCACAAAAGTTGTTAACGATATGCACCCGATTGCACCAGCTTCCAGGGTTTAGACACACTGATTCTCCATCGTTGCAGCCTGGCCTTCTGAGCTCCCCCATCATTTTGTGGGTGTTGTTTTGATTTCCAGCGCCTGTAGATTTTCTCTTGTTAGCGATTCGACTACTGCAGTGCGAAGTCCCTTCCAGGGACGCCTACCCCGAAGAAGTTCACTGTTTAAACTTCCCTTTGCCGTAGATGCTACCTGGCCTGCTGAGTGCCTCCAGCATCTTGTGCGTGCTTCTCCAGGATACGGAGAGCCGGTGTGGCCCCTTTAAGGAGTCAGCCCCGCCCCGCTAATTGGCGGCCATGTTTGGTGGCCAGGATTTTGATATTTACTGAGGTTCAGCTCTACTTTAGATTCTCATCTAGTTTTAGAACCCTGTCCTTACTTCAGTCTCAGGTTCTATTCTCAGATCCCCCAGCACTTGGGTGCTTACATCCTCGCCTAGGCCTCTCGCCACAAGGTGAGAGTAATACAGTGGAACTATAAGGAGTGGTTCTCGTCGAGGGACTTTCAGCGGAAAGGGTGAGCAGTTTCAAGATCCTGGGGGTCGACATCTCTGAAGATCGATACTGGCCTATCATAGCAATGCAATTCCAAAGAAGGCACGACAGTGCAGTAGGCACTTGAGGAGATTTGATATGTCACCAAAGCCTCTACAAAGATGTACCATTGAGAGAGTTCTGACTGGTTGCATCGCCGTTGAATAGGATCGGAAAAAGATATGAGGCTTTCACTCCCATCTCTCATAACGTGTGACATGGCTGCACCTATTCCATAAGGTGAGGCACCACAGGTAAGCTTCGCTTCTCACATCTCCCGTTGGGCAGGAGGTACAGACGCCTGAAGTCCCAAACCACCAGGTTCAAGAACGGCTACTTCCCTTAAACTTGACCAGACCCAATCACTACCCCAGTATAGTTAATCTGGCATCTTCCCCCTTCCCTCTCAGTCCTGAAGAATGGTCTCGGCCCATTCATTTCCACAGGTGTTGCCTGATCTGCCGAGTTCCTCCGGCATTTTGCGTGTGTTGCTCTGGATTTCCTGCATCTGCAGATTTTCTCGTGTTTCGGAACACTATGACCACTTTGACCCCTGCCCACAACGTCGACTCTCTTTCCCTCTTCATGGATGCTACCTGACTCGCTGAGCTCCGCCAAGGTCTTGTGTGTTTTGTTTAATTGCTACCCAGCTGGTTTATGATTACGACCTTGTGGTGAACTACATATACCTGTCTGGACAGGCCCCCTGCTGACTGCTCCTGTGGCTCCTCCCACAGACCCCGGTATAAAGGCGATGGAGGTCTGAGCCCGGCCTCCCAGTCTCCAGGATGTAGCATGGTGGTCACTCACTGCTCATTCCTTCTTCCAGTCAATAAAAGCCGATATCTCGTTTTTACGTCTCAGAGTGAGTTATTGATGGTGCATCAGACCTGCCCTCTGGTGTTCACTACACAACTTGAACTGTTGATTCTTTAAGCAGTGGAGACCTTGAAGTTAAGACCTTGAACCTCAGGGCTCTGTTCATTTGAAACTGAATAATCACAGACTCTTTTACAGTGTTTCACTTACTTACTTACAGCTCATTACGCCACTGGTGTTTAGGGCAGTGATGATGGTCCTCCATCTCGGTCGGTGTTCAGGGCTTCCTTC
Source organism: Hemitrygon akajei (assembly GCF_048418815.1). Lineage (NCBI taxonomy): Eukaryota > Metazoa > Chordata > Chondrichthyes > Myliobatiformes > Dasyatidae > Hemitrygon > Hemitrygon akajei. The sequence continues at coordinate 10,881,921 of NC_133147.1, forward strand.
ACTGCATCAGTAGCTTACTCTCGGTTTTCACTACCGTCTGTCGTGCAGATCCCGGGTGGAGACTCAGGAATACCGTCACACTCAGACGTGGAAGTGTTTCAGATTCACGCGTTATTCTGTTCAGGAAGTGCCTCACTGTACAACAGATCGATGGCGGGAGACACAGGAAGAAGTGGTCATAGTTGCAAGAAATATTAATCTGCTGAGATAAGAAATAATACAGAAGACAAAAGTAACTTTGTTTTGAGATTAACTTTATTTGTCACGTGTACATCAAAACTTTGAAACACAAGGTGACATGTATCGATTTGCGTCATGCCAAAGAATTGAGGATTGTACTGGGGGAAGCTTGCAAGCGATACCACACTTTCTTTCAAATTTCTGTTCTTGCCCTACTTATCTTAATTTAACTATTTTACTGTAATTCAGTTTTTTTCTATATTTATCATGTATTGCATTGTACTGCTGCCGCAAAGTTAACAAATTTCGCAACATATACCAGAGATGTTAAACCTGATTCTGATTATAATTCTGAACTGTCATTCAATAAAATCATGACTGATTTTCACCTCAAGCACAATTTCTGGCCATATCCCAGGTCACTTGATTCCTTAAGTATCCAGAAATCTATTTATTTCATGTCAGAATGAGCCATTTCCAGCCCTCCTGTTGTACCAAATCAGCTAAAAAGTAAACTTAAAAAACCCCAGAAGCTAATAGCTGCTACCTACACCATGTCCATATCCTTCCATCTTCCTCACATCCATGTGCCTATCCAAACGTCTCTTAAAAGCCTCTAATGTACTTGCCTCTACCACCATACTGATGCACAATCAATAACTCTCGGAGATGTGAGGCAAGATATAGGCTTTTATTGGCTGGAAGAACAAGCAGCAAGTGACCACCACACTGCATCCGGGAGACTGAGGGCTGGGCTCAGGCTCCGATCGCCTTTATTCCGGGGTCTGTGGGAGGAGCCACGGTCTGTGGGAGGAGCCATGGTCAGTGGGAGGAGCCACAGGAGCAGTCAGCGGGGGGGTGCGTGCCCAGACAGGTATATGTAGTTCACCACACACACCAGGCAGCACATTCCAGGCATCCACCATTCTTTGAGTAAAAAACTTACCCCTCGCATCCCCCTTGAACCTACCCCCTCTCATCTTCAATGCCCTCTGGTATTAGACATTTCAACCCTGGGAACAGGTACTCTCTGCCCACTGTCTCTATGCCTCTTATAATCTTATAAACCTCCATCAGATCTCCCCTCAGCCTCCGGCGCTCCAGAGGAAATGACCCACGTTTATCCAGCCCCTCATAATAGCACATGTCCACTAAACCAGACAGCATCCTGGGAAACCCCTTCTGCACCCTCTCCAAAGCCTCAACATCCCTCCTATAGTGGGGCAATGTCAAAGTCAAGTTAAAGTAAATATGTTGTCAAAGTCCCGATGCATCATCGTATACTGCCTTGATTTTCTTGCAGGCATTTACAGGAAAATAAAGAAATACAGTAGAAGATATGGAAAACTATACATAAACGTTGGGTGGTGGGGTGTAGATATGTCTCTACCAAAGGAGGTGTAAAGCACTCCTTCCCTCCTCTAGCCTGCAGGTCACCCTTGAATAGGGTGTAGCACCTGCTTAGCCCCCGATCAGGGTCACATGAAGCCATGGGAGCAGATGGCGGGTGGTCGTATGAGCCGCTGGTGCACATCACAAGTTCTGGTTATGCGATCACTGACGCCAGGCAGACAATCTCTGAAGAGTATTGATAATGGCTGGGGTCACCCGTCTTGTAAAGACACTGCCCTGAAGAATCCAATGTCAAACCACTTCTGTAGAAAAATTGCTAAGAGCGATCATGGTCACGGAAAGACCATGATCACCTCCGTCATACAACACGGCACATAACGAATGGACTAACATAATCCTGACAGGTTCCTGACAAAGGGTTTCGACCCGAAACGTTGACTGCTTCTTTCAATGGATGCTGCCCAACTTGCTGAGTTCATCCAGCATTTTTGTACGTCTTGATTTGACCATAGCATCTGCAGTGCACTTTGTGTTTAATCATCAAAAAACTGACAATCAATGTGCAAACGAAGACAAACTGTGCAAATAAAAAATGATACTGAGAAAATGAGTTGTAGACTCATCACCACCTGATGGTTGTAGGGTAATAACTGTTCCTAAGTATAATCAGTCTGGACTTTTCTCCCTTCCTTTCCAGTCCTGAAGAAGGGTCTCGGCCTGAAACATTGACTCTTTATTCTTTTCCAATGATGAGTTCCTCTAGCATTTTGTGTGTGTTGCTCTGGTTTTCCAACAATCCAGTTATTTCAAACTCCCAAAATGCTGGAGGAACTCAGCAGGTCTGGCAGCACCTATAGAAATTAATAAACAGGCGATGTTTTGGGCTGGGTCCCTTCATCAGGACTGAGAAGGAAGGGGGAAGATGCCAAAATAAAATGTGGTGGGAGGGGGATGGAAGGAGGATAGCTGGAAGGTGATAGGTGAAGCCAGGTGGGTGGGAAAGGTCAACAGCTGGAGAGGAAGGAATCTGATAGGAGAGGAAAGTGGACCATAGGAAAAAGGGAAGGAGGAGGAGACCCAGGGGGAAGTGATAGGCAGGTGAGAAGAGATATGAAGCCAGAGGAGGGGGGAAGAGACAGACATTTGTTCACCAGAAGGAGAAATTGATAATCATGCTATCAGGTTTAGGCTACCCAGACAGAATATAAGGTGTTGCTCCTCCACCCTGAATAATAAGGTCCATCCCTCGACCTTTCTCACACACCTGGCTTCACCTATCACTCTCCAGCTAGCCTCCTTCTCCTCTTCCTCTTCCCCAACCTTTTCATTCCGGCACCTTCCCCCGTCCTTCTCAGTCCTGAGGAAGGGTCTCGGCCTGAAGCATTGACTGTCTATTCACTTCCATAGACGCTGCCGGACCTGCTGAGCTCCTCCAGCATTTTGTGTGTGTGTGTTGCTCTGGATTTCCAGACTTTCCCGTGTTTACGACTCCAGACAACCAGCAACTGGTGTTAACGTTAGGGTGCAAAAGACGTACTTAATTATCTGAAATGAACTTCTCCTTCTGGGATTTATGTTCCTGCCACAGAACTATTAGATCAGGTCTCCAGCTTATTGGTCTCATAACACAACCAAGTCACCAAGTTCTGTAAAGATGAACAAAGATCATTTAAAGTATCTCCTTGGGCCCAAGGGGACCAAATGATACAGAGTCCTCATTGTCTAGCAACAGCAGACTCAGGTTAGAACTGGGTGAGAGATCATTTGAGAATATCAGCCGCAATTGGCTCAGAGCCTGGGGCAATAGACAGGGTTCATGTCTGAACAAGATTCACAGCCACCACACAGTAAATGCTTAAAAAGAGATCCTAGCCACAGTAGCAGGTGGGTAAACGATGATATTGTCTGGGCGGGTGTTTAGGGAATAGCAGCAGTTCTGACAGAAAAAAACCTCAAACTGTTTTATTGTCTCTACTCCACCGTCGTGTCAGTGGCTAACCAGCGCAAGTAATCTCCTTGAGCTGCTTTGTGTTAAAGCGATCTCACCTACTGGCCCAGAGCTAATAACTTGCGAGATTTGTCAAAAGTTTACTGTCAGCCCCGGTACTCGTAGAGCACGGCTATTGTGGTGATGAAACAATGCAAGTGGCCAGGAAATCCATTGTTGACAAGGTGACATAGTTCAAAGTACTGTGCACATACAGGAGTATGGGTATGTAGGTGTGTATATATAACCGGGTTCGATTCCCGTTGCTCCCTGTCAGGAGTTTGTACATTCTCCCCGTGAATACGTGGGTGATCTGATTTCCTCACCCAGTCCAATTAGTAGATTATTTAGCCACATGGGTATAATTGGGCAGTGTGGGCTCATTAGGCCGGAAGGGCCTGCTACTTTACTATATAAATAAACAAATAAAATTTCAAACTTGTCTTCCGATGTGGACACGGGCTCTCACTTTCGGATGAGATCATGCAAGCAATTAAACTAACCTGATTGGGTAGCCTCCAACCTGATGGTATGAATATCGATTTCTCATTCCAGTCAACAAATTTCCCCCCTCCCCCACTGATCTTTTACCCCCCTTCTTACTGCCTGTCACCTTTCCCTGCATCCTCTCCTCTTCCTCCTATGGTCTCCTCTCCTCTCCTATCGGATTCCTTCCTCTCCAGCCCTTGACCTTTCCCACCCACCTGGCTTCACCTATCACCTTCCAGCTGACCTCCTTCCCCTCCCCTCACCTTTTTATTCTGGCATCTGCCCCCTTCCTTTCCAGTCCTGAGGAAGGGTCTCGGGCCAAAACGGCATTTCCATGGTTGCTGCTGGACCTGTTGAGTTCCTCCAGCATTTTGTGTGCGTTGCAAATATTATAATTGAATGGTCAGTTAACCCGTGTCTGATCTTTAACCACATTTACATTCTCTTAATGCCCGTTAGCTGAGGTAACAAGGTAAATTGCTAAACTTCATTCATTTTTTTCATTTATTTGGAGACACAGCACAGTAACAAGCCGTTCTGTCCCAGCCAGCCCGGCTGTTGAATTACACCATGGAGCAATTTAACCTACTAATCTCTACGTCTTTGGACTGTGGGAGGAAACCAGAGTACTCGGAGGAAACCCACGCGGTCACGGGGAGAACGTACAAACTCCTTACAGACAATGGCAGAATTAAACCCAGATATGTACACTATCATGCCATCCTATGGTTCCTAAGGGGTAGGTAATTTAGGACAGAGTTAAGGATAAACTTCTTCTCCCAGAGAGTTGTGGGGGTGTGGAATGCACTGCCTCGGAAGGCAGTGGAGGCCAATTCTCTGGATGCTTTCAAGAAGGAGCTAGATAGCTATCTTATGGATAGGGGAATCAAGGGATATGGGGACAAGGCAGGAACCGGGTATTGATAGTAGTTGATCAGCCATGATCTCAGAATGGCGGTGCAGCCATGATCTCAGAATCCCACTGCCTATAAAGTGCTCCAAATGACGTTCGTCTCTAACAGCCTCTGACAACCAAGTCCAACTCTTGGCCTTCACGTGTGGCTTAGCTACTAGGCCCAGTGGAACTGTTTCTACTGACAAGAGAAGGGGCAAAGGTGGACCACTGGTGCCTCAAAAGCAATTGCTATGGGCAGGTCCTTGGATGGCAGCCCGACTAGGAGAAGGAAAACTCTGATTTCAAACCTCCGCTGCCTCGCGGCCATAGTCACTCATGGGAAAGGCTTCGGGAGTAAACCCTGAGGAAGAAATCTGGAGCCGGGGTCCCTCGGGCAGTTTGATGTTGTTTACAACTTCACTCTGGCAACCTCTGTGACGTATCGGCACTTGCCCTTCCCCTGGACTACATCAGTGACGTGGAGAGAGGGAACCCGCTACATGGGCAACAGCCGGTTCTTCAAATCTTCCCGCCCAGGCTTGCGCCCTGGAGAGGTCACATAATACGGTGTATTACATAAAAGTAATCTAGAGATGATTTAAAGTATACGGGAGGATGTGCGTAGGTCTGGAGCTCCGCCGGGTCCTAAAGTCCACTCACACTGAGACAGGTTAAATAAGGGACTTGAGCATACGTGTTTTTTGATATCCGCGGGGGGTCCCGGAACCAATAAGGAGGGATTCTGAAATCCGAAAAATTCTGAATTCCGAAATGCAAAGGATTTCGGATAAGGGATTGTGGACCTATTGTAAAGAGCAAGGTCATGACGAGGTAGATCATGAGGTCAAGAATTCACCTCGAAGAGGGCGGCACAGTGGCATAGCGGTCAGCACGACGCTTTACGGTACCAGCGACGCAGGTTCAATTCCCGCCGCTGCCTGTGTGGAGTTTGTACGTTCTCCCCGTGACCACGTGGGTTTCCTCCAGGTGCCCCAGTTTCCTCCCACAGTCCAAAAGTGTGCCGGTTGGCAGGTTAGTTGGTTGTAAATTGTCCCGTGATTAGGTACGGGTTAAATCGGTGTAATTGGTTTATTATTTTCGCTAGTACCGAGTTACAGTTGCTCAGCTCCCTCGTCTCTGACGCACCTGTTCCCAGGATACGGCTTTTCCTTTCCGGGATAGCAGAGACGTTTCCCTTTCCTCCACCACTGACACTACCGTCACCCGTATCTCTGCCATTTCCCAAAGGTCCAGGCCCTACCGGCCTTCGAGCTGCGCCTTGAGTTGAGTCGGTGTGAGGAGCCCCCGTGACAGAGAGAGCCCGCCGTTCCTCTGCCCTGGGCTCCAGTCCTGTGAGCCCACACCGAGGCAGCTTAGGAGGCTGACTGGTCGCTGCAAATCAGAATCAGAAGCAGGTTTACTATCACCTGCACATGTTGTGAAATTTGTAAACTTTGTAGCAGCAGTACATTGCAATACGTAATAGAGAGGAAAAGAAAACGGTGAATTACAGTAAGTATATTATATATTAAATAGTTAAATTAAATAAGACGTCCAAAAAAAAGGTAGTGAGGTAGTGTTCGTGTGTTCAATGTCCATTCAGAAATTCTGATGGTGGAGGGGAAGAAGTTGTTCCTGAATCGTTGAGAGTGTGTCTTCAGGCTCCTGTGCCTCCTTCCACTCTGCTAAATTGTCCTGTGATTAGTTTGGGTTAGATAGATGTGCTGCTGGGCAGAGAGACTCGTTGGGCCGGAAGGGCCTGTTCTCTACCTGATCTCCAAATTAAATAAAATAAAATAAAATTTCCATTTAGCCAAAGTGAGGTATGGAGCATAAAGATAAAACTATTCTGTTGAGTAGCTTCATGGAGCCTGATAACACATTAATTTCCACATCAAATCCCCTAAGAGCTTTCTTCATGTGTAATGAACAGTGTTTAATGCCTTAGACAACCAAGTGTGGAGTAATTTCACCATTATAAGGACAATTATGTAATTACCACAAGTTATAATTGGTAAGTTGAGTCACATCAGGGTAGTGTTATATGCTTGCATTTCTTTCAAATTGTATGAAGGCAAGATTTGTGTCTTATACTTGGAGAATAATGTTATAGAGCAGCATAGCACAGAAACAGGCCCTTTGGCCCATCTAGTACATGCCAAACTGTTACTCTGCCTAGTTGTATTGACCCACACCTGGACCATTGCCCTCCATTCCCCTCTCAACACCGTTCATTCATTTGTTATGTGCTGTGTTGTATGACATGGGCGATCGTGGTCTTTCCATGACCATGATTGTTCTCGGCAAATGTTTCTACAGAAGTGGTTTGCCATTGACTTCTTCTGGGCAGTGTCTTTACAAGACGGGTGACCCCAGCCATTATCAATACTCTTCAGAGATTGTCTGCCTGGCGTCAGTGGTCGCATAACCAGGTTTCACGTGACCCTGATCGGGGAGGGGAGGGCTAAGCAGGTGCTACCCCTTGCCCAAGGGTGATCTGCAGGCTAGTGGAGGGAAGGAGCACCTTACACCTCCATTGGTCGAGATGTATCTCCACCCCCCCCCCCCCCACCCAACAATGTACTTCTCCCAAATCAACTCCATGTCCACCGCTTCTGCTGGCAGCTCGTTCCACGTACGTAACACCCCCTGAGTGAAGAACTCCCTCCTCAGGTTCCTCTTACACATTTCACCTTTCACTTTAACCTATGACCTCCAGTTCCATTCTCACCCAACCTCAATGGAAAAAGCCCGCTTGCCTTCACTCTGTCTATACTCTCTGTAATTTTGTATATCTCTATCAAATCTCCTCTCAGCTCAATCAAGGTTTTATCTTCCTTTCTAATTGATTCAGATTTAGATTCAAATCATCGGTTTGTCACATGTACAGTACATCAAAACATACAGTTTTTTCACTTCCGAGGGATCCTATCACTAAACACATCAGTACCCTCTCCCCCCCCCACTTCCCATTCATCCCTCCCCACCAATCTCCCTCCAGACACTTACCCCGGCAAGCAGCCAAAGTGCTACACCTGCCCATTCACCTCCTTTCAGGGCCCCAAACAGTCCTCCCAGGTGAGGCCGCACTTCACCTGCTGATCTGCTGGGGTCATCTATTGTGTCCTGCTGTGACCTCCTCTACATTGGTGAGACCTGACGTAAATTGGGGGACGCTTCGTCGAGCACCTCTGCTCCGTCCTCCGAAAGCAGAACTTCCCAGTGGCCGAACATTTAAATTCCTATCCCCACTCCTGTTCTGACATGTCAGTCCATGGCCTCCTCTTCTGCCACTCTGAGGCCACCCTCAGGGTGCAAGAGCAACACTTCACTTGGTTAGTCTTGAACCTGGTGGCATGAAGATCAATTTTTCCAATTTCCAGAAACTCTTCCCCCTCCCCCTTCTCTCTTCATCTATTCCCCTCTCAGCCTCTTACCTCCTCTGCTCACCTGCCTATCACCTCTCCATGGTGGCCCTCCTCCTTCCCTTTCTCCCATGGTCCATTCTCCTCTCCTATCAGATTCCTTCTTCTCCAACTCCTTACCTTTTCCACTTGACACTCCCAACTTCTTACTTCATCTCCCCTTCACCTATCACCTTCTAGCTTGTACTCCTTCTCCCCCCTCTTATTCCTGCACCTTCCCCCTTCCTTTCCAGTCCTGAAGAAGAGTCTCGGCCTGAAACGCCGACTGTTTATTCATCTCCATAGATGCTGCCTGGCCTGCTGAGCTCCTCCAGCATTTTGTGTGCGTTACCGCCGTGCAATGAATTTTCTTGCAGGCACTTACAGGAAAATAAATGCAACTGAATTTATGAAAAACTATTCATAAACAAACAATGACAAATAACCAACAAGGGTGTCATGTTGAGTTTTTATGAAGCACTGGTGAGGCCCCACTTGGAGTGTAGTGAGCAGTTTTGGGCCCCTTCTCTTAGAAAGGATATTCTGACATTGGAAGGGTTCAAAGGAAGTTCACCAATATGATTCCGGGATTGGAAGGCTTATCGTGTGAGGAGCATTTGATGGTTCTGGGCCTGTACTCACTGGAATTCAGAAGAATTGGGGGTGACCTCATTGAAACCTATTGAATGTTGAAAGACCTCGAAAGACTGGATGTGGAGAGGATGTTTCCTATGGTGGGAGAGTCCAAGACCAGAGAACACAGCCTCAGAATAGAGGGACGTCCATAAAGAATGGAGATGAGGAGGAATTTCTTTAACCAGAGGATGGCGAATCTGTGGAAATCATCACCACAGGCGGCTGTGGAGGCCAAGTCACAGGGGATATTCAAGGCAGAGGCTGATAGATTCTTGATTAGTCAGGGCATGAAGGGATATGGGGAGAAAGCAGGATATTGGGGCTGAGAGGGAAATGGATCAGCCATGATGAAATGGCGGAGCAGACTCGATGGGCCAAATGGCCTAATTCTGCTCCAATATCATATGGTCCCATGGTCTAATATGCAAAATAAAGCAAATTGTACAAATAAAAAAATCACACTGAGAACCCAAGTTGTAAGAAGTCCTTGAAAGTGAGTCTGCAGGTTGTAGATTCAGTTCAGGTTTGTGATGGTTGAAGTTATTACACAGATTAACAGACAGACAGACAGACAGACAGACATACTTTATTGATCCCGAGGGAAATTGGGTTTCGTTACAGTCACACCAACCGAGAATAGTGTAGAAATATTGCAATTTAAAACCATTAATAATTAATAATAAGTAAATTAAGCCAAGTGGAAATAAATTCAGGACCAGCCTATTGACTCAGGGTGTCTGACACTCTGAGGGAGGAGTTGTAAAGTTTGATGGCCACAGGTAGGAATGACTTCCTATGACGCTCAGTGTTAAATCTCGGTAGAATGAGTCTCTGGCTGAACGTACTCCTGTGCCTAACCAGTACGTTATGGAGTGGATGGGAGATTAAAACTCAGATTCAGGTTTATTTAACACGTGTACTTCGAAACAGAAGTGATGTATGTCATTTGCATTAACAGCCGACACACCTAAGGATATACTGGGAGTGCAGCCCACAAGTGTCACCACTCATTTCGCATTCTGGCGTCAACTTGCTCTTCTACTCCACTTTCCCTTTCCACATCAATTCCTTGCTCCTTCGTCAATGAATCCTGAAATCCTCTCAATGCTCAGTCCAGCTGCATTTTGTAGTAGCGTTACACGCCTTTATCTTTGATCAAGTGTTATCTTTACGTTCGTATGACGGTGATGGCCTAAACACTTTGCCTGCTTCTTTCACTGTTGGCTTAATGAGATGTCCTCCAACAGGACCACAACCTTCTTGTAGGGTTTGGAGGCTTGTGTGCCTCAATGACTGGAGAGCTGTGTTGGCTGGAGTCAGGGCTTTATGCTTTGACTCCTGGTAGGGTCACCCATGTCAAACAGGTCAGAGGGTAGAGGACCGACAAGAGTGATCCACCGGTCCTCCAGGTTTGAAGGTTCAGCTCAGGGCTAACAATCCTGACTAGTAAAACAAAATTGTTAGAAAAATAGTAATGAAGAATCCTTCTACATCTGAGTGTGATGGAATCCCCAAGTCTCCACCTGGGACTTGCGTTACTGACGGTAGTGAAAACCGAGAGGAAGCTACTGACATGATGAAGGAAGCACTGAACACCGCCAGAGATGGAGGGTCTTCATTGCTGCCCTAAACACCAGTGGCATGAGAGGTAGTAAGTACCGTAGATTCCGGACTACAGAGCGCACCTGATTAAAAGCCGCTGGCTCTAATTTTAGAAAGAAAATCAATTTTTTACTTGTACAGGCCGCACCGGATTTTCGGCCGCAGGTGTCCCACGTTGTAATATGAGATATTTACACAGAAAGATATTACACGTGAGGATTTTTTAACTTTTAATTAAATCCATATGGTAACATAAACAAATACATATTGCAAATGCTTTTTTTCGAACCGTGCCTGTAACGCGGCTACTTTTAAATATACATTGCGTATACTTTTTTACTGAACAACATTCCAATATCTCCTAACGACTGGTAAAAAATATATATACTGCAGCCTACCAGGAAAAGTTATTGATCGCCTTTAACTTAAAAGCAGCGTTCGCTCAGATCCAATGCCGCTCGCGTAATGCGCTCCCCCCCTCCTTCCCATTTATCGCAAACGGCATTTTTCCCACAAGACGCGGCGAAACCGGGTGTGACGTCATAGCATCCCGCGATGTAGTACAGAAAACAAATATAGTTAAAACACTTCTAACTTTAACTAGAAAATGAATTACTAAGCGAAAATATTATAAACTAAATAACTGCCATAAAGGCAGCACAATGCTTTTCTTCGAGTGTTTTCCATGTTGATGAGGGTGAGTACAAATGACTGATTTACAATAATTTAATTGTGAAAGTGCGCTTGATTTATCGTACAATTTCATTGGACCTCTGTGAACTACTCATCAATTTTATTGGTCTACTGTTACGAGGCAAAATGTTTTTGGCGGCATGAAAAAAATCATGCATTAGCCGCACCGTAGTAAAGGCCGCAGTGTTCAAAGCTGTTCAAAATGTGGGAAAAAAGTAGCGGCTTATAATCCGACATCTACGGTATGTAAGTTAATGGAATATGCGTAAGCTGTTTATTTGAAAGGTTAACCATGGATGGTTTACACTCAAACTGTCAATAATTTCCTAATTTGTCCTTGCCAACTCACGGCTCAAAGTTGTAACAGTCTAATTCAAACTAATCACCAGGATTAGAATTGAATAAAATCTTTTCATGCATTCTCTTAAACTCCATCATTTTAACGATCTCATCACGTTAAGCAGGGTTTCCCAGTCTTTCTTTATGAAGTGGATCAATACCATACCAATACCATCCAACAAGTGGCCGGTGGATCCCAGGTTTGGAGCCAGTGCCCTGAAGAATCCTCGACCCATTCTCAGAGTGGAGAGGGAGTACAAGAGCGTGATATACCAGCTGGTTGAGTGTCGTTGCAGCAAAAAGCTTGCACTCAACATCAGTAAGACCAGACAACTGATTGCGTGCTTCAGAAAGGGTAAGATGAAGGAACACATGCCAGTCCTCATGGAGGGATCAGAGTGAACAATTTCAAGTTCCTGGGTGTCGATATCTCTGAGGGTCTATCCTGGACCCAACATATCGATGCATCTACAAAGAAGGCTTAACACCGACTATAGTTCACTCGAAGTTTGAAGAGATTTAGAATGCCATCAGAAACACTCCCAGATTTCTACAGACGTGCCGTCTGGTACTGGGAGCTACAGCACAGGAGCAGAGTAAGCTGCAGAGAGCTGTGAACTTAGTCAGCTCCAACATGGGCACTAGTTTCCGTAGTATCCAGAACACCTTCAAGGAGCGATGTCTCAAAAAGGCAGCATCCATCATTAAGGGCCCCCATCACCCCAGTCATGCTTTGTTCTCATCAGGGAGGAGGTACATGAGCTTGAAGACACACACTCAATGATTCAGGAACAGCCTCCGCTATCCAATTTCTGAATGGACATTGAACCCATGAACACTACCTCAATACTTTATGTATTTCTGGTTTTGCATTACTTATTTAATTTAATTATTTAATGTAATTCAGTTTTTTTCTCTATTATTATGTACTTATTGTACTGCTGCCATTAAGTTAACAAATTTTGTGACATACGCTGGTGATATTAAACCTGATTCTGATTCTTGTCGAACAGAATCGGAAACCAAGCTGTAAAGTATTTGACATTCAGATACATTGAATACCCATTAAAGTAATTAGCAGCTGTTCAAGCTACTCAAACAACATGCAATTATTAATAGGAAAATGTAAACCCATCTGAAAATCTAAATTTAATTACTTCATCATCATCATTATGCGCCGTGTCGTATGATATGGTGATTATAGTCTTTGCATGACTATGATTGTTCTTGGCAAATTTTTCTACAGAAGTGGTTTGCCATTGCCTTCTTCTGGGCAGTGTCTTTACAAGATGGGTGACCCCAGCCATTATCAATACTTTTCAGAGATTGTCTGCCTGGTGTCAGTGGTCGCATAACCAGGACTTGTGATGTGCACCGGCTGCTCATACGACCATCCACCACCTGCTCCCATGGCTTCACATGACCCTGATCAGGGACTAAGCAGGGGCTACACCCTACCCAAGGGTGACCTGCTTCTAGCAGAGGGAAGGAGAAAGGTATCACCACCTTGCGCCCAAAATTTAATTGTAGTCAAACAATCAGAACATCTAAAGTTACTCATAAACACGAGTAAGTCAGCAGATACTGGAAATCCAGAGCAACACACACAAAATGCTGGAGGAATTCAGAGGGTCAGGCAGCATCTATGGAAATGAACATAGAGTTTATGCTTTGGGCCGAGACCCTTCTCTAGGGCTCTATTAATTTTACAATCCTCACCACCCTTTGATGTGGACAGAGCTTAGCACTCTACTTGGGCTTCAAGCCAGGTACAGGTATCGATTCTAACCGATGTTTCAATGACAAAGTCTGCCATCATCTTCAGGGATAATCCCAGGCATCATCAGTGAAGATGATGGCAGAGTTTGTCATTGAAGCATCAGTTGTAACGTCTGGGATTATCTCTGAAGATGATGGCAGAGTTTGTCATTGAAGCATCAGTTGTAACGTCTGGGATTATCTCTGAAGATGATGGCAGAACTTGGCATCGAAACGTCGATTATAATTGATACCTGTACCCATCTTAAAGCCCGAGAAGTGCTATCTGTCAGGTACACTGGGAAAGCACTAGGCCCTTTTTAACAGCTCAGCACATCATGGACACCAGCCTCTACTCCATTGACTCTATCTATACCTCTCTTTGCTTTGGGAAATACACGACGGGTATTATCCCTTCTCCCTCCTCCATCATCCCCCCCCCCGCCCCATTGGGCGGACAATACAGAAGCCTGAAATTACGTACCACCAGGTTTAAGGGTTATAATCTACTGACTGGTACCCAAGTACTTGACATCACAACCCACCTTGACGTGGCCTTACCTGCACTTTCTTTGTAATTGTAGAACTTCGTTCTGCGTTCCTAACCACCTCAATGAGCTGTTGTAATCAACTAATCATGCACTGAAGGTCAAGGGTCAAGGGTTGACATTATTTGCCACCTACCTTTACGTGTGTTAGGAGTTTCCTGTGGTGTGCTGTTCAGGGTACAACGTGCAACACAAAATAACATTCGACAATCATAAACAATAAAGAACTATATAAAATAAAAGGGTAGACATTAAGGTTCGGACCTGGCATAAATACGTTTACACCAGCCTTCATCTCTCCCGAGGCTGCCCACAAGGCAGTAGGGCTATTTGCCCATGAGGACTAGGGTGTGTCCACACATCAGTGGCCCTGTGTGCTACGTGCCCAGGGGCCAGACCCCCTCCCCATCCACTGTGGTTCAGCCTGCATCTGAAAGGAGTTCAGTTTCCGTGGCTATGTGCTGGCAGGGAGAGAGTTACTCATTCAGCTCCCCTTTTCTCAAGACCGCTAGCCAGCGGTGGAAGCGACAAGCACTACCCACTACACTACCACACCAGACACGTCACAACAACCATTTTGACACCATATGTTATATAATAATATATAAACAAGCAATAAATATTGAGGAAATAAGATGAAGAGTCTTTGAATTTGAGTCCATTGGTTGTAGGAACATTTCATTGATGGGGTGAGTGAAGTTGAGTGAAGATCCTGATGGTTGAGGGGTAATAACTGTTCCTGAATCCGGTGATGTGGGACCTGAGGCTCCTGTACCTCCTTCCTGATGGCAGCAGCGAGAAGAGAGCATGTCCTGGATGGTGAGGTCCCTGATGATGGATGCTGCTTTCCCGCAGTAACACTTCGTGTAGGTGTGCTCAATGGAAGGAAGAGATCTTCCCATGACAGACCGGGCTGTTTCCACTACTTTTTGTAGGATTTTCCATTCAAGGCCATTGGTGTTTCCACACCAGGCTGTGATGCAGCCAGTTAATGTACTCTCCACTATACATCTATAAAAGTTTATCATAGTTTTAGATGTCATGCCAAATCTTTGCAAACTTCTAAGGGAGTAGAGGCACTGTCGTGCTTTCTTCTTAATTGTGCTTACGTGCTGGACCGAGGACAGGTCCTCCGAAATAATGACGCCAAGGAACTTAAAGGTGCTGACTCTCTCCATCTCCAATCCTCTGGTGAGGACTGGCTCATTGACCTCCAGTTTCCTCCCCATGAGGTCAATACTCAGCTCCTTGGTCTCGCTGACAGTGAGTGAGAGGTTGTTGTCGTGGCGCCACTCGGCCAGATTTTCGGTCTCCCTCCTATATGCTGACTGATCACCCCCTTTGGTTCAGCCAACGACGGTGGTGTCGTCAGCAAAGATTTCCTTGGCCTAGATGAGCTGCCAATCACAGCTGCCGAGGCTGAAGCAGCAGGTTTTAAGGCGCCAGTGACCCTCCGTTGCCCCTTCTCCTGTCAGTAGAAACAGTTCTGCTGGGCTTATGAAGCCACTCGTGAAGGCCATCAGACCCACCCCAATGGGAGCACTTAACAGGTCGTGGGTACTTATCCCCACTGCCTCTCTCAGCTGTGACAACCTTAAGGAAGCATTTACAACATGAATGACATTATTAAAAATGGTATAAAGTGTTTAAAGTGACTGGGGGAATAGATGGGGGGGAGGGTTCAGGAACAGCTACCTCCCTACAACCATCGGCTTCTTGAAACAAGCGCACCACCCTCACCCTTACCTCAGCAACAGCAGAGTACGGATCACCTCTTGCACTACCATGGACTTGTCTTCCATTATATCCTTGTTTCCTTTTGACCCTGAGGCCTTGCTCCTCGCCCGGCCTGCTGAATTCCTCCAGCATCTTGGGGCTTCAAAGATCAAAGTAAATATATTCTGAAAGTACATCTATGTACTGGGATTCATTCTCTTGCGGACATTCACAGTAAATATAAATAATCAGAATAATACTAAAACCACAATACTAAACACCACTAGAATAGTCCAACAGTTCCTAGCAAATGAGAAATGAGTGTGCTTGGCTATGGCCGTACCTCAGGTTTTACCAGCTTGGCTGAGGAAAAATAAAAATAATAATAATAAATAAATAACCAATAAATATTGAGAACATGAGATGAAGAGTCCTTGAAAGTGATTCGATAGTTTGTGGGAACTGTTCAGTTTCAGCCCCTCTGGTTCAGGAGCCTGATGGTTGAAGGGTATATTCCTGAACCTGGTGGTGTGGGTCCTGAGGATCTGAAACACAGGCTTTTCTTTCACTATAAGGTATAATTTTATGTATAATTATTATTCTGTGTGGTGTCTGTGAGCAAGCTTGCCATTATATTTGTACAACACTCTATCCAACAATTTACTAGAGGACTTGACCCACAGCAGTGAGGAGGGAGATGAATGGGACAACACCGCCACCTAGTGGTTGCGAGCCAGAACCATGGACAGCTCTCTCTGTCCCAGTGGTGGCGATTCACATTGTAGTCACGTTACAGTCTCACTGTAGGCTGCCAAATGCAATATTCATAGCTTTGTCATGCGACCGATCTGCACCATGTGAGAACTAGGAATTTTGGCCATCAGGAGTTGAAAGTGAAGTGATTTGCTGGAGTGATTACAGCCCGGGACCCCTCAGTTCTAATCAACAAACTTCAAAAACTGGGCTGCTGTACTCCCTCTGTAAATGGATCCTCATCTTCATCAGAGGAAGATCACAGTCAAAATGTAGCAGGATGGTACTGGAGCCTCGGTCCCACGCTATCTATGAATCTTCCGCTAGCAGAAACTCAGAAGGTGTCGGGGAGTCGTACAGGTGCAAGATAGATCAGTATCAACATCCATACACTCAACGTCAGCAAGAACAAGGAATTGATTGCGGACTTCAGGAAGGGAAAGACGAGGGAAGACATTGAGGGGTCAGAGGAGGAAAGGGTGAGCAGCTTCAAGTTCCTGGTTATCACTATCTCTGAAGATCTGTCCTGGGCCCAACACAAAGAAGGCATGCCAGTGCCTCTACTTCATTAGGAGTTTGAGGAGATTTGATACACCTCTGGAAAATTTCTACAGAGCTGGTTGTGGACCCCTATTGACATCAATGGATCTGGGGTTGAGAGGGTAAACAGCTTCAAGTTCCTCGGCATCCACATCACCGAGGACCTCACGTAGTCTGTACACACCAGCTGTGTGGTGAAAAAGACTCAACAGTGCCTCTTTCATCTCAGACAGTTGAGGAAGTTTGATGTGGGCCCCCAAATCCTGAGAACTTTCTACAGAGGCACGATCGAGAGCATCCTGACTGGCTGCATCTCTGCCTGGTATGGGAACTGTACCTCCCTCAATCACAGAATTCTGCAGAGAGTGGTGCGGACAGCCCAGTGCATCTGTAGATGTGAACTTCCCACTATTCAGGACACTTACAAGGACAGGAGTGTGAAAAGGGCCCACAGGATCATTCGGGACCCAAGTCATTCCAACCAGAATTATTCCAGCTGTTACCATCCGGGAAATGGTACCACAGCATAAAAGCCAGGACCAACAGGCTCCGGGACAGCTTCTTCCACCAGGCCATCAGACTGATGAACTCACGCTGATTTGAGTGTACTCTATATTACACCGACTGTTCTATTTATTATAAATTATTATTAATTACTATGATTGCACATTTAGACGTAACGTAAAGATTTTTACTCCTCATGTAAGTGAAGGATATAAGAAATAAAGTCAATTCAGTTCAATTCTGACTGGTTGCATCACAGCCTAGTACGAGAAGGTGCAGAGGATAGTCGACTCAGCCAGTTCCCTCACAGGCACAGCACCTCCACCCTCCATCCCCGCCCCCAGCATCGAGAACACCTTCAAGTGCTCCATGAATCCACAAGCACTTCGTATGTTTGTGTTTTACTCTATGTATTTAATTTTTGGAACCTATTCAATCTTTAATGACTGGCTGCTGTCACAACAAAAATTCAGGACATACGTTGGGGCGGCACGGTAGCGTAGTGGTTAGCACAACGCTCCACAGTGCCAGCGATCCGGGTTCAATTCCTCCCGCTGCCTGTAAGGAGTTGGTACGTTCTCACTGTGACCGCCTGGGTTTTCTCCGGGTGCTCCGGTTTCCTCCCACCGTCCAAAGACGTATGGATTGGTAGGTTAGTTGGTCATTGTAAATTGTCCTGTGGTTAGGCTAGGGTTAAATCGGAGGTGGATGGACAACACGGGTCAAAGGGCCCGAAGGGTCTACTCCATGCTCTATCTCAATAAATAAATCAATTAAATGTCAGAGATGATAAACCTGATTCTGATTAATGGTGTTACTGAAGCCACATTTGTTGTCGTCTTTAAACTTGCCCTCAACCCATTGACACAGTCTATGTAGATTGGACTCTGTAGTTTGTGTTATCATGTCTCCTCACACACACTCAACGATTCAGGAACAGCTTCCTCCTCTCTGCCATCTGATTTCTGAATGGACATTGAACCCATGAACACTATCTCACTACTTTTTTCTCATTTCTATTTTTGCACTATTTACTTAATTTAACTATTATGTAAATACTACTGTAATTCACATTTTTTATTATTATGTATTTCATCGTACTGTTGTCACAAAACCAACAAACTTCATGATATACGCCGCTGATATTAAACCTGATTCTGACTCTGATGCACCAGCTGCTCACATGACCATCCGCCACCTGCTCCCATGGGTTCACGGGACCCTGGTCAGGGGGCTAAGCACCTCTCCCAAGGGTGACCTGCAGCCTAGCGGAGGGAAGGAGCGCCTTACACCTCCTTTGGTAGAGACGTATCTCCACCCCACCACCCACCACTGTGAACGCCTGCAAAAATATGAATCTCAGGACAATATTTGGTGGTGCGTAACTACTTCGATAATAAAATCTCCTTTGAACCTGAACTTTGAATATTGTCACTTAATCCAGATGAGAACTTTATTTTCGCGCTTGTGGTAAATAATCGATGAAGAAATAAAACCTGTCATCACCAGGATTAATTGACAGTTCCATTCAATCATTACATTAATCCAAGTTGCAAATGGCTTCTTGGTTCTGTTGCCTGTTCATAGTTCTGAGGCAGAACTCCTAGAACTTCTGCAGTCTGCCGGGGGACTGGGCTGAGTTGCCGCTGTGAAATCTAGGAAGCGGTTTAATATCTGAGACCTCAAAACAGGCTCCAGCCGTATTCTCCCTGAGATGCTGGATCCCATTTTGAGGGCTAGTGGGCGATTTCACAACCGACCAAACTGAATTTGACCGGCACGGATTTAGAGTCCAAAGTTCAAAGCAAACTTATGATCAAAGTACATATACAGTCTTGGCCCAAAACATCGATTGTCCACTCTTTTCCATAGATGCTGCCTGGCCTGCTGCGTTCCCTCCACTTCTGATCCCTCTACGAGGATTGGTTTGTGCTCCCTCGCCCTACCCTTCCTGAAGTCCACAATCAATTCTTTGGCCTCACTGACGTTGACTGCAAGGTTGTTGCTACGACACCACTCAACCAGTTGGCGTCTCTCGCTCCTGTACGCCCTTTCGTCACCATCTGAGATTCCGCCGACAATGGTCGTATCATCAGCAAATTTATAGATGGCATTTGAGCAAAATCTAGCCACACATTCATGGGTATAGAGAGAGTAAAGCAGTGGGCTAACACACATTCCTGAGGTGCGCCCGTGTACTTTGATAATAAATTTACTTTGCACTTTGAAGAGTCCTTTGAGCAGTTATGAAATTCAGTAATTATTAATTCCTACAGAAAATGTGGGAAGTATTCACAAAGTTACCATAATCAGAATCAGAATCAGACTTTAATCGCCAAGTACCTATGCACATACAAGGAATTTACTTCCGGCAGATGTTGTCTCTCTGCTCATAACAATAATAATGATAAATATAAATGAAAATATAAATTGTACATACAGGTAGTGCAATCCAAGTAATAGTTAGCCAACAGTTAACCGGCAGTTAACTGTTCAGCAAAGTGACCGCAGTAGGGAAAAAACTTCTTCAGTGCCTATTAGTCTTAGTCTGGAGGGATCTGAAGCGCCTACCAGACGGAAGCAGATCAAACAGTCCGTGCGCAGGATGGGAGGAGTCCTTTATGATGTTCCCCGCCCTCTTCTTCAACCTGGAAGAGTACAGGTCCACAATAGAGGGCAGGGAGGCTCCAATAATGCGCTCGGCAGTCCTCACTGTGCGCTGTAGTCTGGTTCTATCCTGCTAAGTAATTCACTTGCACCAGCTAACATATTTAATATTGAAAGCTGAAATTTTGTATTTACTATTTGTAAGATTTCTTTGGAGAGACCCTTGACTTTTCTTTACCAGTTATTGAATCATGTCAGATGATTAGACTAATTCCTCTGTTCAACAGGCAGCAGAGCGATAAATGCTCTCCGTGAGGTCTCAGCCACTAATCCCACCAAAGTTCATCACAAGGCTCCACATGATTTAAAGGTCCAGTGTTACTGCAAGCTAAAGGTCAATTTTTATGGACTTGAAATGGATAATGGTGTTAAATATTATGCTGATATAAATTATTCTGATGATGAATCAGCCCCAGTTACAGTTCTCATCAGCCCAAGTTACAAGTAAAACTAGGATATGTCAAGTGGCAGAAGTCATAGAGCATTATAGCATAGATGCAGGCCCTTCAGCCCATCTAGTCCATGCCCTATTGTTATTCTGCCTAGTCCCTGGACCATAGCCCTCCCTATCCCTCCCATCCATATATTTACCCAAACTTCTCTTGGGTGATGAAATTGAAATTGCATCCACCACTTGTGCTGGCAGCTCGTTCCACACTCTCACCTCCCTCTGAGTGAAGAAGTTGCCCCTCAGTTTCCCCTTAAGTACTTCACCTTTCACCCTTAACCTATGCCCTCTGGCTCTAGTCTCACCCAACCACAGTGGAAAAAGTCTGTTTGCATGTACCCTATCGATAACCCTCATAATCTTGTACACCTCTATCAAATCTCCCCTCATTCTCCTACGCTCTAGGGAATAAAGTCCTAACCTGCTCAACCTTACCCTATCACTTGGGTCTTCGTAGAGAGAAAAAAAATGGCCTCAATAGATAGATAGATAGATAGATAGATAGATAGATAGATACTTTATTCATCCCCATGGGGAAATTCAACATTTTTTCCAATGTCCCATACACTTGTTGTAGCAAAAACTCATTACATACAATACTTAACTCAGTAATAATATGATATGCATCTAAATCACTAACTCAAAAAGCATTAATAATAGCTTTAAAAAAAAAGTTCTTAAGTCCTGGCAGTTGAATTGTAAAGCCTAATGGCATTGGGGAGTATTGACCTCTTCATCCTGTCTGAGGAGCATTGCATCGACAGTAACCTGTCGCTGAAACTGCTTCTCTGTCTCTGGATGGTGCTATGTAGAGGATGTTCAGGGTTTTCCATAATTGACCGTAGCCTACTCAGCGCCCTTCGCTCAGCTACCGATGTTAAACTCTCCAGTACTTTGCCCACTCGAATTTAAAGGTTTAAACTAAGCGTGATCATAGCAATTTATCAGGGAATAACTGAAGAACACAGGCAGCCACCTCCTAGTCTCCACCCCAGGAATATCCTGCCATTCATTTCCTATTCATCACCTGCAACCTATTTAAACCCAGTTCTTGTCCACAGTCCTTGTCCACGATACGATCCGGCTGGACTCAACTAGTTGCTCCTAGCCTTCCATTACTTTGTAGCCTGTTGTGTTTAGTATCTGTTCTCTCTTGTTTCATGGCTCTTTATGGATTGTTATTTTGCAGTTTAATATTATCACTCACTGCTAACTTGTCTCCACCCCTCTGTGTGTGTGTGTGTGTGTGTGTGTGTGTGTGTGTGCGTGTGTGTGCGTGTGTGTGCGTGTGTGTGTGTGTGTGTGTGTGTGAAGCCTCCTCTACATTCCCTTCCAAGCCTGACATTAATATAAAATTATGTTCATAGTACATTGTAAATATTAGATTGCTAGGTACATTTCTTAGTTTTCACAGGGAGTGGACTGTTGGAGGAAGTCTGGCAGAGAAGTGTAATTTCAAGGGACAGTGGAACAAACTTCAAATTGACAGTCCGTCCACAGTGAGCGAGAGTTTGTCCCAAACTACCAGTGAAAGTGATGTGTGTGACGCGCCAAGGATGAAGGATCAACTTTATTCGCCACGTGCATTTACACATTGTGTGTTGGTGCAAGACGGGACCAAACAAAAAACAACGTTCGACCAGTATAAAGAAATAGAGAGCCCCACACGCAAAATGCTGGAGGAACTCAGCGGGCCAGGCAGCACGTGTGGAAAAGAGTCGACATTTCCGGCTGAGACCCTTCATTGGGGCTGGAGAGGGAGGAAAGAAGTCAGAAGAAGAGGGTGGGGGGAGGAGAGGAAGAGGTACAAGGTGGCAGGTGATAGGGGAAACTGGGAGAGGGGGAGAGGGTGAAGTAAAGAGCTGGGAAGTTGATTGGTGAAAGGGATAGAGGGCTGGAGGAGAGGGAATCTGATAGGAGGGAATAGAAGACCATGGAAGAAAGAAAGCAGGAGCAGCACCAGAGGGATGTGATGGGAAAGTAAGGAGATAAGGTGAGAGAGGCAAATGGGAATGGGGAATGGTGAAGAAGAGGGGAGGGGCCATTACTGGAAGTTCGAGATTCATGCCATCAGGTTGGAGACCACCCAGACGGAATATGAGGTGTTGCTCCTCCAACCTGAGTGTGGCCTCATCTTGGCAGTGGAGGAGGCCATGGACTGACGCTTAGGAATGGGAATGTGAAGTAGAATTGAAATGGATAGCCACTGGGAGATCTGTTTTTTTTTGTGGGAGACGACGCGAAAGTGCTCGGTGAAGCAGTCTCCCAATTTTCGTTGCATCTGACTGAGACACAGGAGGCCACACCGGGAGTTCTGGATACAGTAGATGACCCCAACAAAGTAGAGAACTGTCAGGACCCTGCGGGCTTCCGGCTTGCCGTAGAGCGTTGGGCTTCCAGGTTTCTCAAGCAGCTACATTTACTAATTGCTGTCTTAACAAGAGTTGTTAAGCCTTTGTGCTTTCTGATTAATTGTGACTGGCACGGGTTTCCTGCATTCTATGACTGTTTAAGGAGGACTCTCGCTAGTGCCTTAGCGGGGTCCTTGTTTTGGAGAGAATGTTCTGTCTCGCAGTGTCGCTCATGGAGGATCTGTCGGTATCCTTATGACTAATCTCTTGTTTCTGTCTCTTCCTGGGGAATCTGCCGCCCTCCACTCCGGGAGTTGCATCATTGTCGGAGGTTCCCATCACTGAGGCCGCATTCCGCTGTACATAAGAACATAAGAACATAAGAGATAGGAGCAGGAGTAGGCCAATCGGCCCCTTAAGCCTGCTCCGCCATTCAACAAGATCATGGCTGATCCAATCTTAACTCTAGTTTTCACCGAATCCCACAAGGCAACAGTGCCAACCAACAGGGCACCATGCCGCCCATTTTATTTTATTATTCATCCCGCCCAAACCCATGTGATCACCCGGGGGAAAAAAAACGAGTTGCCAATTGAGGAGAAAAAATCTGGAAAATTCCTCTCCGACCCATCCAGGCTATCAAAAACTGGTCCAGGAGATCACATGGCTGATCTAAACCTAGCCTCATGTCCACTTACCTGCTCGCTCACCGTATCCCCTAATGCCATTTTTATCCAGGAAAATGTCTACCTCCGTTTTGAATTTTTTTGAGTGTAGTAGCTTCCACAGCTCTCTGGGGCAGTAAATTCCACAGCCCCACTACCCTCTGAGTGAAGAAATTTCTCCGCATCTCAGTCCTGGAACGGCATCCCCTTATTTTAAGATTATGCCCCCTAGTCCTAGTTTCACCCATCATTGAGAACATTCTCCCCGCGTCCACCCGATCAAGCCCCTTCACAATCTTATATGTTTCAATAAGATCGCCTCTCATTCTTCGGAACTCCAATGAGTAGAGTCCCAATCTACTCAACCTCTCATCATACATCAACCCACCCATCCCTGGAATTAACCTAGTGAACCTTTTCTGCACTGCCTCGAGAGCCAGTATGTTCTTTCTTAAATATGGACACCAGAACTGCACGCAGTACTCCAGGTGTGGTCTCACCAATACCCGGTACAACTGCAGTAAGACCTCCCTGTTCTTATACTCCATCCCCCTAGCAATAAAAGCCAGCATTCCATTGGCCTTCTTGACCACCTGCTGCACTTGCATACTAACTTTTTGTGTTTCCTGCACCAGGACCCCCAGATCCCTTTGCACAGAAGCACTTTCCAGTTTCTCTCCATTTAGATAATAACTTGCTCTATTATTTTTCCTGCCAAAGTGCAAGACCTCACACTTGTCAGTATTATATTTCATCTGCCAAATGTCTGCCCAATCACTCAGCCTATCTATGTCCCCCTGCAGGGTTTCAATGTCCTCCGCACTCATTACACTCCCTCCCATCTTTGTGTCATCAGCAAACTTCGATATGTTGTACTTAGTCCCTTTCTCCAAATCATTAATATAGATTGTAAAGAGTTGGGGTCCCAACACCGACCCCTGCGGAACACCACTAGTCACCAACTGCCAGTCTGAGAATAAACCATTTATCCCAACTCTCTGTTTTCTGTTAGAAAGCCAATCCTCCACCCATGCCAGAATATTATCCCCAATCCCATGATTTTTTACTTTAAGTAATAATCTTTGGTGTGGCACCTTGTCAAATGCCTTTTGAAAGTCCAAATACACCACATCCACTGGTTCCCCTTTATCTACCCTATATGTTATGTCCTCAAAGAACTCCAACAAATTTGTCAAACATGACTTCCCTTTTGTAAAGCCATGCTGACTTTGTCCTATTAAGCTATGTTTATCCAAATGCCCTGTTACTGTTTCCTTAATTATCGATTCCAACATTTTGCCAACCACAGATGTTAGGCTATCTGGCCTATAATTCCCAGCCTTCTGTCTATTGCCCTTTTTAAATAAAGGAGTTACATTAGCATTTTTCCAATCTGCCGGGACCATTGCCAAGTCCAGCGATTTTTGAAAAATTATCACTAATGCATCCACAATCCCGACCACCACTTCCCTTAAGACCCTAGGATGCAAGCCATCCGGTCCAGGGGATTTATCCACCTTCAGTCCCATTAATTTATCAAGTACCATTTCCTTGGTGATTTGAATCGTAGTTAGCTTCTCTCCCCCTAGAGCCCCCTGTTTATCCAGTGTTGGGATATTTTGAGTGTCCTCTACTGTAAAAACTGATACAAAATATTTGTTCAGCGTTTCCGCCATCTCCATGTCCCCTACCATTAATTTCCTGGTCTCATCTTCTAGGGGACCAACATTTACTTTAGCCACCCTTTTTCTTTTTATGTAACTATAAAAACTCTTACTATCTGCTTTTATGTTTTTCGCCAATTTACTTTCATAATCTATCTTCCCCTTAATCAATCTTTTTGTTATTTGCTGCTGATCTTTAAAAGCTTCTCAATCTTCAATCTTCCCACTAGATTTAGCTACTTTATATAACTTTCTTTTTAGTCGTATACTTTGCTTTATTTCTTTACTTAGCCACGGATAACTATTTTTTCTTTTACACCCTTTTTTCTTCAGTGGAATATATTTTTCTTGATAGTTGTAAAATAACTCCTTAAATATACACCACTGATCAAGTACCGATCTACCCTTTTATCTATTTTCCCAATCCATCTTAAGCAATTCCGCTCTCATACCATCATAGTCTCCTTTATTTAAGCTCAGTACGCTTGTTTGAGATCCAACCCTCTCATCCTCTAATTGAATATGGAATTCGACCATGTTATGGTCACTCATTCCAAGGGGATCCTTTACTAGGACATTTTTTATTAGTCCTGTCTCATTACACAGGACCAGATCTAAGACTGCTTGCCCTCTTGTCGGCTCAGTAACGTATTGTTCAAGGAACCCATCCCGAATACACTCAATAAACTCTTCTTCAAGGCTGCCGTGTCCAACTGGATTAGTCCAGTCAATATGAAAGTTAAAATCCCCCATAATTATAGCTGTTCCCTTATTACAAGCCCCAACTATTTCCTGATTTATGCTCCGACCAACTGAGTTACAGCTGTTTGGAGGCCTATAGACTACTCCCACCACTGCTTTTTTCCCTTTACTATTTCTTATTTCTACCCAAATTGTTTCGTTATCCTGATCCTTTGAGCCAATATCATTTCGCTTTATTGCAGTGATTTCTTGCTTTATTAACATAGCCACCCCACCTCCTTTTCCGTCTTGCCTGTCTCTCCTAATTGTTGAATACCCTTGTATGTTTAATTCCCAGTCCTGGTCACCCTGCAGCCATGTTTCCGTAATTGCCACAATATCATAACCATACGTAATTATTTGTACCATCAACTCATCAATTTTATTCCTAATACTACGTGCATTCAAATAAAGGACTTTCAAATATGTTTGACACTTATTTCCTACCTTTTCCTTTTGTGCAACTTTTGTACGCGGGTTGAGTCAGCGACAGAGAGAGAGCCTGCCATTCCTTCGCACTTGGGTCCAGTCCTGCGAGCACACACCATGACAGAGAACAAAATAAAAATAGTGTTACAAGTACATATATGGAACAATGTGTACATAAAAACATAAATTCCAGTGGGTATTTATAATAAACACAAGAAAGTCTGCAGATGCTGGAAATCCAGAGCAACACACACAAAATGCTGGAGGAACTCAGCAGGTCGGGCAGCGTCTATGGAAAAGAATAAACAGTCAAGGTTTTGGGCTGAGACTGTTCTTCAGGACTGGAAAGGAAGGGGGAAGATGCCAAAATAAAACAGCATGGAGAAGGGAAAAAGGACAAGCTGGAAAATGGTAGGTGAAGCTAGATGGGTGGGAAAGGTGAAAGGCTGGAGAGGAAGGAATCTTCTTGCATCATTGTGCCAAGATGAGGCCACCCTCAGGGTGGAGGAGCAACACCTTATATTCCATCTGGGTAGACTCCAACCTGGTTGCATGATTATCGATTTCTCCTTCCAGTGAACAAATTTCCCCCACCCCCTTCTTCTATTCCCCACTCTGGTCATTTACCTCTTCTCACCTGCCTATCACCTCCCCCTAAGCCCCCTCTTCCTTCCCTTTCTCCCATGGTCCCCTCTCCTCTCCTATCAGGTTCCTTCCTCTCCAGCACCTCCTCCTTCTTCTCCTTGACCTTTCCCACCCTCCAGCTAGCCTCCTTCCCCCCCCCCCCACCACCCCCACACCTTTTTATTCTGGCATCTTCCCCCTTCCTTCTCAATCCTGAAGAAGGGTCTTGGCCCAAAGGGTCGATGGTTTATTCATTCCCGAAGATACAGCCTGCAGAGCTCATCCAACGTTTCGAGTGTGCTGCTTTCTATTTATAATGTAAACAGCGGTTGAAAGACGAGTCCTATTTAATAATATTGAGGCTTTTCCACTTTTAGTAACTTGCAACTTAACTGGCTGCTCTCTGAGTCGGAACTGTGTTTGTCGCAGTGTCGCCTGAAGCTCTCTGTCATTGTGAAGGACACAGTACAAACACCTCTCACACAATCTGCTTTCCCTGTATTTAATAAAGTGAATTTGTTGTCAGTTTGAATTATTGATCAGCTCCCAGTCCTTTGGAGAGTGAGAGAATCAAGGTGGAATGAATATCAAAGGGCTCGGTTAGCACTCATTTCAAGAGGACTAGAGTATAAAATCAAGGATGTAATGTTGAGGCTTTATAAAACACTGGTGAGGACTCACTTGGACTATTGTGAGCAGTTTTGGGCCCCTTATCTAAGAAAGGATGTGCTGACATTGGTGAGGGTTCAAAGGAGGTTCACAAAAGTGATTGCAGGATTGATCACCTTGTCCTATGCGGAGCTTTTGATGGTTCTGGGCCTGTACTCACTAGAATTCAGAAGATTGAAGAGTTGAACACTATCAAACAGAGAAAGGTCTTGATAGAGACATGTGAGGAGGATGTTTCCTTTGGTGGAAGAGTCTAAGACCAGAGGACTCAGCTATGGAGGCCAAGTCTTTAAGAATATTTAAGGCAGAAGTTGATAGATTCTTGACTGGTCAACACAGAAAGGGATCAGGAAGAAGGCAGAAGATTGGGGTTGAGAGGAAAATTGGATCAGCCATGATAAAAGGCAGAGCAGACTCGATGGGCCAAATGGCCTAACTCTGCTCTTGTATCTTATGGTCTTGTGGCCTGGGGAAAGAATATTTGTTCCATTGCCATCGTCTGCAGCCCACAGAGCTTCCACCCTGGCTCTCCCCTGGCTGCAAACACTTGCCTTACACACACCCTGAAGAGTTGATGGGACTAGGCAGAATAATGGTTTGGCCTGAGAAGAATGTGGTGCTCGGCCTCAATGACTATCACCCAGTAGCACTTACATCCACAGTGATGAAGTGTTTTGAGAGGCTGGTGATGAGTCCTATCAACTCTTGCCTGAGAAGCAACTTGGATCCAGTTTGCCTGTTGGCACAAGCAGTCTACAGCAGATGTTGTCTCATCGGCTCTTCACTCAGCCTTGGAACGCACGGACGGCAAAGGTGCATAGATCAGGATGCTCTTTATTGACACAGTTTAGCAATCAACGCTATCATCCCCTCAATACCTCCTTGTGTAATTGGATCCTTGATTTCCTCACTTGCTGACCCCAGTCAGTCAGATTGGCAACAGCATCTCCTCCACAATCTCCCTCAGCACAGGTGCACACAAGGCTGAGTTCTTCGCCCCCTGCTCTACCATGCGGTTAAGCACTGCTCCAATGCCGTTTGCAAGTTTGCTGATGACGCCATTGCCGTGGGGCGAATCGAAGGTGGTGACGAATTAGCATGTAGAAGGGAAAATGAAAATCTGGCTGAGTGGTGCCACAACAACCTCTCACTCAAAGTCAGCAAGACCAAGGAGCTGACTACTGACTTCAGGAGGAGGAAATCGGAGGTCATGAGCAAGCCCTCGTTGGGGGATCAGGGGTGGAGAGGGTCAATAACTTTAAATTCCTCAGTGTTATCATTTCAGAGGAAATGATCCTCTGTCCTGGGCCCAGCACATGGGTGCAATTATAAAGAAAGCACAGCAGCACCTCTACTTTCTTAAGAGTTTGCGAAGATTCAGCATGACATGTATAACTTTGACTAACTTCTATAGATGTGTATATTGACTGGCGGCATCACGGCCTGGTGTGGAAACACCAATGCCTCCGAACTAAAAGTTGTGGATACGGCTCCATCCATCATGGGTAAAGCTCTCCCCAACATTGAGCAGATCTGCATGGTGCATTGTCGCAGGAAAGCAGCGTCCATCATCAGGGACCTCAACCACCAAGCCCCTGCTCTCTTCTCACTGTGGCCACCAGGAAAAAGATACAGGAGTCTCTGCACTCACGCAACAAGGTTTAGGAACGGTTACTACCCCTCAACCATCAGGAAGGAGGTACAGGAGCCTCAGGACTCACACCACCTGGTTTAGGAACAGTTACTACCCCTCAACCACCAGGCTCTTCACCCCAAGGGGATAACTTCACTCAATTTCACTTGTCCCATTACAGAACTGTTCCAGCAGCCTATAGACTCACTTTCAAGGACTCTTCATCTCATGTTCTCGATATTTATTACTTGTTTATTTATTATTAATATGGGTTGTGCTCTCATTTAAATTTAGCAGTGTGTACATCTTATCAGAATTGCATATGTTCGCGTGGAGTGTGAAATCCTTTTTTCCTAAGAAGTTTTATCTGACTGTTGTGTAGATGTTTTATGTCTGTTATTCCTCTTCCTCCTTCTGTCCTCGATAGTGTTAATCTAACTGTGCTCGAGTGTACGTTGTGTTTTCAAAAATTTGTCACTTCAGTTCTTACTTTTCTTCATAAATTTTCCAGATCATTTTTTGATGAAGATATTATGCCAAAAGGATATGTTAATATTGATATAGCAGAATTGTTTATTGCCTTTGTTATATTTTTACTACTGGACTCTGTTTGGCAGATTTTCTTAAGCCTTGAAATAAATTCTGTTGGAGGTTTTCCCTTTATCGTACTGTGATCTATTTACTTTGCTTATTGGTATCCCAGATACTTAGATGTTTCACATTCATCCATCGGTTGTATTGTATCTCGTTGCTCTGGTTTGTATTCTACCAGTTCCATTGCACCTTTTGTTATCTTTAATGTTCTGCATTTATCCAGTCCAAAGTTCATCTTTATATCTTTCGAAATTAGTTCTACTATTCAAACTAATTGCTTTAGGTTTGCTGATTAAGGAGCATACAATTTCAAATCATCCATGTATAGAAAGTGCGTCAGAGGTACAAATCATTTAGTTGTTTCTGATTTGATACCCTACTTTCACCCGATTCAGCAAATTAGAGAGCAGGTTTAATGTGAGACAGAGCAATAGTGGACTTAGGGAGTCGCCCTGAAAAATGCCTCCGTTTATTTTGATAACTGTGGTTGTTTTTTTTTTTGGTTTTTAATAGACAAGGTGATTATAGTACGCCAATGCTTCATCAGATGGTGTAGGAATTTCACAAGTATCGGGTTAAGTTTATATATATTAAGAACTTCTATTAACCACGACTGTGGGACAGAGTCAAATAACTTTTTGTAGTCAGTTGAACAACATGAAAGATTTCTGATTTTTTGCCCGGCTTGATTTAGAATTATGGAATCTGTTATCACTTGTCCTTTACGTCCTTTTATACTCTTACGGCATCCTTTCCACTCTTCTACAAGTATATTCTGGTTATCTAAGCGAGTGGTGATTAGTTGCAAGATGCATGATGTTATAATTTTATACAGATGCTCCCCCCCCCCTTTACAAAGGTAGAGTGTTCTTATGAAACCTTTCTTAAGCCGAAATGGCGTAAAGCAAAGAAACATTAACTTATATGGGAAAAATTTTCGTAAAAGCAAAAATCCGCTTTGTAATGCGAAAACAGGTCGCTGATATATGTCTTTTGTAAAAGTGGTGTAAAGCGGAGGACACCTGTATATAGTTTGTAAATGAGTAATAGATCGATGTTTTGATGGATCATTTTTGATTTCCTGTTTAGGTAAAAGATATGTTTTCCCTTCTGTCAAAAATTTGGGCTCTTTTTCTGTATTTTTAAGAAAATTGTTGATATATATTAATAGGTATGGATGAAGGCAAGTACATTTTTAAACCAATAATTATGAATATTATCACTGCCAGTACTTTTCCAGTTGTGGTATTATTTAGATTTGCATTTTGCATATCCATTGTAACTTCAGGTATTTGCATTTCCTCAATCGTGTGTGTGTGTGTTCTTTGTCTTCCCTAACCCAGCTTGCTTCTTGATTATGTGTCACCCTGTTTGACCAGATATTAGACCAAGATTTCATGATTTCTGCGCTTGTTGGTAAATTGGTGCTAGGATTTATGACATTTTAGTGTGTCAAATTTAGTTTCAATGTCCTGTATAAACCTTCTACATTGTTCCTGAGCTGATAATTCTACTTTCTTCATCTGGCACATTTCATGCATCTATTTCATCTACTTCTGTACGCCACAGGCTATTGTTTTAGTGTATCGATAAATTCTACAATGCTTTTGTGAGGTTGATCGTTGTTAAGGATCCGGCCTGAACACAGGGTCGAAGGGTCTCTTCTGATAGCCCCGGACCATGACAGCCTTTAATTTCTGCCTTCTTTCACCTGGCCATGTGGGTTTTGACCCAGCCCCTTTCCTTATTGGACTTTCGCCAATTACCCACTTATCTCCTCACTAGCACCAACCTGTTTCTGTTTTCCCTCATTACCCGGTCCATTTAAACCCTGCCTTGACTCATATTCTCTGCCAGTTTGTCCCAGCTCTGACCTGAGTCGTTCTAGCCTGCCATTGTGACTGCTGCCAACTGATTTTGCTGGGCTCTGTGTTTCTGGATTTTGCCTGTTTTGGAACCTGATTTTTGCCTGTGCGCTCTGGATCGTCTGCTCTTGCTGGACTGCCTTTCCCAGGTAAGACCTCTGCCTGCCATTCCGGATTTGTGCCTGCCTCCTGTTTTTGAAGGACTGTTGCCCTTGTGCTCCCTAATAAATCATTGGTCTGCACTTGAGTCCTACCGTAACCCGACCCAACCTGACAGATCGTATCCTTGTATTTCTTTAGCTTTTCTCTTAACTTCCTTGCTCGGGTTATCCATTTTATACTCCATTAAGTGGGATATTTCTGTGCTTAAGGTTTCAATTTTGTTTCTTAATCTCTTCTGCCATTTCAGTGTTCTCATTTCATTACCCAGTTTTGGGTTTTGATTAAGAGTCTTTCTATTTTGGAGCCATTGCACTGCACTGCTGTTAATGCTGCACGGTATACTATTGCGTGTAGTTCTTCAAATGTTTCAAGTTTTCCTAAATATTGTGGTAATATAATATTGTTGAGAATATTAACGATTTTTGCAAATTTTCATGACCTGTTTTTCGGTATGTAGCATCTTTTTGTTGGGTCAGTGCCAATACATTCTGTTAGTATGGTGGTAAATGTTTGGATAATTCTGTTTGTAGGCTCAGTTTCATCATCATCATTCTGTAGAGGTGCTACATCTGTATTGTTGCTGTTACCGTCAGGTTGTGAAGCAGTTGTTGAAGTAACTCTATTTTCATCAGTGCTTTAGGGATGGTAACCTAGGGAGGACATGTTGTGGCTTTTATGAGAGATTAGCAGGAGAGTCAGTTTTTAAAAGTTCCCTCCCTGCCAACCCCAGACCCACAGTGAACTGGGAACCACGTAGTTTCTCTCAGCCAGAAGCTTCCCACTCTGTCCCAATGCGCCAAAATTTCCTGGAGGGCCTCCTGCTCTGTCACCAGAAGATTGAGGAGATTCTGTTTGTCACCAAATACTACTTCAAATTTCTACAGCTGTATGGTGGAGAACATTCCTGCATCACCGTCTGGTCGGGGGGTGGGGGGGCTCCAATGTGCAGGATCACAAAGGACTGCAGAGGGTTGTAGACTCATTCAGCTCCCTTACGGCCCACCCCACCACTGAGGACATCTTCAAGAGGAGGTGCCTCAAGAAAGTGGCACTAAGGATGCCCTCTATCCTGGAAATGCCCTCTTTTGTGTTATAGCCATTAAGGAGAAGGTGCAGGAACCTGAAGACTGCCCTCAATATTTTATGATCGCAAGATAATGCTGGACTCCAAGAACTTTGGTTACTGCAGGTCCACCCCAGATGGGCATTGAAGGCATCGGAGTGAGTGCGCAAAGGTGCGGTGTTGTGTAACCGCGGGAGACTGTCTTGGATGTTTCCCTTGCGAGCGCAAGACGCTGCTGGACATTGATAACGTTAGATGCCGCAGTCTTGTCTCCTTTGTTTGGTGGCGCGACAGAAATGCCCCTCGTGGCTTTATAAACCTCTATAAAATCAACCCTCAGTTTCCCGTGCTCCAGGGAAAATTTCAAGTTCAAGTTTATCGTCATCTGATTGTACAAAGATACAGAATCAGAATCAAGTTTAATGTCGCCGTCATATGTCATGAAATTCGTTGTTAAGCGGCAACAGTACTTTGCAAGACATAATAATAAAAACTGTAAATTACAGGGTGTTTGTGTGTGAATATAGTTCAATTAAATAAATAGTACAAAAAGTAGTGAGGTAGTGTTCATGGGTTCAATGTCCATCCAGAAATCCGATGGCAGAGGAGAAGAAGCTGTTCCTGAATAATTGAGTGTACGTCTTCAAGCTTCTGTACCTCCTTCCTGATGGTAGTAATGAGAAGTGGACATGACCTGGGTGCTGGGGTCCTTAATAATGGATGCGGCCTTTTTGAGGCATCTCTCTTTGAAGATGTTGGGTGGTGAGGGGAATTGTGCCCATGATGGAGCTGACTAAGTTCACAACTTTCTGCAGTTTATTTCAATCCTGTGCAGTGGCTCCCTCGCCCCTCATACCAGAGGGTGATGCAGCCAGTTAGATTGCTCTCCACGGTACACCTGTAGAAATTTGAGAGTGTCTTTGGTGTCAGACAAAATCACCTCAAACTCGTTGTGAAATCTAGCCGCTGTCTTGCCTTCTTAGTAGCTGCAACAAGATGTTGGGTCCAGATTAGATCCTCAGAGACATTGCCACCCAGGAACTTGAAATTGCTCACTCTTTCCACTTCTGATCTCTCGATGAGGACTGGTGTGCTTTACTTTGTCTAACCCTATCTGAAGTCCACAATCGCTTCTTTGGTCTTACTGACATTAAGTGCAAGGTTGTTACATTCAACCAAACGAGACAACATTCCTTTGGACCGCAGTACACCCACAAAAGATACATCATACATAGCACATAAAAGAAAATATTACTATAAATAAGTTAATAAAACTGTAAGGAGTTTGTATGTTCTCCCCGTGACTGCTCGGCTTTCATCCGGATGCTCCAGATTCCGTTTCACATTCTAAAGATTATTAGTTAGGATTACCAAGTTATGGGTGTGTTACGGTGACACCAGAAGCATAGTGACACCTAGAGCCGACCCCAGCACGTCCTCTGGCTTGTCGGTCACTGACACAAATGACGGAAAGTTTCGATGTGCTTGTGACAAATAAAGTTGATCTCTTTAAATCTTCTTAGCACTCTCTCCAGTTTAATGACATTTTTCCGGTATCAGGTTGAAGTAGATTGACCAGAGCTATATGCACACACTGAACGTGATCTTATCAAGGTCTTGTTTGAAGTTCATTATCAAAGTATGTATACTAAGCTTGTCAGGAAGGCTGGTTCTCTTCTGGGGGTGGAATTGGATCCCCTGATGGTCATGTCTGACAGGAGGATGTTGCAGAAGCTATGGAGCCTTATGGACAAACCCTCTCACCCCCTCCATGACATACTGGACAAACTGAGGAGCACCTTTAGTAACAGACTGATTCCACCGAGGTGCACCACTGAACGTGACAGGAGATCCTTTCTCCTTGTGGTTATAAGACTACAATCCCTCCTCCTTAAGTATGCAAGTATATGGCTTAATTGTACATCTGTATTTTGCACTATTACTTTTTGGCACACATTTTGTATTTTTTGTACTTAAATGCTTTGTATTTTCAAGTATACAGTGCTGATTAAATATATTCACCCCCCTTTGAAATTTTCATGTTTTATTGTTTTACAACATTGAATCAGTGGATTTAAATGGGCTTTTTTTGACACTGATCAATTTTTTTTTAAAAAAAGACTTTCATGTCAAAGTGAGAACAGATCTCTACAGTGACCTAAATTAATTACAAATATAAAACACAAATTAACTGATGCATAAGTATTCACCCCCTTCAAGTCAGTAGTTAGTAGATGCACCTTTGGCAGCAATTACCGTCTTGAGTCTGTGTGGATAGGTCTCTATCAGCTTTGCACATCTGAACACTTCAATTTTCCCCATTCTTCTTTACAAAACTATTCAAGCTCTGGCAGATTGCATGGGGATCTTGAGTGAACAGCCCTTTTCAAGTCCAGCCACAAATTCTCAATTGGATTGAGGTCTGGCCTCTGACTTGGCCACTCCAGGACATTAACTTTGTTGTTTTCAAGCCATTCCTGTGGCTTTGGCTTTATGCTTGGGGTCATTGTCTTGCTGGAAAACAAATCTTCTCCCAATATGCAGTCCTCTTGCAGACTGCATCAGGTTTTCCTCCAGGATTTCCCTGTATTTTGCTGCATTCATTTTACCCTCTACCTTCACAAACCTTCCAGGGCCTGCTGCAGTGAAGCATCCCCACAGCATGATGCAGCCACCACCATGCTTCACGGTAGGGATGGTGTGTTTTTGATGACGTGCAGTGTTTGGCTTATGCCAAACATACTGTTTAGTCTGATGGCCAAAAAGCTCAATTTTTGTTTCAGCAGACCATAGAACCTTCCTCCGGGTGATTTCAGAGTCTCTCTTCTGGAAAACTCTATCTGAGATTTCCTGTGTGTGTTTTTTCCACAGTGGCCTTCTCTTTGCCACTCTCCCATAAAGCTGTGAATCTGAAGTACCAGGGCTACAGTTGTTGTACGCATAACCTCTCCCATCTCAGCCTTTGAAGCTTGTAACTCCTCCAGAGTTGTCATAGGCCTCTTGGTGGCCTCCCTCACTAGTCCTCTTCTTGCATGGTCACTCAGTTTTTAAAGAAGGCCAACTCTAGGCAGATTTACAGCTGTGCCATATTCTTTCCATTTCTTGATGATTGTCTTAACTGTACTCTAAGGGATATACAGTGACTTGGAAATTTTCTTGTATCCCGCTCCTGACTTGTGCTTTTCAATAACCTTTTTGTGGAGTTGCTTGGAGTGTTCTTTTGTCTTCATGGTGTAGTTTTTGCCAGGATACTGACTCACCAGCAGCTGGACCTTCCAGATATGGGTGCATTTTTACTACAATCAATTGAAACAGCTTGGCCGCACAGAGGTCTCCATTTAACTAATTCTGTGACTTCTAAAACAGGCTGCACTAGTGATGATTTTTGATGTGTCATATTAAAGGGGGGGGGGTGAATACTTCTGCAATCAATTATTTTGAGATTTATATTTTTAATTTAGATCACTTTGTGGAGATCTGTTTTCACTTTGACACAAAAGAGTCTTTTGCTGTTGATCAGTGTCAAAAAAAGCCAAATTAAATCCACTGTGATTCAATGTTGTAAAACAATAAAACATGAAAACTTCCAAGGGGATGAATACTTTTTATAGGCACTGTATATTCTGACTGAGCAACTTTGCAACAATAATTTCTTTTGGGATCAATAAAGTTTTATCTTAAATACAACCTTGAGGTTTGTCTCCCCTTACAGGCAGCCACAAAACAAAGAAATCCGATGGAACCCATTAAAAAAGGACCGTCAAGCACCCAATGTATAGAAAAGAAAACAAATCATGCAAACAATAAAAATAAGCAAAAAACATTCAGAACTGAAGCTCATGAAAGTGAGCTCACAGCCACAAAGTCAAACACAGCCAATTCAGGAGCCGATTATTTGCAGGCCACAACCTCAGTTCAGCACACAGATGAGTAAACCTCACTCAGTGATTCAGAAACAGCTTCTCCCTCTCTGCCAACTGATTTCTGAATGGACATTGAACCGATGAACACTACCTCAATACTACTTTGTCTATTTTTGCACTAATTTCATTTAACTATTTAATATATATATTACTGTAATTCACAGGTTTTTGTCTCTATTATTGTGTATTACATTGTAGTGCTGCCACAAGGTTAACAAATTTCACAACACATGCCAGTGATATTAAACCTGATTCTGATTCTGAAACCTTGCAGAGCAACAAGCTGAACACTGGTCCATCCCTCTCCTCTGGCCTGACACCCTGACCTTTTCAAACTGGCCTGGCACTTAAATCGGTCAAACATAAGCTTGACCCATTCCATAAGTTGTGTACCGTTCTGAGAAGTTAATCAATCGGATGTAATCTGTCAATCTTTTTCACCTGCTAAGCAGAAACAGAGGTAATTGCACGTTAGGTGTGCTGGCCATTTTTCATATCAACATTATTAAAAATATTTACAAAAATAAACCCTGCAAAATGCCTTTTCATTCTTATTTTTATAGCAATTACATTAACTCATGTTCTATTAGATTCATTAAAACCGATAGGACTGTTGTCGCTCATGGGCCCTTGGGGTGGTAGTCGCTCATCTGCAATGTGAGGTGTCTTACGACGTGGGCGATCGTGGTCTTTCCGTGACTATGATTGTTCTCGGAAATTTTTTCTGCAGAAGTGGTATGCCGTCGCCTCCCTCTGGGCAGTGGCTTTTCAAGACGGGTGACCCCAACGTCCGATCGGTCTTTTTGTCCCTCTCGCTCGCTGCTGCCGGGGGGATGGTGCTGGAGTGTTGGGTCTTGGGCGAGGTTTGGTCGACACGGTTTCAGACTGGACTCTGTAGTGCACGTTACGCTGTGTTTCTGCTTTCTGGTTTTTGCTGTTACTTTGTGCAGTTTTGGACTGGATCTGCGGCCTGCAGTCCGCCAAGGACACAGCGTGAAATTGAACTGAACATTCCTGGACTGGCTCAGTGACTCTGTGGTTTGATGTTTTATATTCTGTTTTTCACTGTTTTCTTCGGCCACTTGCGTGATTTGTTCCTTTTTTTGCGTGTTGGGGGGGTCGATATTTTTTTTCGAATGGGTTCCAAGGTGTTTCTTCATTCTTGGCTGTCTTCAGAAGACAAATCTTGGTTGTATACTTCATACATACTTTGATAATAAATGTACTTTGTACCTTGAGTCCTAAATCCCTTCTAGTCATTTCCAGTCTGGCTTGAGAGAGACCAGACCCAAGACAGCCAGATGGTGACACATGATTCATTCATTTCCTTCAGGGCTTCCCAACTGGGATCCACGGATCGCTTGGTTAATGGTAAGAGTCCACGGGATAAAAGGGGTTGGGAGCAGGTTGGCAATGATTTTGCTCTCCCCTCGTTTATCCACTTCAGAGTCTCTACATCTTGCTGTATTTTAAATCTATCTCTTTCTATGATCATATAAATATCATTGACAACGTACAAGGAGTAGGAATGATGTTGACATGAAACTTACCCAACCCCACCCCTCCTGCGTGCATGCATACACTCTTACGCACGCGCACACACTCACACTCTCGCGCGCGCACTCCCTCTCTCTCCTCCCGCTCCCCTGCGCGCACACTCCCTCCCTCTCCCACTATCTATAAGAGCTCTATCTAACTCTCTCTTGAATGCATCCAGAGACTTGGCCTCCACTGCCTTCTGGGGCAGAGCATTCCACATATCCACCACTCTCTGGGTGAAAAAGTTTTTCCGCATCTCTGTTCTAAATGGCCTACCCCTTATTCTTAAACTGTGGCCTGTAGTTCTGGACTCGCCCATCAGCGGGAACATGCTTCCTGCCTCCAGTGTGTCCAATCCCTTAATAATCTTATATGTTCCAATCAGATCCCCTCTCATCCTTCTAAATTCCAGTGTATACAAGCCTAGTCGCTCCAATCTTTCAACATATGACAGTCCCGCCATTCCGGGAATTAACCTTGTGAACCTACACTGCACTCCCTCAATAGCAAGAATGGCCTTCCTCAAATTTGGAGACCAAAACTGCACACAATACTCCAGGTGGGGTCTCACCAGGGCCCTGTACAGCTGCAGAAGGACCTCTTTACTCCTATACTCAATTCCTCTTGTTATAAAAGCCAGCATGCCATTAGCTTTCTTCACTGCCTGCTGTACCTGCATGCTTTCTTTTCATTGACCTGATGTACAAGAACACCTAGATCTCGTTGTACTTCCCCTTTTCCTAACTTGACTCCATTTAGATAGTAATTTGCCTTCCTGTACTTGCCACCAAAGTGGATAGCCTCACATTTATCCACATTAAACTGCATCTGCCATACATTTGCCCACTCACCCAACCTGTCCAAGTCACCCTGCATTCTCATAACATCCTCCTGATGTTTCACACTGCCACCCAGCTTTGTGTCATCAGCAAATTTGCTAATGTTACTTTTAATCCTTCATCTAAATCATTAATGTATATTGTAAACAGCTGCGGTCCCAGCACCGAACCTTGTGGTACCCCACTGGTCACAGCCCACCATTCCGAAAGGCACCCGTTAATCACTACTCTTTGTTTCCTGTCAGCCAGCCAATTTTCAATCCATGTCAGTACTCTGCCACCAATACCATGTGCCCTAATTTTGCCCACTAATCTCCTATGTGGGACTTTATCAAAAGCTTTCTGGAAGTCCAGGTACACTACATCCACTGGCTCTCCCTTGTCCATTTTCATAGTTACATCCTCAAAAAACCCCAG
Source organism: Hemitrygon akajei (assembly GCF_048418815.1). Taxonomy (NCBI): domain Eukaryota; kingdom Metazoa; phylum Chordata; class Chondrichthyes; order Myliobatiformes; family Dasyatidae; genus Hemitrygon; species Hemitrygon akajei. The sequence goes on from NC_133147.1 coordinate 10,921,611, forward strand.
AAGATTAGTCAAGCATGATTTTCCCTTCATAAATCCATGCTGACTCAGACTGATCCTTCTACTGCTATCCAAATGTGTCGTAATTTCCTCTTTTATAATTGACTCCAGCATCTTTCCCACCACTGACGTCAGGCTAACCGGTCTATAATTCCCTGTTTTCTCTCTCCCTCCTTTCTTGAACTCTCACACACAGAACTCTCTCAGACACACACGCACACACACAGAACTCTCTCAGACACACACGCACACACACAGAACTCTCTCAGACACACACGCACACACACAGAACTCTCTCAGACACACACACACAGAACTCTCACTCTCTCTCACACACACACAGAACTCTCACTCTCTCTCACACACACACAGAACTCTCACTCTCTCTCACACACACACAGAACTCTCACTCTCTCACACACACACAGAACTCTCACTCTCTCACACACACACAGAACTCTCACTCTCTCACACACACACAGAACTCTCACTCTCTCACACACACACAGAACTCTCACTCTCTCACACACACACAGAACTCTCTCTCTCTCTCTCTCTCTCACACACACACAGAACTCTCTCTCTCTCTCTCACACACACACAGAACTCTCTCTCTCTCTCTCTCTCTCTCTCACACACACAGAACTCTCTCTCTCTCTCTCTCTCTCACACACACACAGAACTCTCTCTCTCTCTCTCTCTCACACACACACACAGAACTCTCTCTCTCTCTCACACACACACACAGAACTCTCTCTCTCTCACACACACACACACAGAACTCTCTCTCTCTCACACACACACAGAACTCTCACTCTCACACAGAACTCGCTCTCTCTGTCACAGACACACACACTCTCACATACACAAAACTCTCTCACAGACACACACACTGCACATAAACACACTGTCACTGACAGTGATCTCTTGTTGTTGAAATTTGCTCAGCTCATGCATTGGGTGGGAACATCTGGTGATGCCCTCATGGTTGAAACGTTTCCCAGCACTCGGCATCCAGTCCTGAGTACAGCAAGCAGTTGGGAAGGCAAGTGGCATGTTGGCATTTCTGGCAAGAGCGTCTGAATACAGAAACAAGGATTATTTGCTGCAGTTACACGAACCATGTAACATCCGATGCTACTGTCAGTTGGTTATTACACAAAGACTGACAAACCAATGTGCAAAAGAATATGAACTGTGTAAATGAATAGACAAGCAAGCACACACATAAATACAGTCACTCAACAGATTGATAAATTTAAAAATAATACTGTGAACATGACTTGTAGAGTCCTTGAAAGTGAGTCTATAAATTGTGGAATCAGTTCAGAGTTGTGGTGAGTGAAGTTATCCACACTGGTTCAGGAGCCCAATGGTTCAAGGGCGATAACTGTTCCTGACCTGGTGGTGTGGGACCTTTATTGTGAGTGATGTGACAAAGATTTTCTGAATCATTGTTAACAGTGCTTCAAACACAGCGATCAAAACGTCTACACAGTGAGTCGCGCTGTTCAGAATATTAGTTTAATACGTGTCTCTGGGTCGCACATGGACGCAAATTCTTTCTATTGAGTGCAATGTCTTGCTTTGAAGTAAGCCCACAAACAATGAGGAATGGATCCAGTATTCTGAAGACATCATGCAGTTTTAATCATTGCTGTTGTGTGAACATTTCCAGATTCAAATTGAACACACACCCACCGGCCACATGTTCCGTAGTCAAAATGCATTTTCTTCTCTGAGCTATTTTAAGCAGATTAAAATGAGCCGAAGTTTAGTTTTTTGGTACGTTTACCAAATTGCTGTAAATGTCCAAAACAAAAACAAGATGGCTAAAAGTGAACGTACACCAAATGTACAGTAAATGTTTGATTTTATATTCAGTGTGTAACGGGTAAATGATTTGAATCCTCCGGGCACTGATTGGAATCACTGGCATTAAGCCATTCCTGTGGAAATTCTGGGCAGTTGATTAACAGGACAGCCAGCAGCTGGATTCCTGATTCAGAGGCATGCAGTTGAAACTGTCTGTGGCCGATGCAGAATTAAAATCCAAACAATTAAATAAATGTAGAATTTAAACAAAGGGCACTACATGGTGGTGTAGTGGTTAACACAACACTTTACAGAGCTGACCACCCAGGTTCAATTCCCACCCCAGTCAGTGAGAAGTTCGTACCTTCTCCCTGTGACCATGTGGGTTTCCTCCGGGTGCTCTGGTTTCCTCCCACAGTACACATCATTTGTTTCTTGTTCAATTTCCTACATCAATTTGCCAGTGTGTGCTTGCTGGTTATAATAATCACCAGGTCTTTCTCTAGATTCACTTTCAGAATTTCTTTTCCCCGACTACTACCAACATTGTGAATATAAATCAAACTTGTTCGTCAATTATCCATGAACACAATACCACAACTATAAATCCATAAGACAGAGGATCAGAATTAGGCCATTTGGCCCATCGAGTCTGCTCTGCCATTCCATCATTTATGTTCCCTCTCAACCCCATTCTCCTGCCTTCTCCCTGTAACTTTGATTCCCTGACTAATCAGGTACCTATCAACATTCGCATTAAATTACCCAATTCGTTGCTGTCTGTGACAACGAATTCCACAGATTCACCACCTTCAGTCTAAAGGAATTCCTCCTCATCTCTTTTCCAAATTGATGCCCCTCTATTCTGAGGCTGTGCCCTCTGGTCCTAGACTCACCCACCACAGGAAATATCCTCTCCACATCCACTCTATCTAGACCTCTCAAAATGAATGCCAACATTGCATTTGCCTTCCTCACCACCGACTCGACCTGCAAGTTAACCTTCAGAGAATTCTGCATGAGGACTCACAAGTCCCTTTGCACATCTGATTGTTGAATTTTCTCCCTGTTTTTGGAAATCAATCTATGCCTTTATTTCTTCTACCGAAGTGCATGACCATACACTTCCCAACACTGTGTTCCATCTGCCAAATCTTTGCCCATTCTCCTCATCTTTCTCAGCCCTTTCACGGAGTCCCTTCTTCCTCAACACTACCTGCCCCTCCACCTACCTTTGTATCATTTGCAAACCTGGCCATAAAGCCATCAATTCCGTCATCCAAACCATTGACATATAATGTGAAAAGAAACAGTTCCAATCCCAATCCCCGCAGAACGTCAATAGTCACGGGAAGCCAACCAGAAAAGGTCCCCTTTATTCCCACTCTTTGTCTCCGGCTGGTCGGTCAATCTTCTATCCATGCTAGTATATTTCTTCGTAATTCCATGGTGTCATATGCAGCACTTTGTCAAAGGCCTCCTGAAAAAATCCAAGTACATAACATCCGCTGATTCTCCTTTGTCTACCTGGCTTGTTATTTCCTCATAGAATTCCAGCAAAGGAAATCATGCTGACTTTGGCCTATTTTTATCATGTGCCCCAAAACCTCATCCTTAATCAAGGACTCCAATATCTCCCAACCACTGAAGTCAGGCAACTGGCCAATAATTTCCTTTCTTCTGCCTCCCTCCCTTCTTAAAGAGTGGAGCGATATTTGCAATTTTCCGGTTTTCCAGAACCATTCTAGCATCAATTGATTCTTGAAAGATCATTACTAATGCCTCCACAATCTCCTCAGCCATCTCCTTCAGAGACCCGTGGTGTACACGATCTGGTCTAGGTGATGTATCTACCTTCAGACCTATCAGCTTCCCAAGCACCTTCTCCTTAGTGATAGCAACAACACTCACTTCTTCCCCTGACACTCTCGAACTTCCAGCATATTGCTAGAGTCTTCCACAGTGAAGCCTGATGAAAAAATAATTAGTAAGTTCACCTGGCATTTCCTTGTCCCCCATTACTATATCTCCAGCATCATCTTCCAGCAGTCCGATATCCAATCTTGCCTCTGTTTTACTTGTTATGTACGGTATCCGAAAAAAAATCCCTTTGATATTATTAGCTAGCTTACCTTCATATTTCATCTCTTCTTTCCTTATGGCTTTTTAGTTGGCTTCTGTTGATTTTTAAAAGATTCCTAGTCCACTAACCTCTCACTAATTTTTGCTATATTGTGTGCCCTCTCGTTTGCTGTTATGCCGTCGACCACCCAATGTGTCATCTTGCCTTAGGACAGAGAGACCTCTGTAGAAATGCATATTTTTCTATGCCACTATTTTCCAGGGACAGTGTTAAAAACCAGCAGAGCTAAGATTATTTGCTGAGTTTTGATATGGGGCACATGATTTGAGGATGAAGCATTTGTGAATAATACGAGCCAGTTATCCACACAACTGTTGGACGGTAGCAGCACATTGGCTCACTAAGCCAACAGCTGCTGGCATAACCATCACAGTCCTGGGGTTCTTGATGCAAAGAAGAATGAATACTGTACTTTTATGGAGAATTTTAAGGCAAACAGATGTCGAAACATTTCCATATTGCTGGAATTAATGTTTACGACTCCGAAAAGGAAGGGGGAGAAAGTCTGACTTATTTTTTGATGGAATAGGCTAGAATGAAAGAGTTGCATATGGATGAGGAGGGATTAATGGTTTTAAAAGCTTGTTACTCTCTGTAAAATTAGATGTTCAGTGAATAAATAGGTATTATTAAATAGATGGTTATTTGTCTCTAGTTACAATATTGCTTCAGTCAATGCTATGAAAGCAGGGTAGAATGTGTGTGTGTGTGGGTGCAGGGTAAACAGACTATCCATATTTCCTTCAATGGTACAAATGGTTCAATTTAGTTTCAGAGAATGTATGTAGTAAACAACCTGAAATTCTTACTATTCACAGACATCCACAAAACAGGAAAAAAATCAAAAGATTGAATGACAGAGACGTTAGAACCCCCTGTGACGCACAAGGACAAGCAAAAGCATCAATCCTCCCCCAGTTGCTCCAGCAAAAGCACCGACCCCCCCCCCCCCCGAACCCAACCATGTAAGCAAAGACCCCTCCCAAAGACCGTGATCTAGAGCCCGTCGAAAACCACTGTTCATCCCAACAAGTCGACATGCCATAGTCTCTCTCTCCCTCCCCCCCCACCCCATCTCTCCCTCCCCCCCCACTCCATCTCTCTAGATCTGTCTTGCTCTCTCACTAGCGAGGGACAGAGAGAAGTATGTTCCTATCACAGCGAGAAGGGAGGCCAACAGCTCGCTGTTTGGACGTTAGTTATTTCGACAGTCGTATGTTTCAGTGTCCGTATGACAAATAAAGCTCTAATCTTTAAATTTTACACTCAGTTACACTGAAAGTTTGCTCCCTGTGCCAACTCCCAAAGAAACAAACTGGCACATCAGGTGTTAACTGGTGTCTATTTCTATGAAGCTTGAGGATGTTTCTCAAGTTTCATGTACTGTACATCCAGTGGCCTGTGTTCAGCAAGACTGATCACTGACATAAACAGCTCTAAGACAAATACTTGCTCTGTACTTTCATCTCAAAAGCATCATAAGACCATAAGATACTTCCCCCTGGGCCCCCTTCTCCTATGGTCCACTCCCCTCTCCTATCAGATTCCTTCTTCAGCCCTTGACCATTCCTACCCTCCTGGCTTCACCTATCACCTTCCAGCTATCCTCCTTCCCCTCCTCCCATCTTTTTATTCATATGCCTTTCCCTTTCCTTTGCCGTCGTAAAGGAGTCTCCGCCCAAAAAGTCGACTGTTTATTCATCTCTATAGATGCTGCCTGACCTGCTGAGTTCTTCCAGCATTTTGTGTGTTTCTCTGGATTTCCAGCATCTACAGACTTGATTATATGAATTCTATCAATCTCTACCTTAAATACACCCAACGACTTGGCCTCCACAGCCACCTATGGCAACAAATTCCACAGATTCACCACTTGCTGGCTTCTCATCTCCATTCTAAATGGACGCTCCTCTATTCTGAGGCTGTGTCCTCTGGTCTTAGACTCCCCATAGAACATTACAGCACAGAGACAGGCCTTATGGCCCTTCTTGGCTGTGCTGAACCATTTTTCTGCCTAGTCCCACTGACCTGCACCTGGGCCATATCCCTCCAAACCCCTCTCATCCATATACCTGTCCAAGTTTTTCTTAAATGTCAAAAGTGAGCCCGCATTTACCACTTCATCCGGCAGCTCATTCCACACTCCCACCACTCTCTGCGTGAAGAAGCCCCCCCCACCCCCAATGTTCCCTTTAAACTTTTCCCCCTTCACCCTTAACCCATGTCCTCTGGTTTTTTTCTCCCCTAGCCTCAGTGGAAAAAGCCTGCTTGCATTCACTCTATCTATACCCATCATAATTTTATATACCTCTGTCAAATCACCCCTCATTCTCCTACGCTCCAGGGAATAAAGTTCTAACCTATTCAACCTTTCTCTGTAACTCAGTTTCTCAAGTCCTGGCAACATCCTTGTAAACCTTCTCTGCACTCTTTCAACCTCATTAATATCCTTCCTGTAATTCGGTGACCAAAACTGCACACAATAAAACAACCTCAGGGATAGAAGAGCTTCAGGAGTCAATTCAGCAGTGGCAGGAATTGAACCCGGGTCACCGGTACCGTAAAGCATTGTGTGGACCACTACACTACCGGGCCGCCCCACACAGGAAACATCCTCTCCACATCCACTCTATCGAGGCCGATTTCACATTCGATAGGTTTCAATGAGGTCTCCCCTCATCCTTCTGAATTCCAGTGAGTCCAGGCCCAGAGCCTCTCCCCTCACCATGTCAGTGCTGCTCGAATAATCCAAGAATCCATAAAATTATATTCCCGCTTCTTCGAACAATCATTTGCAAAACAAGGTTGTAAAAATAAGGTGGAAATTTACCAATACTCAACCTTTTTTATCGTTGAAATTCCAACCATTTGAAGAGCAGCACGATAGTGTGTACTGGTTGGCATGAGGCTTCACAACATCAGCAATCAGAAGATCGGTATTCCGTTCCCACCGCTGTCCGTAAGGAGTCTGTACGTTCGCCGCCGCAACTCTGGGCGTTCCAGTTTCCTTCTAAAAGATTTACGGTTGAATGTCAGCAAGTTGCTGGCATGCTCTGCTGGAGCCAGAAGCACGACAACACCTGCAGGCTGACCCCAGCACATCCTCGGACAGTGTCGGTCGCTGACACAGGCGATCCATTTCACTGCAAGTTTCATCTTATTCTGAGATGCAGCCCGGTCTCTTCCAACCCAATGTGCCCTTGCTGCCCAGTTACACCCAAAGGTTCAAAGGTCCAATTTAATGTCAGAGAAACGTATACAATGTACATCCTGAAAGACTTTTTCTTCGCAACCATCCAATAAAACAGAGGAGTGCCCCAAAGAATGAACGACAGTTAAACGTGAGAACCCCAAAGACGCTCCCCTCCTTCCCGTGCGTAAGCGGCAGTGAGCAACAATCCCCCCCCCCCCCGCCAGCAAAAAAAGTGCACCCGCTACTGAGCACAAGCATGAGCTTAGGCGATTGCAAAGACACAAACCTTGCAGTTACCCCAAAGGTTATCACATTTCTTCCGGCATTCGACAAACCACAGGTTCTCTCTCTCCCTAATAAGAGAGAGGGAGGTGTCACCCATTTTCAAAGCAAGCAGGAGATGTAACAACAACCCTCTGGGTTACAAAGTTTAAAAAGTTCATTTTGTCGCTTCTTACGAGCTCTGTGCCCAAAGATCGCAAAGATCTCGGGTCTTCGGGTCCACAGTGAAAGATTTTCCGGTCTCCCTGACGACACACGGGTCTCCTGCTGTGACACCGACCCTCGATCCGCCCGTCTCCGGAGCCCTGAGATCTTAGGCTTCCAAGCACTAGGCCGCCTCTCAGGCCGAACATCGGCTGGTCCTGAAACCCCGAGCATGGGTCCCATTCCCACAAAGAACCAAACTCCAGGTCAGGGTCTTCAAAAGAACCCCAAAAGGGGAAAAAATAAAGATATTAAAGATGGAAATAGAGCTATTTCCAAAAATGACAAGCAAAGGAGTCGCCGGTCAGCGCCATCTTAACTCTGCCCCCCAACTGTTCGTCTTGTGACTAACCTGCACATCGCTGGACTGCGGGAGGAAACTGAAGCCATGTGGCCACAGGGAGAAGTTACATCTCCTTGGAGACGGTGGCGGGAACGGAGCCTTGGTCGCCAAAGCTGTAAAAAGCTCTGCGCTAACTGCTATGCCTCCACCGCCAAGCCACCCCCACGTCGATGTACGTTTATTTATTGAGGTACAGCGCGGAATAGCCCCTTCTGGCCCTTCGTACCGCACCGTCCAGCAACCCCCCCCCCCCCCCAATTTAACCCTGGCCTAATCACAGGACAATGTGCAAAGACCAATTAACCTACCAACTGGTTCAGCTTCGGACTGTGTGGGAGGTACCTGGAGCACCCGGAGGAAACCCACACGGTCATGGGGAGAACGTACAAACTCCTCACAGGCAGTGGTGGAATTGAACCCGGGCCACTGGTACTGTAAAACATGCTAACCACTACGCTACTGTGCTGCCCTTGCTCTTAATCTAAGTAACAACAAAGTCATATTTCAGCCACATGCTCTGCAACACAAAGTAAGAGTGTGACTGCGCACCCTGTTTCAAAAGTGGCCCTGTAAGATCTTCCAAGATGCGGATTGGTAAGCCAGTTTTGTGGTTTATTTAATGTTGTCAAAATAAGATCAGTAACATCTGTTTCATTCCAGATAGCTCATGTTGCAATTATCATTCAAGCGGATTCTGGCTGGGTTTGTGGTTTCCTGATGAAGGGTCTCGGCTCGAAAAGTTGACTGTTCACTCTTTTCCGTAGATGTTGCCTGGCCTGCTAAGTTCCCCCAGCATTCTGTGTGTGTTGCTTGTGGTTTCCAAGGCGACTATTTCTTATGAAGAAATGTAATTATATTGCAATATTAAAAGAAGGCCCTCCAAGAGGACCACAACCTTGTCGTAGGGTTTGGAGGCTTGTGTGCCTCAATGACCCAGAGAGCTATGTTGGCTGGAGTCAGGGCTTCATGCTTTGGCTCTTGGTAGGGGTCACCCATGCCAAACAGGTCAAAGGGTAGAGGACAGGCTAAGAGTGGTCCACTGGTCCTCCAGGTTTGGGGGGGGGGGCTCAGCTCAGAAAACCTGACTGGTCAAAAAAAAAAAGTTACAGAAACAACAATGAGGAATCCTTCTACGTGGCCGAGAACAGACAGAGATGGGGGACCTTCATTGCTGCCCCAAACACAAGAGGCGTAAAGGAAAATTAATTAATTAAAAACTAAAAGGACAATTGGATCAACTTTTAGATCAAGTTCCCTAAAATTCCTATAAAACAAACTTAGATTTGTTCTCACAGACCATCATTGTAGATTTGTTTAAAGGTTGTTATAAGACCATAAGAGATTGGAGCAGAATTTGGGCCATTTGGCCCATCCAGTCAGCTCTGCCATTTTGTCATGGCTGATCCATTTTCCCTCACAGCCCCTCCTCCTCATTTCTCTTCATGCCCTGACTAATCAAGGATCTATCAACCTCTGCCTTAAATATACCCAATGGCTTGGCTTCCACATCTGCCTGTGGCAACCAATTTCACAGGTTCATCACTTTCTGGCTAAACAAATTCCTTCTCATCTCCATTCTAGAAGGACGCCCCTCTATTCTGAGGTTGTACCTTCCAATCCTACACTCCCCCACTATAGGAAGCATCCTCTCCTCATCCACTCTATTGAGGCCTTTCAACATTCAGTAGGATTCAGTGAGGTCACCCCTCATTCTTCTGAGTTCCAGTGAATACAGGCCCAAAGCCATCAAACGCTCTTTCATGAGACAAGCTGTTCAATCTTGGAATCATTTTCATAAAACTTATTTGAACCCTTTCCAGTTTCAGCACATCCTTTCTTAGAAAAGGGGCCCAAAAGGCTCACAGTACTCCAGATGAGGCCTCGCCAGTGCTTTACAGAGTCTCAATATTACATCCTTGCATTATCTCTTGAGTAGGTTTCTTGCGTTGTTAGGTCAGGTATAGGTTGAGTGGTTGGCTAACAATCTGTTTCAATTACTCTATTATCAGTGTCTTAAAAGTGTAGACTATTTTCTTAAAGGAGAGAAAGTTCAAAAATCTGAGGTACAAGGGGGCTTGGGAGCCCTCGTGTAGGATTCCCTGAAGGTTAATTTGCAGGTTGAGTTGATGGTGAGAAAGCGAAGGCGATGTAGGCATCCGTTTCGGGAGGACTAGAATATCAAAGCAAGGATGTAGTGGTGAGGCTTTATAAAGCGCTCAGTGATTGGGAAGGCTTTGCCTGTGTTGTCTGGGCCGTGAGAAGAGGGCACGACCTGTCAGCATTTGTAGAATTTCTTGTGTGGGATTCAAGGTGAGGCCTTAACTGCCCACTGCACAACTGTGAGAAAACCCCCTCAGTTTTAAACTCCAACCCCTCCAAAAGAGGCCAAGGTGCTAGCTGTCTTTACTACTTGTTACATCTGCCTGCTACCTTCCCCCTCGACCCCTCCCAATCTCACTGACATGCAGCATTCCTCTATTTAGATGACAACCTGCCTTTGGAATTCTCATTTTAATTTTCATTTTATTTTACGCTTTTTTTTTTCATGCTGCTGCTTTGAAAGAGGACAGAGAATCAGTTGCCTGCTAACATGCTTTCCCCTTTCCAACTGAGACAACTGTTTTGTGCAATTACTCTGGTGGAGTTATCCCAGCTGCTGGTTGGCCGTGAGAGTGCAGAGCAAGGCCAAGCAACCATAGCAACTAAAACTGCAATTTGTCTGTTGTAGCTGGGTGTGTCCCCAGAAAATCATTCAGCGCCTTCCCCAACACGAAGCCCTGGATGAACCATGAGGTCCACAAGCCGCTGAGGGCCAGATCGGATGCTTTCGGGTCGGGTGACCAAGAGGTCCAGGCACGATCTCCGGAAAGCCACCTCACAGGAGAAGCGGCAATTCCAGACTAAACTTGAACCAACGAAAGATGCTCGACAGTCGTGGGAGGGCTTGAGTGCTATCACCTCCTGTAAAGTCCAAGCGACATGGGTGACAACAGGGCTTCGTTTCCAAATGAGCTCTATGCTCACTTTGACCGCCAGAACATGGGGGAACCATCACAAACTACCGTAGCCCTTGATGATCCTGTGATTTCAGTCTCTGTGGCTGCAGCCTTCAGAAGGGAGATCCCATGAAAAGCATCGGCCGGGTGCGGGGGTGCCTGGTCAAGTACTAAGGAGGAGTGCGGATCAGCTGGCTGGAGTGTTCACTGAGATCTTTCATCTCTTGCTTTGGAAATGTGCTTGAGCAGACTTCACTTATACCAGTGTCTAAGAATAATATGGTAAAATGCCTCGACAACTATCGTCCAGTATTGCTTGCATCCACTGAGATGAAGTATTTTGAGAGGTTGGTGATGAAAAAAAATCAGCTCCTGCCTGTGAGGTGACTTGGATCCGCTCCAATTCAGGTCGACTGCAGATGCCATCTCATCGGCTCTTCACTCAACCCAGGAGCGTCAGATACCTCCTTGTGCAATTGGATCCTGGGTTTCCTCACTTGCACACTCCAGTCGGTTCAGATTGGCGACAATATCTCCTCCACAATCAGGAGCACCACAGGGTTGTGTGCTTACCCCCTGCTCTACTCGCTTCACACCTATGACAGTCTGCTTAATCACAGCTCCAATGCCATATTCAAGTTTGCTGACAACACCAGTGTCGTGGGCCAAAACAATGTGGTGATGAATCAGCGTGTGGGAGGGAGATTGCAAATCTGGCTGTGTGCTACCATGACAACAAACTCTCACTCAATGTCAGCAAGTCCTAGGAGCTGATCATTGACTTCAGGAGGAAGAAACCCAAGGTCCATGAGCCATTCCTCATTGGAAGGTCAGAGGTGGAGAGGGTCAGCAACTTTTAATTCCTTGGTGTTATTATGCCCAGCACACAAGGGGTGATTGATAAGTTCATGGCCTAAGGGAGACGGAGTCAATTTTAGAAAAACTAGTACATTTATTTTGCAACATAGTCCCCTCCTACATTTACACACTTAGTCCAGCAGTCGTGGAGCATACGGATCTTGGACCTTCAGAAGGTGTCCACAGATAGGTGATTGATAAGTTTGTGGCTTACAGTAGAAGGAGATGAGTTATTAACTTCAAACCTTCTGCATAATCTCTCAAAGAGTTGACCTGTACATGCATGTAACGAGAGCTGTATAACTCAACTCCTTCTGAGAGTCATTGAGTGGTTTATTGTATATAGTTTTTTTTTGAATAAAGTATATTTTGTTTAAAAAAAAATAAAAAGTACTGAACTAGATCTAGTAGTAGGATCGTGGCTGGCTAAGTCAGGGAGGTAAGCAGGCCTTCACTGCTTTGTAGGTTATGCCTCTTCAGGCAAAGGCTGTACCCAACGAGGACGCCGGCAGCAGGGCGTCTGATGGTGTCTGTGGCAGATGGATCCAAAAAGGTCGATGGTACAGCCACCTTGGTGGCGTGCGAAGGAACCGGAGCGCTGGTCAACGGATGGCTTCACTAGACGAGTTAGTTGCCACTGTGGGGCAGCTTCCTTATCCACTGAGTCTGTTACACTCCTGTGTACCACTTAGCATCAGATTTGGAAGCCCAGAGAGACTGCATGGTGGGGGCACGACACCCTCTGTCTTATTACTGTGCAAGGCATTTTGGAGCAATTTCAATGCTGGTCTTGTGGCCCATAAGCGTGCCTGCAGAGACTAAACTCTCAGCACAGTCAACATCGAAATTGATGGACAGCCAAAGAAGAAGATGTACTTTTATAATAAACTGACTTTGTACTTTGAAATTTTGAACCCAGCATTCCGAGTAGAACAAGGAAACAGAATGAATGAAAAACTACGCACAGACGAAGATGGGCAAGCAAACAGTGTGCAAAATGAGGGACATTATGCAAATACAAATAGAAAAACACAATCAGTAATAAATAATATTAAGAGCACAAGTTGTCAAGTCCTTGAAAGTGAGACCACAGGTTGTGGAATCAGTTCAGTGTTGAGGTGAGTGAAGTTATCCACACTGCTTCAGGAGCCTGATGTGTGGAATCAGTTCAGTGTTGGGGTGAGTGAAGTTATCCACACTGCTTCAGGAGCCTGATGTGTGGAATCAGTTCAGTGTTGAGGTGAGTGAAGTTATCCACACTGGTTCAGGAGCCTGATGTGTGGAATCAGTTCAGTGTTGAGGTGAGTGAAGTTGTCCACACTGCTTCAGGAGCCTGATGTGTGGAATCAGTTCAGTGTTGAGGTGAGTGAAGTTGTCCACACTGCTTCAGGAGCCTGATGTGTGGAATCAGTTCAGTGTTGAGGTGAGTGAAGTTGTCCACACTGCTTCAGGAGCCTGATGTGTGGAATCAGTTCAGTGTTGAGGTGAGTGAAGTTGTCCACACTGCTTCAGGAGCCTGATGGCTGAGGACGCCAGGCAGACAACCACTGAAGAGTATTGATAATGGCTGGGGGGTCACCCGTCTTGTAAGGACACTGCCCAGAAGTGGACAATGGCAAACCACTTCTGTAGAAGAATTTGCCAAAGACCAAGATCACTTATGTCATCTGACTAAGCACACGATGATGATGATGGAGGGAGAGGGAGAAACTGTGACTAAAATTGCATCGGGCGAGGCACACTCGAAGGCCGATAAGCCTCTTTCCACTCCTAGCATCACTGAATTTTTTTCGGAAGTGTTGCTTCCTCAGAATACTTTTTGTTTGTGATAGACCGCTTGAAGCTGAACACAAGTATGTCAGCCTACTTATATCATGTAGGAATTTGGAGAAAAAAGAAATGAATTTCTATTGAATATAACATGTTTATTCGCATAACAATACTGATGATTTGCAATAATTCAAATAAGCTAAAAATGTCTTGTTGATGATTTTCATTTGTATAAAGGCTTATTGCATAAGTGTCCAACCATAACCAGCCAGCATTGATGGATTCCAGTTTCCCTGATACCGTTTCTCCATGACCGCAACGTCCTGGTGAAACCTTTCACCGTGCTCGTCACTGACTGCGCCGAGATTTGCAGGGGAAAATTCTAAATGGGAGTGCAGAGAATGAATCTTTAGTGACATGTTGAACTTTATGGTTTTGTACGCTTGCGGCATGTTGTCAAACCAGCTGCCTGTAGGTGCCAAGAAAAATAATATTTATTTATTTATGGAGATACAGCGAGGAATGGGTCCTTCCAACCCTTTGCGCCACACTGTCCAGCTATCCCCCCAATTTAATGTGAGCCTAATCACGGGACAGTTTACCAATTAACCTGCAGCCTGGTGGGACTTTAAACTCTGGGAGGAAACCCATGTGGTCACGGGGAGAACATACAAACTCCTTACAGGCAGTGGCGAGAATTGAACCTGGGTAAATTGAACAACTGCCACTACGCTACCAGTCAACAACATTCTCGAATGCCTTCCATGTGATTTTCTCCAGTCCCACTAGAAGTTCTTTGAATTGCCTGTCATTGTGGACCAACAACAACAACAAAAAAATGCCTTCCTCAATTCCTGGCATCAATTATTCTGACTTGAATTATGAATTTAAATGAGACATATAGGCATTTTCAAGAAATAGTGCGTGATAGGGAAATTCCATGGTGATTTTCATGATCAGCAGCCCCAGAATCCATTAGATACACCCACCCAAAAAAAATATTTAGGAAGCGAAATCTTAGTTGCCCTGTGTATTCAGATTAAGGCAAAGCACACAAAATGCTGGAGGAACTCAGCAGGCCAGGCAGGATCTATGGAAAAGATTTCCAGCAGCTGCAGATCTCGTGTTTGTATTCAGAGGAACGGCTTCAAGTCGAATTTCCTGTCGTGTGCACAGGACAGGTACAACGAAACACAAGCTTACATCAGGTCGCAGGTGGCGTAGGTTCAAACAGCACAGAAAAACATAAATTATACAGTGAAAACAAGATTGTACAGTGAAAACAGCACTAGAAAAACTCCAACTCAGTCACTTTTATCACCCCCGTTCGTGCAGTTGAACAGTGGTCACACCTCTGCTCGAAACAGTGACTTTCAGGTCAAAACCCAACCACTGCGTTGAACACACAAACAGAAAAGTTTCTCTTCGGCGCAGAAGTCTTTCCTCTTTGCCTCAGGACCTGAGGGCTGGGGGACGGGAGCGACTTGTTCCCGGACGGCGATGGCGATGCCGGTGCCGGTGCGGAGCCGGGCGCCAGGCGGGCCGGCGAGCCGCGGAGCCGCGGCTGGGGAGCTGGAGGCGGTGCCGAGGAACGGGACCCCCCACCACCCCCGCTCGCTGCTTTCTCCGCCGCCCGGGCCCTTGCCGGCTTCCATCAGTAGGGGTCGTGCGGTGTCAGCCTTTGTACTT
This sequence comes from Hemitrygon akajei, assembly GCF_048418815.1. Lineage (NCBI taxonomy): Eukaryota > Metazoa > Chordata > Chondrichthyes > Myliobatiformes > Dasyatidae > Hemitrygon > Hemitrygon akajei. The sequence continues at coordinate 10,936,901 of NC_133147.1, forward strand.
TAGGAGACACATTCAAATGGGGGGGGGGGGGGGTGTCTCTCCCTTTCTTTCTTTTTCTCTCTCTCTCTCTCCTTCGTTCCCTCCGTCTGTCCTTCACTGCGCAGTCCTGTAACATGGCGGAGACTGACTGAAATCTAAGCGTTGAGGGGACGGATTCCGCATCTACCTCTCCCGGTGAAAGTAAGTAGCCGCGGCCCCGTTCCGTTCCGCTCCGCTCCCCGCCGGGTAACGGGAAAGCAAAGCCCGGCGAGCCGCAGCCCGGGCGCTCCGGCTGCTGCCAGCAGTGGCAGAGGGTGCGGGAGTGTGGGGTGTGCGCACACACTCCCCACTCTTTGTAGCCCACACGCCCGTCCGGGACAAGCCGCTGTCCGGCCGCCCGACGTACGGCGGCGCCGAGCCCAGCTCCGAGACGACGGGGCCGCTCTCTTGTTGATGTCGCATTTCATTGTGTGTGGCTTCTCCGCTCTCCCTTCACGCCTCCACTCCTCCTCCTCCCTCCCTCCCCCTGTCCCCTCTCCCTCTCCCTCCCCCGACCCCCCACTCCCCCGTACCCTCTACCCTCACTCCCCCTGTACCCTCTCCCCATGCCCTCTACCCTCACTCCCCCGTACCCTCTCCCCATGCCCTCTACCCTCACTCCCCTTGTACCCTCTCCCCATACCCTCTACCCTCACTCCCCCGTACCCTCTCCCCTCACTCCCCCTGTACCCTCTAATTCCCCGTCCTCTCTCCCCTCACTCCGCCTGTCCCCTCTCCCCTCTCCCTCCCCGTCCCCCCACTCCCCCTGTACCCTCTACCCTCACTCCCCCTGTACCCTCTCCCCATGCCCTCTACCCTCACTCCCCGTACCCTCTCCCCTCACTCCCCCTGTACTCTCCCTGTCCCCTCTCCCCTCGCTCCCCCTGTACCCTCCCCGTCCCCTCTCCCCTCACTCCCCCGTACCCTCCCCGTCCCCTCTCCCCTCACTCCCCCTGTACCCTCCCCGTCCCCTCTACCCTCACTCCCCCGTACCCTCTCCCCATGCCCTCTACCCTCACTCCCCGTACCCTCTCCCCTCATTCCCCCTGTACCCTCCCCGTCCCCTCTCCCCTCACTCCCCCGTACCCTCCCCGTCCCCTCTCCCCTCACTCCCCCTGTACCCTCCCCGTCCCCTCTCCCCTCACTCCCCCGTACCCTCCCCGTACCCTCTCCCCTCACTCCCCCTGTACCCTCTCCCACGCAATCGACCTGTCCCCTCTCCCCTTGCTCCCTCTGTACCCTCCCCATCCCCTCTCCCCTCACTCCCCCTGTACCCTCTCCCTCACTCCCCCTGTACCCTCTCCCTCACTCCCCCTGTACCCTCTCCCTCACTCCACCTGTACCCTCTCCCTCACTCCCTTGTACCCCTCACCCTCTGTACCCTCTAATTCCCCCTGTCCCCTCTCCCATCTCTCCCCCGTCCCCTCTCCCCTCTCTCCCCCTGTCCCCTCTCCCCTCTCTCCCCCTGTCCCCTCTCCCCTCTCTCCCCCTGTCCCCTCTCCCACGCACTCAACCTGTCCCCTCTCCCCTAGCTCCCTCTGTACCCTCTCCCCTCACTCCCCCTGTATCCTCCCCGTCCCCTCTCCCCTCACTCCCCCTGTACCCTCTCCCCCCCACTCCCCCTGTACCCTCTCCCCTCGCTCCCCTGTACCCTCTCCCCTCGCTCCCCCGTACCCTCTCCCCTCGCTCCCCTTACCCTCTCCCACTCGCTCCCCCGTGCCCTCTCCCCCCTACCCTCTCATGACCCCTCTCTGACTCACTCCCCCCAACCCTGCTCTGCCTCACTTCCCCCGCTCCGCCTCAATCACCCCTCTGCCTCAGTCCCCCCATTTCCCCATTCCCCTCCCCACCTTCCTGACCCCGTCCCCTCTCCACCTCCCTGCCTCATGAACGCTCTGCACCTCCCTGACTCCCTGTCCCCTCACTGCCCACTGCCCTCACACCCCTTCCCCATTACCACCTTCCCTAACTCACCCCTCCCCCTCCTGTCCCCCTCTCCCCTCACTCACCCCACCTCGCCCCCTCCCCTTGCTCCCCCTCTCCCTTCCTCACCCCAACCCCTCTCCCTTCCTCACCCCCACCCCCTCTCCCTCCCTCATTTCCCCTCCCCTCCCCATCCCTCACCCCTTACTGCCCCATCCTCACTCAACCCCCTCGTTCCCACCCTTCCCTATCTCACCCCTCCCCTCTCCTTCTGTACCCCCTTCCCCCACTCACCCCTGCTCAGTCCCCCCCTTGCTCACCCCTGTCGCTCACCCCCTCGCTGCCCTCTGCCCTCGCACCCCCATCCTCACTCACCCTGTCTCCCACTCTCAACCCACCCCCACTCCCTACCCCTCTCCTCTCACTCCTCCTGTCTCCTCTGCGTCACTCCCCGAGCTCTCATTCTCCTCTTCCCCCTGCTCACCCCTCGCCCCTGCCCACCTCTCCTCTCCTCCCCTCAGCCCTCACTCCACTGCCTCTCACCTCACCCTCCACCCCTCCGATCACCCCACCCCTCCCCACTCATGCCCATCAGCCCCCATCCCAACTCCCCTCACCCTCCTCGTCACCCCCTCCCACCTCCTCACCGCCTCTTTCTGTGCTGTAGTGCTCCATGTTTAACGTGACTTTTGTTGCCTTTAAAATCCATTTGCTTTCCAATTTGCAGGTAATTTATTCTTCCGGGAACTCCTTGTGCCCAGGCATCCGACGCACCGAGATCACTCGTTGGACCCGAATTGCATTATTACCGGCAACCGAATGAATGGGAGAAGGAGTTTGCACCTCTCCCTGCCGCCATGTTGAGGACGGAAGTCTAAATGAATGCCCAGTAAGTCAGAAGCGTCTTGGCCTTCACACAAGCACAGACCTTCCCAAGGTACAGTCTGAGGTGATCTTTGTAATTTCAGGAGCTTTGTGGCTGTCAAGACAATGAGTTGTCCACTCAGTAGCCACTTTACTGAGTATACCTGTTATGAGCCATGACGTGGGTGATCATGGTCTGGATTCTAGCCCTCGTAAGTTTGTAGGAGCTTGCTGTATGTGAACTAGTTGCCGCATTCTTTGTCGTCATTATGCGCCGTGTCATATGACATCACCATTATGCGCCGTGTCATATGACGTAGGGGGATTGCTCTTGGCAAATTTTTCTACAGAAGTGGTTTGTCATCGCTTTCTTCTGGGCAGTGTCTTTACAAGACGGGTGACCCCAGCCATTATCAATACTCTGCAGGAGTTGTCGGCCTGGCGTTAGTGGTCACATAACCAGGACTTGTGATGTGTACCAGCTTGCTCATACGACCATCCCATCGCTTTATGTGACCCTGATCGGGTGTGGGGGGGGGGGGATTGGGTTAAGCAGGTGATAACACCTTGCCCAGGGGTGACTCGCAGGCAAGAAAGGAGTGCGTTCCAACTTCTTTGGTAGAGATATATTTCCACCCCGCTACCCCTAAGCACCTGCTTGTTAATGAAAATATCGAATCAGCCAATCATGTGACAGCAACAATGCGTAAAAGCTTGCAGACATGGTCAAGAGGTTCAGTTGCTGTTCAGACCAGACATCAGAATGGGAAGAAATGTGATCTAAGTGACTTGGACCGTGAAATGATCGTTGGTGCCAGACAGGGTGGTTTGAGTATCTCCAAAACTGCCGATCTCCTGGGATTTTCATGCACAGCAGTCTCTAGAGTTCATGGAGAACTGTGTGGAGGGGAAAAAGAACAAATACATTGAGTGAGTGGTAGTTGTGTTGGCGAAAATGCCTTGTTAATGAGAGAGGTCAGAGGAGAATGACCAGACTGCTTCAAGATGGCAGAAAGGTGATAGTAACTCAAAAAACCTCACATTACAACAGCAGTGTGCAGAAGAGCATCTCTGAATGCACAACACGTCAAACCTCGAAGTGGACGGGCTACAGCAGCAGAAGACCATGAACGTACACTCGGTGGCCACTTTATCAGGTGCAGGAGGTTCTAATAAAGTGGCCACTGTGTGCACGCCAGTGTGGCTGCCTTGTTATTGCATTGCCTTGAACGTCTCCGTCTTACCTGACTACTGATACTCACCTTTAACCCTTAGTGACTCACTGTTTATGTACCCAGTCGTAAGGTCAATTCAAATTGATCGTGAGAATCATCCGACGGCCAGCATCGTTGCTAGCAAATTTTATTTATTTGTTTATTGGGATTCTGCGAGTAACAGCCCCTTCTGTCCCTTTGAGCCACGCCGCCTAGCATCCCACCGATTTTTAATCACGGGACAATTTACAATGACCAATTAACCTCACTTTTTTAATATACATTTTTTCTGTTTTTTCACAATTTTTATTCTATTCAATATGTGTGTACTGTAATTGATTTACTTAATTATTATTTTGTTTCTTCTATATTATGTATTGCATTGAACTGCTGCTGCTAAGTTAACAAATTTCACGAGACATGCAGGTGATAATAATCTGATTCTGATGAAAGAAAGTTCAAAGTGAAGTAACTTTTATTATCAAGGTACATGTACATCACCCCAAAAAACCCTGAGACTCATTTTCTTGTGGGCGTACTCAACAAATCGATAGAATGGTAACTGTAACAGGATCAATGAAAGATCAACCAGAGAGCAGAAGAAAATAAACTGTGTGCAAGCGCAAATATAAATAAATAGCAATAAATATCGAGAACGTGAGGTAATGAGATTTAAACAGTCCTTAAAGTGAGAACATTGGTTGTGGGAACATCTCAATGTATGGGCAAGTGAGTGTAGTTATCCCCTTTTTGTACAAGACAATAGACAATAGGAGCAGGAGTAGGCCATTCAGCCCTTCGAGCCAGCACCGCCATTCAATGTGATCATGGCTGATCATCCACAATCAGTACCCTGTTCCTGCCTTCTCCCCATATCCCTTGACTCCGCTATCTTTAAGAGCTCTATCTAACTCTTTCTGGAAAGCATCCAGAGAATTGGCCTCCACTGCCTTCTGAGGCCGAGCATTCCATAGATCCGCAACTCTCTGGGTGAAAAAATTTTTCCTCAACTCCGTTCCAAATGACCTACCCCTTATTCTTAAACTGTAGCCTCTGGTTCTGGACTCCCCCAACGTCGGGAACATGTTTCCATGTTTCCTGCCTCTAGCGTGTCCAATCCCTTAATAATCTTATATGTTTCAATCAAATCCCATCTCATCCTTCTAAATTCCAGTGTATACAAGCCCAGTCGCTCCAATCTTTCAACATATGACAGTCCCGCCATCCTGGGAATCAACCTCGTGAACCTACGCTGCACTCCCTCAATAGCAAGAATGTCCTTCCTCAAATTTGGAGACCAAAATGAGAGCCTGATGGTTGAGGGGTAGTGACCTTTGAGCCTAATGGTGTGAGTCCTGATGTTCTTGTACTTTCTACTGGTATGGGAAGCACCAGAGGAAACCTGTACAGACACATGGGGAGGAGCGTGCAAACTTGCTTACAGGGGAAAGTGGAGTTGAACTCTGAACCCCAACCCCCTAAGCTGTAGTAGCGTTGAACTTACCACTATGCCACTGTGGTGCCCCAAGTGAAACTAGCTCGGATGGAAGATTTTGGTTGGCATGGACTAGTTAGGCTGAGGGGCCTGCCTCCATGCTGAATAACTCGATGCCTTTAAATGAGATTAAAGATTTTAAAATATTGCTTTATTTGTCATGTACAGTACATTAAAATGTTGAAGCAAACAGTGAAATGCGTCATTTGCATCGCCAACCTCTGATGTGCTGGGGAAGGCGGTGAGTCTGGTTTAAGATGGCGCTGGTGAATCTCAGCGATTTCTGGCTGGTGGCCAGTGAAACGAGGAGAACAGCTAAGTACTCTGTTAATCACTCCACTTCTGCTAAGCGATCACCATGAGCGATAGTCTGTAACTTCCCTTTGGACCTTCGACGTGGCAGAGCTGGGGTGAGGCAGTGGGCCCGTTGGCGAAGACCCGAGGTTCGATCGATTTAAGCGCCGGGTGGAATTGGAGAGGTCGGGTACAGGCCAAACCGAGGCAGCGGGGTTCAGGCCCCATACTGTAGCAAGGCAACTGAACCCGATGTTTAGGTGCTAGGCAGGTCAGGTTGTTGGGAACTGGGGCGAGGGACAGGCTGGTTCAGCTCGCTGTTCCACTCTGCGCTGAATTAAGGGTCCGGAGATGGACTCTCTGTGGACTTCAGTTCATTTTCCCCTCTCCTGCCTTCTCCCCATATTCCTTCATGCCCTTAGTCAACAATCTATCAACCTCTGCCTTAAATCTACCCACTGTGTTGGCCTCCACAGCCGCCTGTGGCCACGAAATCCACAAATTCACCACTCTCTGGCTGAAGGAGTTCTTCCTCATCTTCATTCTAAAAGGATGTCCCTCTACTCTGAGGCTGTGTCCACCCTATCGAGGCCCTTTCAACATTCAACAGGTTTCAACAGGCTTGTGCCATTTAATGCCTCTTTTGAGGTCCTGTTATATTACTTGTTTTGAACCAGAGGGAGGTGATAGGCTGGTAGGGAGAAGAGAAGGGGTGAGAGGGTAACTAGAGTGTGGAATGGAAAGAGAGAGGAGGGAGGGAGGGAAAGTAATTCCCTCTGTAACACTCTCAAAATGCTGGAAGAACTCAACAGATCAGGAAGCGTCTACGGAAATAAACAGACACTCGATGTTTTGGGCCGAGGCCCTTCTTCAGCACTGAGAAGGAAGGGTGAAGATGCCAGAATAAAAAGGTTGGTGGGAGGGGAAGGAGGAAGGGGAAAATTTGATTACCAGAAGGAGAAATCAATGTTCATGCCATCAGTTTGGTAATCACCTCTTATTCTCTGGTCCTGATGAAAGTGTCACAGGCTGAAGCATCAACCGTTTATTCCTCCCCATAGATGCTGCCTGACCTGCTGAGTTCCTCCAGCTTTTTTCGGTGCCTTGCTTAAGATACGTAGCGTTTGCAGAATCTCTTGTGTTGATAGAAAACTATGGCTGATTGGATATTGTTCTACGTGACTGGAGTAGCTGGTGTGCTCTTTGTCCGTTTTGCTCATGCTTGAAAAGATTTCACCTTTTTTGCCCGAGTTGCACATCCTGGATATGTAGTTATTTCATAACACTAGGGAAAGGAAACTAAGGACTAATTCCCAAAGTAGTTGGAGAGGAAGCATTCAAGTCAGGGCTTCTGAAACTGAGGAAAAGTAGTGATGTGGGAAGAGAAGACAGATGGAAAGAAAGAAAATACTTGGAGTATTGTGCTTAGTTCTGTTCTCCTCACTATAGGAAGGATGTGGAGGGTTCAGAGGAGATTTACCAGGATGTTGCCTGGATTAGAAAGCTTAGCTAATGAGAAAAGATTGAGCGAGTTTGGTCTATTTGGAGCGAAAAAAGATAAGGAGTGACTTAATAGAGGAGTACAGGAAGGGCACTTGAGTGGTTAGCGAGATCCATCTAGGACAGAAATAGCTAACGTGAGGGGGAATCATTTTCAGGTGATTGGAGGATAGTATGGGGGGGAAGTAGATGTAGTATTTTTACAGAGTAAAGTAGGTGCATGGAACATGCTGGCAAGGAACAGTAGAGATAGATATATTAGGGACATTTAAGAAAGTTAGGAAGGATATATCTGATGTTGTGGTGTTCACCGAGCTAGGCAATTGGCTTGCAAACATTTCATCACTGGTCGAGTGCGATTGTTGGTGTTCCTCTTTGGGAGTGCTCGCTTTTATAAGCCCCCCCCCCCATTTGTTTGCCTTGGTCCAGACTAGTTACCCCCTTCAGTTGACCTTTGAATTCTATTGGCTCACGTTTCTTTGGGTCTTAGGGGTTTGTAGATGGTGTCAATTTTGATCAGTTTGTTTACAGAATTATCAGAAGAGAAACATGCTTCTAAAAATTCTCGTGCCTGCTTCATGTTTGCCTGTGCCAGAGCCTCCCCGGTGTCCTAGTTTGACGTGGTGTTCTCGGTCTTCAAGTACCGAGATCAGTGACGGTGGATCATGTCTTTGAATTACCAGTTTGTGTTCCCATAAGCGAGTTGAGAGTTTACGTCCTGTCTGGCCGATGTAGTTCTTGTCGCAGTCTCCACAGGTGCTCCTGCACACCAGGATGCTTTTGTCGGCTGTCTTTACTGGTACCTTGGTTCTTGACACAAGCTTCCTTAAAGTCGCTGTTGGTTTGTGAGTGATTGTGATGCCGTGAGGTTCGAGAGTCGAGCTGTCATTTCTGAGATATTCCTGATATAGGGCAAGATCGCAGGTTTCAATGCAATTTGAGAAGATCTGCCTGACCCTCTCTCCTCGTAAACAGCTGATGAAATTCCGTGGGTAACTGTTCCGGAGCACTTTAATAAGTGCTTCTCTTCTCTGGTCTGAAGTTTGGTAGTGCGGCAGTGTGCTTGTGCTCCCTTAAATAAGGTGTGGATGCAGCTTTGTGGGCTGGGTGGTTGCTGTGGTAGTTGGTCTGTGCGTTCAGTGTGGTCTTCAAGCTTTCATACCTCTTCCCCAACGGCAGTACAGAGAAGTTGCCACTGAAGACAACACTTCAATACTTGGTCTGGGTGTGCTTATCCTTCTGGTAGACCAGATGTCTCTAATGTACTGTCCGTCCTTCTCATGACAAGTTCATCCAGCAGTGCGAGTCAGTTCTTACTTTCTCTTTCCTTCGTAAACTTGATGTGGCTGAATATGGTGTTGATTTTGCTAAAGGTATCCTTTATAAGGATATACGGGAGGGAAGGGTTAAATTGATTTTAGAGTAGATTAAAGAGATAGCACAGCATTGTGGGCTGAATGGCCTGTACTGTGCTATACCGTTTTAAGTTCTGTGAAAGGATTCATTCTGGCTGTACAATGGTTAGACAAAACTGCCAATGTGTCAGGGGCACCAGCCTACCCGTCATCAAGGACAGGTGTACAGAAAGGACCAGAAACATCCCACCCACCCTGCTCGTGGACTGCTTGTCCCACTCTCCTCAGGGAGGAGGTTATGTAGCATCCAAGCCAGGACCAGCAGACTCAAAAACAGTTACTTTCCCCAAGCCGCCAGACTGATCAACACTTCCACCCAGATAACCCAACGTACCACAGCCCCAACCACCATTACCTTCTCACTTCCTGTCGGAGTCCACTTGCATACAGGCATTTGTGCCTAACATCACTTTATGGACATACAATCAATCTAAATTAGGTATCTTATGTGTTTATATTTACAGGTTTCCCCCGCTATTCGAAGGTAGAGCATTCCTATGAAACCGTTTGTAAGCCGAAATGTTGTAAAGCGAAGAAGCAATTACCATTAATTTATATGGGAAAAATTTGTGAGCGTTCCCAGACCCAAAAAAAAACCTACCAAATCAAACCAAATAACACATAAAACCTAAAATAACACGAACATATAGTAAAAGCAGGAATGATATGATAAATATACACCCTATATAAAGTAGAAATATTGTATGTATGGTGTAGTTTCACTTATCAAACTCGGGAAGACAGTGAGCCAAAATCGATTTGGAGAAAAAAAAAATCGGCACGTACACGCCTATGCACGTTCACGTATACGTATGTACGTGCGTACACATACACGCATACACAAACAACTGCCCGCACAAGGCTTCACGGTCGTTGTAGTCTTTTTCGGGGTAAACACACGTATAAAGCGGGCATCTTTTTTTCGTAAAAGCGAAAATCCTCTTCGGTTAGCGAAAACAGGTACTAATGTAGGTCTTCCGTAACAGCGAGCTGTCGTAAAGCGAACGTTCAAAAAATGGGGGCCACCTGTATTGCATTTTTTTAATTGTTCTTCATCTTGTAGTGTTTTTTTGTGCTGCATTGGATCTGGAGTAACAATTATTTTCTTCTCCTTTACACTTGTGTTCTGTAAGTGACATTAAACAATCTGAAATGTTGATTTGGCTGACCCCGTTCCCTGCCTTGTGTGACTCTGTGGGAGGAGGTCAGTTGAATTGCCAGAGTTAATTTAACTCCGAGGAAACTCCTAATCATTTCGTAACTAGCTCCGGGGTTTGCTGTGTCCTCCACTGTCTGTTCCAAACCTTAATTGTGGTCTGCTCGAAGAGCCCTCCCAGTTGAATCTCGGTCCCTCTGAGAGGGCTTGAAATGGAACATGTCATTGAGTGCCCTTACGGGAGTTGTGTCCAGGCCTTTGTTTTCAGCCGCGGCACATCTGTGGTCTATCAACAACTCTGCCGTCTGACATTTCCACTTAGTTCAGTGTTAGTATCGTCTCCTCCCTCAGGAAGCTCAGCCCTGTGCGCTCGAGGTCAGTGCCACGGATCTATCTGTGTCTTTGCCTGGAGACGAATTTGTTTAATATTTTCCACTCTGTCAGTGACCTTGTGGTGTTTGAGGAACTTCAAACGAGTAACGACGACCTCCATTTCTGAGGGCCCGCACTTCACTGTCTTGCAGGACCTCTGTTTAAAGACATAGACTAACTTTGATCATAGAACCAACTTAGAAAGGGGCCTTTTGGTTCATGAAATCTGTGCCAAACACAGTGCCAAATTAAACTAATTCCTTCTACCTACATATAATCCATATCCTTCCATTCCCTGCATATCAAAATCGGGATTACTATTACCAACATGAGTCATGAAATTTGTTATGTGGCAGCAGGACATTGTAATACATAATAAAAACTGTAAATTATTGTATATTAATTATATATAATTATTATACACATGTAATAATTGCCAGTATTGATTGACAGTGTGTTATTTCCAATCAGCATAGATCTTGGACTTATGGTGTCTACCTGCAAGGGCTCAGTTGGTCAAGGTCGACCAGTGATGTTGCATCCTAGCTATCTAAGTAGGCAAGCCAGGCGGTAGGATATGGAGAAGAAGCCATTGCCCATGTAGCAGACTCCCCCTCTCCACGCATCTGATGAACCCAAAGGAGCAGCAGAGACCGAGACAGTTTAGCACCAGGAGTTGCCGGTCAGTTCTGAACACAACACAGGACTGCCTTGAGGATTCCAACTCCCGACTTTTCCCCCCGGGGTTTACTCCCAAAGGCTTCGCCCATGGGTGGCTACAGCCGCGAGGCAGTGGAGTTTTGAGTTCAGAGTTTTCCATCTAGATGAGCTGCCAACTACGGCTGACAAGCCCCATCTGCCTGAAGCGACGGGTTTTAAGGTGCCTGTAACCTGCCATTGCCCCTTCTCCCGTCAGTAGAAACAGTTCTGCCGGGTTTAGTAGCTAAGCCATACGTGAAGGCCAGGAGCCGGACTTGGTTGTCAGAGGCTATTTGAGGCGCACGGCTTTGGGAGCATTTAATAGGTAGTGGGAACCCCCATGCGTGAAAGGGAACTAATATGAGACACAACTTGGTGATTTATCAGTGGAATTGATGATTCTGACCTGTGCATACTTTTAAACACCTCCACCTCCAACCCCACCCCGGAATTAGTCCTTGCGGCCCTACCTTCCATGCTGCCCAGCAAACACCGATTTAACCCTGATTGCAGGACAATTTACAATGACTGGTATGTCATTGGACGATGAGAGGAAACCGGAGCACCCACAGAAGATCCGCAAGATCACGGGGAGAGTGTACAAACTCCTTACAGGTAGCGGCAGGAATTGAACCCGGGTCACTCGCGCTGTAAAGCATTGTGCTAACCACTACGCTACCATGCCACTAACCAACCTACGGTTTTCTTCCCAGACAGTCGTGTTTGTTGAATGGTGGCCCCAGCTTCCCGAGTACTTTTACGTTGTCCTTGGATATCTTTGCTCTCTTCAGAGCCATTGGCCTTTCTAACACGATTAAATTAGTTCGGGGCCTAGGACTGAAGGTCAGAGGCCTAGAGGCGGCTGGGGGTGGGAGGCCTGTCTGTGTGGGTGGGTGGGATGGCAGGTTAAGGGGCTTGTTTTGTTGTTGTTGCTGTTGTTGTCTGTCCTTCTGCTGAATGTGGTGGGCCAGAATGTGTGGTGGCATTTACGGACAGCCCCCAGTATATCCTTGGGTTGTGGTTGTTAATGCAAATGGTACAGTTCACTGTATGTCTCGATGTATCTGAAAATAAATCTAAATCTGAATTTTCCGACTTTGACCATCATCTTCATTTTGTCCCATGCTCTTTTGATTCTGTTATTCCTGTGCTTTGTGTCTCCTTTCAACTCTGTTTAAAAGGATGTGCTGACACTGGAGGGGGTTCAAAGGGGGTTCACGAAAATGATCCTGGGGTTGAAAAGCTTGTCAGATGAGAAGCACTTGATGGCTCCGCGCCTCTACTCACTGGAATTCAGAAGAATGAGGGGTGACCTCGTTGAAACCTATCGAATGGTGAAAGGCCTTGATAGAGTGGATGTGGAGAGAATGATGGGGGAGTCTAAAGACCAGAGGACACAGCCTCAGAATAGAGGGGTGTCCTTTTAGAACGGAGATGAGGAATTTCTTCAGCCAGACGGTGGTGAATCTGTGGAATTTGTTGCCACAGGTGGCTGTGGAGTCTAGACTATTGGGTATGTTTAAGGCAGAGGTTGATAGATTCTTGATTAGTCAGGACATGAAGGGATACGGGGACAAGGCAGGAGATTGGAGCTGAGAGGGAAAATGGATCAACCATGATGAAATGGCGGAGCAGACTCGATTGGCCAAATGGCCTGATTCTGCTCCTATAAATTCAGTTATATATAATTACCCCACTGCTGATGTACCATGGATCCTGCCTTTGCAAATATTATTATTTAAGGATTCAAGATTATTTAATGCCATTTCCAGTGCACACGTGCAGAGGAGAGCAAAATAATTGTTCTGAATTGTGTTAAATCAGCAAGACAAGCATATTACAGTGTCAGAATCAGGTTTAATATCACCGGTGTGGCGACCCACTTCCTAGCGCACTCGAACCGGCTCACAAATAGCCAGCGCGCAGGCACAAAGGCCAGGTCCGCAACAAAGGCAAAAAGCCTGCGGGGGTTTGTGAGTATGTGTCCCTTAGAGCATCCGCGCCCGGGGAGGGCGGGATGAGGGAGGCCTTAAAGCAAGGCTGTGAAGTTCGAATAAAATTATCTTTGATTGCAGTTTACTGACTCCGAGTCGTTATTTTAGCGCTGCGTGTAGCACACCGCTACAATTGGTGACCCCGACGGTCCAAACGATTTTTGGACCGGAGATGACCAACGCCGCATCTGTTCATGCGGTTTTGTTGAAACTGCCAAGCTTCTGGACGCTACGACCTCACCTATGGTTCCAGCAAGCAGAAGCCCAATTCCACGTTCGGCAGATAACCTCAGAGGACACCCGTTACTACTACGTGGTGAGCTCCCTCGACCAGGACACAGCGGCCCAGGTCGCGGAGTTCGTACAGTCTCCCCCGGCGGACGGCAAGTACACGGAATTCAAAGCCCTGCTCCTAAGGACTTTCGGACTCTCACGGCGCGAGCGGGCTGCCCGTTTACTGCACCTAGATGAATTGGGGGACAGACCGCCATCGGCTTTAATGAATGAGATGTTGTCTTTGGCCGGCGGACACACACCCTGCCTCATGTTTGAGCAGGCATTCCTGGAGCAGCTGCCCGAGAGCATATGCCTGCTGCTGTCCGACGCGGATTTCAGCAACCCCCGGAAGGTGGCAGCCCGGGCGGACTTGCCGTGGAACGCCAAGAAGGTGAGTGGGGCGTCCATCGCACAGATCACCAGGCCACGCTCCCAGCAGCAGACCAGACCAGGCCCGGCAGCAGAGCCCACTAGCCCCAGAGGCAGGGGTGGGGAGCCCAACGAACACTGGTGTTTCTACCACCAGCGGTGGGGCACAGAAGCTCGTCGTTGTTGCCCGCCCTGCCCGTTCCTGGGAAACGCCAGGGCCAGCCGCCACTGATGGCTACGGCGGCTAGCCATCAGGATAGCCTCCTGTATGTGTGGGACAAGAGGTCGGGACGCCGTTTTTTGGTTGACAGTGGTGCCGAGATCAGCGTCTTACCTCCGACGAGTTACGACACCCACAACAGGGCAGCGGGTCCCCCCCCCCGAGGGCCGTGAACGGCAGCACGGTAAGGACCTACGGCACCCGTAAGGTGCAGCTACAGTTCGGCTCCAGCCAGTTCACGTGGGACTTCACACTGGCCGCTGTAGCCCAACCGCTTCTGGGCGCGGATTTTTTGTGGGCTCACAGCCTGCTGGTCGACCTGCCGAGGCAGAGGCTGGTCCACGCCGAGACCTTTCAGACGTTCTCCCTGGGAGAAGCCCAGTTGCCAGCCCCATACCTCGGCTCCATCACGCTGTCCGACAACGACTTCACCAGAGTCCTGGCAGATTTCCCATCGGTTCTGGCACCGCAGTTCACGGCAGCCATGCCCCGACACGGCGTACAGCACCACATCCCGGCCCAGGGACCACCCCTCCACGCCCGTGCTCGGTGGCTTCCCCCGGACAAGCTCCGACTGGCGAAGGAGGAGTTCAAGAGGATGGAGGAATTGGGGATCATCCGGCGGTCCGACAGCCCATGGGCCTCCCCCCTGCACATGGTGCCCAAAGCGACAGGGGGCTGGAGACCGTGCAGCGACTACCGCAGGCTGAACGAGGCTACCACACCGGACCGCTACCCTGTGCCGCACATTCAGGACTTTGCAGCAAACCTGCACGGCGCACGGATCTTCTCCAAGGTAGACCTCGTCCGAGGATACCATCAAATCCCGATGCATCCGGATGACGTCCCCAAAACGGCTCTCATCACCCCGTTCGGCCTTTTTGAGTTCCTCCGCATGCTGGTCGGCCTGAAGAATGCCGCACAGACGTTCCAGCGGTTAATGGACGCGGTGAGACGCGACCTGGACTGCGCATTCATCTATTTGGACGACATCCTCATAGCCAGCAGCAGTCGTCAGGAGCATCTGTCCCACCTTCGTCAGCTCTACGCCCGACTGAGTGAATATGGTCTAACAATCAACCCGGCCAAATGCCAGTTCGGGCTGGACACCATCGACTTCCTGGGCCACAGGATTACTAAAGACGGGGCAACCCCTCTGCCCGCTAAGGTAGATGCGGTCCGCCATTTCCCCTGACCCACCACGATCAAAGGCCTTCAGGAGTTCGTAGGTATGGTCAATTTCTACCACCGCTTCCTCCCTTCAGCTGCCCAAATCATGCGCCCCCTGTTCGCCCTGCTGTCGGGTCCGGGCAAGGACATTACCTGGGACGAGGAGTCCGCCGCCGCTTTCATTCAAACGAAGGAAGCCTTGGCGAATGCCGCGATGCTAGTGCACCCCAGAATGGACGTCCCTACCGCCCTCACAGTGGACGCATCTAACACGGCAGTCGGTGGGGTGCTGGAACAACTCATCGAGGGGCGCTGGCAACCCCTGGCGTTTTTCAGCAAACACCTGCGGCCACCCGAGCTCAAATACAGTGCTTTCGACCGGGAACTGTTGGCGCTATACCTGGCAATCCGGCATTTCAGGTGCTACTTAAAAGGTAGGCCCTTCACCGCGTTCACGGACCACAAGCCGCTTACCTTTATGTTCACGAAGGTGTCCGATCCCTGGTCGTCCCGCCAGCAGCGCCATCTGTCCTACATCTCTGAATACACGACGGATGTCCGGCACGTCTTGGGTAAGGACAATGTCGTGGCGGACGCGCTCTCTCGCCCTAACATTCACGCCCTTTCCCAAGGGGTAGACTTTGAGGCGCTGGCAGAGGCGCAGCAGGCAGACGAGGAGATCCCAAGTTACAGAACCGCAGTCTCCGGCTTGCAGCTCCAGGACCTCCCCGTAGGCCCAGGTGAGAGGACCCTACTCTGTGACGTCACCACCGGCCAGCCCCGCCCCATTGTTCTGGCAAACTGGCGGCGCCGTGTTTTCGACTCCATTCATAACTTAGCGCACCCCTCCATCAGGACAACTGTCCGGCTGGTAGCCAACCGGTTCGTTTGGCACGGACTCCGCAAGCAGGTCAGTGAATGGGCCAGAATGTGCATGCACTGCCAGACGGCCAAGGTGCAGCGGCACACCAAAGCTCTGCCACAGCAGTTCCACCCCACCCACCGGCGTTTCGACCACATTCATGTGGATATCGTGGGCTCCCTGCCAGTGCGGCACCTCCTAACTATCGTGGACCGGTTCACAAGATGGCCAGAGGTGATCCTGCTCACCGACACCACCTCCGAATCTTGCGCCCAGGCACTGATCGCCACCTGGGTGTCCCGCTTTGGTGTACCGGCCCACATTACCTCCGACAGAGGCGCCCAGTTCACCTCCAGCCTGTGGTCTGCTATGGCCAGCCTGTTGGGGACACAGCTGCACCACACCACTGCCTACCACCCACAGTTGAACGGACTGGTGGAGCGTTTCCACCGTCACTTGAAGTCGGCTCTCATGGCCCGCCTGCGAGGAGCTAACTGGGCGGACAAGCTTCCCTGGGTCCTACTCGGCATCCACACGGCGCCCAAAGACGATCTGCATGCCTCATCGGCCGAGTTGGTGTACGGCGCACCCCTGGTCATCCCCGGGGAGTTCATACCAGCCCCAAGGGGGCAAGAGGAAGAACCCGCAGCGGTCCTGGGCAGACTACGCGAGAGGCTCGGTGACCTGGCCCCCATACCCACTTCGCAGCATGGGCAGAACCCGACCTGCGTACCCAAAGACCTGCAGAACTGTAAGTTTGTGTTTGTACGACGGGGCGGGCATCGGCCACCGCTGCAACGGCCCTACGAGGGGCCGTTCACGGTGCTCAGGAACAACGGGTCCACGTTCGTGCTGGACGTTGGGGGTAGAGAGGAGGTTTTCACGGTGGACCGACTCAAACCAGCCCATGTGGACCTGGCGCAACCGGTCGAGTTTCCGGCACCGTGGCGCAGAGGCCGACCTCCCAAACAGGGTCCGGCCCAGACTGTGGACATTGGGGGGGTGTATCGCCGGTTCTGGGGTGGGGGTGGGGGGTTATGTGGCGACCCACTTCCTAGCGCACTCGAACCGGCTCACAAATAGCCAGCGTGCAGGCACAAAGGTCAGGTCCGCAACAAAGGTAAAAAGCCTGCGGGGGTTTGTGAGTACGTGTCTCTTAGAGCATCCGCGCCCGGGGAGGGCGGGATGAGGGAGGCCTTAAAGCAAGGCTGTGAAGTTCGAATAAAATTATCTTTGATTGCAGTTTACTGACTCCGTGTCGTTATTTTAGCGCTGCGTGTAGCACACCGCTACACCGGCATATTTTGTGTAATTTATAGTGAGGTAGTGTTCATGGGTTCAACACCCATTCAGAAATCAGACAGTGGAGGGAAAGAAGCTGTTCCTGAATTGTTGAGTGTGTGCCTTCAGGCTTCTGTACCTCTTTCCTGGTGGTAGCAATGAGAAGAGGGCATGGCCTGGATGATGAGACAATACTTGCCATTAACAAGAGCATTAGCATACAAGATTGGCCATTGGCAGTGGAAACTTGATTGGCCAAGTGACCTAATTCTGTTCCAACATCTTGTGGCTTTACAGTCAATATTGACAGCAGAATCATGAAGGAAATGAGAGTCCATTTGATGGAAGACGTGTTCAAAGAGAAGGATTTTAATAAAACTCTTAAGAGGTGAGGGACTTGGAGATGGAGAAATTTGAGGACAGATTAGGCATCCTACAGCAAAGTACAGGCCCTTCAGCCCACAATGTTGTGCCAGCCTTTTAAACAACTCTAAGATTAATCTGACACTTCCTTCCCACATAAGCCCTCCGCTTTTCTTCCATTGTGTACCTATCTAAGAGTTTCTTAAATGTCCCTGATGTATTTGTATCTACCAGTACCCCTGGCAGCACATTCCACACATCCACCACCCTCTCCATTTTAAAAATAACTACCTCTGACATTGCCCCTGTACTTTCCTCTAATCCCCTTAAAGTTATGCCCTCTTGTTTTGGTCACTTCTACCCTGGAGAATTGTTGCTGGCTATCCACTCGATCTAAGTCTTCCCAGCCTGGTGTCCGTGGACCCTCCGTTAATGGTAGGGGTCTATGGCATATAAAAGGGGAACCCCTGGATGGTCAAAAAGTGGCCCGTACTCGTGTGAATTGCACTTGACCGTGGGGAGCATCACGTTTGAGGAACTCTGCAATTCAATCACCTTGCAGCTTTCTTACATCACCCCTCTCTCACCCACACATCCATCCACCTTCCCCATCACCTGGTTCACCTATCATCTCCCCATGCCCCCTTCTTATTCTGCCTTCTACCCCCTTCCTCTCCCGGGATCCCTTAATATCCAAAAAACCCGTTGGACTTTTCCCTTAATATTCATAGTGGTTGAGCCTCCAGAGGCCAAGCGGATGGTTCGAAATAAGCTACAGAGAGCTCTAAACTTAGTCAGCTCCATCATGGGTACTAGTCTCCCCAGCATCCAGGGCATCTTCAAGGAGCGATGCCTCAAAAAGGAGGCATCCATCATTAAGGACCCCCATCATCCAGGATAAGCCCTCTTCTCATTGCTACCATCAAGGGGGAGGTACAGGAGCCTGAAGACCCCTTTTCTCATTCCTGCTATCAGGGAGGAGGTACAGGAGCCTGAAGACCCCTCTTCTCATTACTACCATCAGGGAGGAGGTACAGGAGCCTGAAGGCCCCTCTTCTCATTACTACCATCAGGGAGGAGGTACAGGAGCCTGAAGGCCCCTCTTCTCATTACTACCATCAGGGAGGAGGTACAGGAGCCTGAAGGCCCCTCTTCTCATTACTACCATCAGGGAGGAGGATCAGGAGCCTGAAGACCCCTCTTCTCATTACTACCACCAGGGAGGAGGTACAGGAGCCTGAAGACCCCTCTTCTCATTCCTACCATCAGGGAGGAGGTACAGGAGCCTGAAGTCACACTCAACAATTCAGGAACAGCTTCTTCCCCTCTCCCAAAGGACATTGAACCCATGAACACAACCTCACTCCTTTTTTTTATTCCTATTTTTGCACTACTTATTTAACTATTTAATATCTATGTACTTAAGTAATTGTTTTTCTCTATTATGTACTGCTGTCACAAAGACAACAACTTTTGTGACTAATGCTGAAGATATTAAACCCGATTCCGATTCCTTTCAAAAATTCAACAATCGTTTGGTAATGAAATTACTTCTCATTTCTTTGCTGAATGGCCAACACTTCGAATCCACTTGGATGGGTAAAAAAGGTTTAGATCAGGGATTCCTAACCTTTTTTATGCCATGGGCCGATACCATTAAGCAAGGGGTCCGTGGATCCCAGGTTGGGAACCCCTGATCTAGAGCTATTTGGGTCAAATGTATCTAGCATAAATGGGCATCTTGGTTGTCAGAAACAAGATGGGCTGAAGGGCCTGTTTCTATGTTGTATGACTGTAACTCTCTGGCTCTCCTGATTTTCTGACTCAATTTGAGATGACAGACCCAGGAATGAAAGGGTTATCATAGAAGGAACGCTCGATGGATCTGTGGGATTCAGAAGGATGAGGGGGGAGATCTCTTTGATACCTTTCGACTGTTAAAGGCCTAGACAGAGTAGATGTGGAAAGGATGCTTCCCCTGGTGGGAGCGTCTAGGACAAGAGGGCACAGCCTCAGAATGGAGGAGCACCCTTTCAAAACAGAGATGCAGAGAAATTTCTTTAGCCAAAGGGTGGTGAATCTGTTGCCACATGCAGCTGTGGAGGCCAGGTCGTTGGGTGTATTTAAGGCAGAGATTGATAGGTTCTTGATTGGACACGGCGTCAAAAGTTACGGGGAGAAGGATGGGAACTGGGGTTGAGGAGGAGATTTTTTAAAAAAAAAGGAACAGCCATGGTTGAAAAGCTGAGCAGACTCGATGGGCCAGATGGCCTAATTCTGCTCCTATGCCTTACGGTCTTCTGGTGAATTCAGTAAGGAATCGAAGAACTGAAATCTATTTCAATCCAGGCAGCTAAAATAACTTGCTATAAATCTGTTTCATTAACACCACCATCAGTTTGTGAAAGGAAACACCTTCACAGCTTGGAATTGTCAAATCATTGTGCAGAAATAGGTTTTCTAAAGCAGGGGTTCCTGTTGTGTATTTAATATTTAGGTAATATATGAGTAATCTTATTGGTTGATTAAGCTTTCTTGTTCATATAAATATTCATTACGGGATATTCAAATACATGGTATCATGTCATCATGCCACCACATATGTACGCACGTCGCTTAAAGGAAACGAGAAGCTAGACCCTCATTAAAGGTTAATTTGCAGGTTGAGTCAGTGGTGAGGAAAGCAAATTCATTTTGAGAGGACTAGAGTATAAAAGCAAGGATGTAATGTCAAGGCTTTAATAAAGCACTGGTGAGACCTCACTTGAGTACCGTGAGCAAGTTTGGGCCCCTTAAATGAGGTGCTGAGGTAGGAGAGTGCTCAAAGGATGTTCATGGGAATGATTCTGGGATTGAAAGGCTTGTCATATGAGGACATTTGATGGTTCTGGGTCTGTACTAGCTGGACTTCAGAAGAATTAAACCTATTGAATGTTGAAAGGCCTCAATAGAGTGGATGTGGAGAGGATGTTTCCTGTGTTGGGGGAGTCTAAGACCAGAGGGCACAGCCTCAGAATAGAGGGGAGTCCTTCTAGAATGGAGATGAGGGATTTCTGGTGAATCTGTAGAATTTGTTGCCACGGGTACCAGTGGAGGCCAAGACATTGGGTGTCCCGAAGGCAGAAGTTAGGAGATTCCTGATTAGTCAGGGCATGAAGGGATATGGGGAGAAGGCAGGAGATTGGAGCTGAGATGGAAAATGAACCAGCCATGATGAAATGGTGAAGCAGTGTCGATGGGCCAAATGGCCTAATTCTGTTCCTATATCTATGGTCTTATTTTGGACTCCCGTGTCTTTCTTTGAATTAGTTTAATGTTTTGAAGTTACCAAGCATAACACGGGTGACGAGGTATTTTTAAAACAAACGTAAGCACAGTGAGAAGTTACAAAGCATAACAGTTCCCAGGTTTATGCCATGGAGCCTTACCGTTAACTGAAGGGTCCATGGATCTCAGGTTGGGAACCCCGGTTCTAAAGAGTTCCCTCATTTCTCTTTCTTTTGCTGTCTTTATGTATTCGATTCTTTATGTATTTATCCTACTGCCCTTGAATGTCCCTGTTCTTTCAGGCAGCACATCTTGTGATCACTTTCCTGTTCTTTTGCTAGTTATCTTAAATCAGTCCCATCTGGCCATGGTCACTGGAAGCAATTTCATGACCCCTCCTGATTTTGAACCCTCCTGTCAAATCCCATCTTCGAACAGCTCCTGGTTCTCCAGTCTCCCATGTAATTGTGTAATTCTGTGCTCCTTCACAAGGAGATCATTTGACGCAAGTACTAGGAGCAAGAGAAGGCCATCGCCTCTGGAGCCTGCTTCACCACAAGGTGCATGATGGCACCAGTGACGTGGGGAGAAAGGGGGAAGAGGTCCTGGAAGGATACATCCCAAAGATGAAGAAGTATTCTAAAGGGAAAATGAGGCAACTGTGGGTTATAAGGGAAATCAAAGACAGCGTAGAAGCAAGAAAGGCCATATAACAAAAACTAGTGGAAAGGTCAAGGATTGCAAAACTTTTAAAACCAACAGAAGGTAACTTAAAGCAGTGAAAAGATGAAGTATGAAGATAAGCCAGCCGATAATATAAATGAAGATTCCAAAAGGATATAAAGAGAAAGAGAGAGGCGAGAATGGATATTGGGCCACTGGAAAATGGCGCTGGAGAGGTGTTAATGGGTGAGAAAGAAATGGCAGGTAAGCTTAAGTATTTTGTGTCTGTCTTCACTGTGGAAGACACCAGCAATGTGCCAGAAATTTGAGAGTGTCAAAGGCAGAAGTGAGTGCCATTGCTATTAAGGAGAATGTGCTTAGCAAGCTGAAAGGCCCAAGGGTAGATAGGTCACCTGGACCAGATGGTGCTCACCCCAGGGTTCTGAAAGAGGTAGCTGAAGAGATGGTAGAGGCATTAGTAATGATCTTTCAAGAATCACTAGATTCTGGAATGGTTCCAGAGGACTAGAAAATTGCAAATGTCACTCCTCTCTTTAAAAAGGGAGGGAGGCAGAAGAAAGGAAACTATAGGCCAGTTGCCTGACTTCAGAGGTGGGGAAGATGTTGGAGTCCATTATTAAGAATGAGGTTTTGTGATACTTGAAGATTCTGATGAAATAGGCCTTGGTCAGCATGATTTCCTTTAAGTGAAAATCTTGTTTGTCAAAACTGTTGAAATTCTTTGAGGAAATAATGGATAGGGTAGACAAAGGCAAATCAGTGGATGTTGTGTACTTGTATTTTCAGAAGGCCTTTGACAAGATGCCACACATGAGGCTGCTTGACAAGATAAGAGCCCATGGTATTACAGGAAGCATACTAGCATGGATAGAAGATTGCCTGACAGATAGAAGGCAGAGTGGGAATAGAGTGGTCTTAGCTGCCAGTGACTAGTGGTGTTCCACAGGGGCTGGTATTGGGACCACTTCTTCTCACATTATATGTCAATGATTTGGGTAACGAAATTGATGGCTTTGTGGCCGAGTTTGTAGATGATACGAAGATGGATGGAGGGACAGGTATTGTTGAGGAAGCAGGATGTCTGCAGAAGGATTTGGACAGATTGGCAGAATGGGCAAAGAAATGGCAGATGGAATATAGTGTCAGGTAGTGTATGGTCATGCATTCTGGTAGAAGGACTAATGGAATAGACTAATTTCTAAAGGGGCAGAAAACTGAAAAAAAATAATAGAGGTGCAAAAGGAATTGGAAGTCTTTGTGCAGGATTCCCTAAGGGTTAACTTGCAGGTGAGTTGGTGGTGAGGAAGGCAAATGCAATGTTAGCATTAATTCTGAGAGGACTAGAATATAAAAACAAGGATGTGATGCTGAGCATTTAAAAGGCATTAGTCAGACCATACTTGGAGTATTGTGAGCAGTTTTGGGCTCCTTATCTAAGGAAAGGGTGTGCTGGCATTGGAGAGGGTCTAGAGAAGGTTCATGGGAATTATTCCAGAAATGATGGGGTTAACATACAGAATGAGGAGCGTTTGATGGCTCTGGGCCTGTGCCAGCTGGAACAGAACCTAGTTTGCTGGTGCTGTAATAGCGCTAAGCAAACCAGTATGCTACCATGTTGCTACATGATTTGGGAATCGTGTTTTGTCTGCGTAGTCCTGTATTCTTCTATATAGTAAAAAAAAAAAGGTCATTCTCATTGAAACAGTCTGTGAGCAGGGTGGGTGAGATCCTTCATGATGTCACTGGCCCTTTCCTGGCACCTTTCCGCATACATGTCCTTGATGGCGGGTGGGCTGGTGCCAGTGGTGCAGGCATTTACAAGAAAGATAACAAAATATGATAGAATCCAGAAAATTTTGTACATAAAGACTGAGAGGCAACCAAATGTGCAAAAGATAACAAACTGTGCAAATAAAAACATAACCAAGAATATTCATCATTTAACGCCTTTGAAATGGCCTTGTGTGACTTTTACCATTGGAAGCACCAATGCCCTCAAACGGAAAAGCCTACGAAAAGTAGTGGATTCGGCCCAGTACCACACAGGTGAAGCCCTCCCCACCACTGAGCACATCTACATGAAACCTGTTGCAGGAAAGCAGTATCTATCATCAGAGATCCTCACCATCCAGGCCATGCACTCTTCTCTCTGCTGCCATCGGGAAGGAGGTACAGGAGCCTCAGGACCTGCACTACCATGTTCAGGAACAGTTACTACCCCTCAACCATCAGGCCCTTGAACCAAAGGGGATAACTTCACTCAAATTCACTTGCCCCGTCATTGAAATGTCCCCACAGCCTATGAACTCTCTTTGAAGACTCTTTGTCTCACATTCTCGATATTTATTGCTATTTATTTATATTTGCATTTGCATGGTTTGTTGTCTTCTGCACTCTGGTTGGTCTTTCGTTGATACTGTTATAGTCACTATTCTATAGATTTGCTGAGTATGCCTGCAGGAAAATGAATCTCAGAGTTGTATATGGTGACATATATATACTTTGATAATAAAATTTATTTTGAACTTCATCTATAAATGGTTTTTTAAAAATCATTCAAACATATAGGACATAAAAATAAAATTTTAAAAGCACTTATTTTAAAAAAAACATATTATATAACATTAATTCACCTGCATTTATCTTTTCCTGAAGAATTAGTGATTCCTTCTGAACGACTCGACCAGTGTTCCTCTTCTGGGTTTTATTGGGTCCAGTGGTGAAGAAAGAGGTTGGTCTGGAGTTCAGAGTTTTTATGTTTTTTAAAATGTTATTGCGAGATGCAGTACGGTATCAATCCCTTCCAGTCCAATGTGCCCATGCCATCCAATTACACCCTTGTGACCAGTTAATCTAATAACCCTTGTGTCCAATGACCCATATATAGAAGCGACTGAACCCGATGGTTGGTTGATGATCTAGGCGCCGGGCTGGATTGGAAAGGCCAGGGTTTGGCCAGTTCAGCTCGCGACTGCGCTCTGTGCTGAACAAAGAGTTATAGAAACATAGAAAGCCTACAGCACAATACAGACCCTTCGGCCACAATGCTGTGCTGAACATGTACTTACTTTAGAAAGTACCTTGGGTTACCCATAGCCATCTATTTTTCTAAGCCCCATGTGCCTATCCAGGAGTCTCTTAAAAAGATCCTATTGTATCTACCTCCACCACCGTCACTGGCAGCCTATTCCACACACTCACCACTCTCGGTGTAAAAAAAAAAACAACATTCTCATAAGGCATGCTCCCCAATCCAGGCAACCTCCTTGTAAATCTCCTCTGCACTCTTTCTATGGCTTCCACATCCTTCCTATAGTGAGGCAACCAGAACTGAGCACAGTACTCCAAGTGGGGTCTGACCAAGGTCCTATACAGCTGCAACATATAGGATCCTGAACTCAATCCCAGGGTTGATGAAGGCCAATGCACCGTATGCTTTCTTAACCACAGAGTCAACCTGTGCAGCATTCTTGACTGTCCTATGGACTTGGACCACAAGATTCCTCTGATCCTCCACACTGCCAACAGTCTTACCATTAATACTATATTCTGTCATCATATTTGACCTACCAAAATGAACCACCTCACTCTTATCTGGGTTGAACGCCTTCTGCCACCTCTCAGCCCATTTTTGCATCCTATCAATGTCCCGCTGTAACCTCTGACAGCCCTCCATACTATCCACAACACCCCCAATCTTTGTGTCATCAGCAAATTTATTAACCCATCCCTCCACTTCCTCATCCAGGTCATTTATAAAAATCACAAAGAGTAGGGGCTCCAGAACGGATCCCTGAGGCACTCCACTGGTGACTGATCTTTGTGCAGAATATTTAGGGATGGACTCTCGTTGTGGACTTCAGTTCAGAAGGCTATTTGCATTTATCGTTTACGTGCTTTTTTTTTCCTCTCTGCTCATTCGGTGTTAGACAACTTTTTCAAAAATGGGTTCTTCTGTGTTTCCTTGCTTCATGGCTGCCTGTTAGGAGATGAATCTCAAGGTTCCGTAGTGTATGCATACTTCGATAATAAATGTACTTTGAACTTCTGGCCCAACCAGCCCAATTGCACCCATGTGACCTGTAAACCTAGTAACCCATGTGTCTTTGGAATGTGGAGGGAACCTACGCAGTCATGGGGAGGACGTTCAAACTCCTTACGGACAACAGTAGAATTGAACTTGGGTTGCTGCAGCTGTAGCAGTGTAATAGTCGGTGTAAAACTTCACAGCGCCAGCAGTTGGGGTTCAGATCCCACCGCTGTCTGTGCGGAGTTTGCATGTTCTCCCAGTGACCGTGTGGGTTTCCTCCAGGTGCTCTGGTTCCCTCCCACGTTCCAATGGCATATGGGTCAATAGTGGTTAGTGAGTTATTGACGTGGTATGCTGACACTGGAATTATGAGACACTTGCACTCGACCCCCAGCACATCCTTAGGCTGTTGACACAAATGAAGCATTTCACAACGTGGTTCGATGTAAATGTGGCAAATCAAGCTGACTTTTTCTTTTGCTTTATATTTGTTTTGCCCTTCTGGAATCTTTGGTTTGAATTCAGAATAGATAGATAGATAGATAGATAGATACTTTATTCATCCCCATGGGGAAATTCAACATTTTTTCCAATGTCCCATACACTTGTTGTAGCAAAAACTCATTACATACAATACTTAACTCAGTAATAATATGATATGCATCTAAATCACTAGCACTAGCATAGGCCATGAAATTTGTCGATTTTTTTTGGCAGTAGCACAATACAGTTCATAACAGAAAAAAGCATGAATACGGTAAGTACATTGTGTGTATGTATGTACGGTGCCTATAAAAAGTATCCACCCCCTTTGGTGGTTTTCATGTTTTTTTATTTTACAACATTGGATCACATGGATTTAATTTGGCTTTTATGACACTGATCAACAACAAAAGACTCCGCTGTGTCAAAGTGAAAACAGATCTCTAGAAAGTGATCTAAGTTAAATACAGATATAAAACAAAAAATAATTGATTGCATAATTACTCTCCCCCTTCAAGTCCATATTTAGTAGAAGCACCTTTGGCAACAGTTACAGCTTTGAGTCTGTGTGGATAGGTCTCTATCAGCTTTGCACATCTGAACACAGCAATTTTTCCACTTTTTTTTACAAAACTGCTCAAGCTCTGTCAGATTGCATGGGGATCGTGAGTGAACAGCCCTTTTCAAGTCCAGCCACAAATTCTCAATTGGATTGAGGTCTGGCCTCTGACTTGGCCACTCCAGGACATTAACTTTGTTGCTTTTAAGCCATTCCTTTGTCTCTTTGGCTTTATGCTTGGGGTCATTGTCTTGCTGGGGAAAAAAAATCTCCCAAGTCACAGTTCCCTTGCAGACTGCATCAGGTTTTCCTCCAGGATTCCCCTGTATTTTGCTGCATTCATTTTCCCCTCTGCCTTCACAAGCTTTCCAGGGCCTGCTGCAGTGAAGCATCCCCACAGCGTGATGCAGCCACCACCGTGCTTCACGGTAGGGATGGTGTGTTTTTGATGATGTGCGGTGTTTGGCTTATGCTAAACACACTGTTTAGTCTGAGGACCAAAAAGCTCAATTTCTGTTTTATCAGACCATAGAACCTTCTTCCATGTGACTTCAGAGTCTCCCACATGCCTTCTGGTAAACTACCCAAGATTTCATGTGAGCTTTTTTCAACAGTGGCTTTCTCTTTGCCACTCTCCCATCAAGCTGCGACTGGTGAAGCACCCGGGCAGCTGTTATTGTATGTGCAGTCTCTCCCATCTCAGCCACTGAAGCTTGGAACTCCTTCCATGGTTGTCATAGGTCTCTTGGTGGCCTCCCTCACTAGTCCCCTTCTTGCATGGTCACTCAGTTTTTGAGGATGGCCTGCTTGAGGCAAATTTACAGCTGTGCCATATTCTTTCCATTTCTTAATGGTTGACTTTAACTGTAGTCCAAGGGATATTCAGTGACTTGGAGATTTTCTTGTATCCCTCTCCTGACTTGCGTTCTTCAATAACCTTTAAAAAACTTTTTGCTTGGAGCATTCTTATGTAGTCATGGTGTAGTTTTTGTCAGGATACTGACTCGCCAGCAATTGGACCTTCCAGATACAGCTGTATCTTTACTACAGTCATTTGAAGCACCGTGACTGCACACAGATGATCTACTTTTAACTAATTATGTGACTTTCTAAAACCAATTGGCTGCACCAGTGATGATTTGGTGTGTCATGTTTTATATTTGTAATTGGATCACTTTGTAGAGATCTGTTTTCGCTTTGACAAGTAAGAGTCTTTTTCTGTTGATCAATGTCAAAAAACGCCAAATTAAATCCACTATGATTCAATGTTGTAAAACAATAAATCATGAAAACTTCCAAGGGGATGAATACTTTTTTTTATATGGGGGGGGGGTGTGTGTGTGCATAAAATGGTTGAAATAAAAAAAGTAGTGAGGTAGTGTTCAAGGGTTCAATATCTATTCAGAAATCGGATGGCAGAGGGGAAGAAGCTGTTCTTGAATCACTGAGTGTGTGCCTTCAGGCTTCTGTACCTCCTTCCTAATGGTAGCAGTAAGAAGAGGGTATGGCCTGGGTGATGGGGGTCCTTGATGATGGATGCCGCCTTTCTCAGCCATTGCTCCTAGAGGGTGCCCTGGATACTACGGAGGCTCGTTTACAACTCTCTGCAGCTGACTTCAATCCTGTGCAGTAGCAACCCCCCCCCCCCCAACCCCCATACCAGATGGCAATGCAGCCAGTTAGAATGCTCTCCACGGTATATCTGCAGAAATTTGCGAGTGTCTTTGGTGACAAACCAAAGATCCTCAAACTCCTAATGAAATATAGCCACTGTTGTGTCTTCTTTGTAGCTGCATCAAAGCATCAAGTTCAGGTTAGACCCTCAGAGATGTTGACACCTAGGAAACTGAAATTGCTCACTCCTACTTCTGAACCTGAGGACTGGTGTGTGTTTTCTCATCTTGCCTTTCTGAAGCCCACAATTGGTGCATAGTTTAATGGCTATGTGCCAGAATTTCCCATCCAACATTTTGCTAAGGGTCAGTAATGTGCACCACACCAAGTAGCTCCAGATACTTTTTAAATATTTTGTGACATCTCAGAAATGTGCATGTTTAAAACCTCTACTGACATTATTGATTGTTGAGTAATCTGAACGTCTTTCTCTTTTCAGGAAGCCAGACCAGGGTGGTTTGAGTGCGTTGGCAGCACACTTTCCAACGATGAGAAAACCAGGGCCTCAGAAAGGTGAGTCTGGGTAACTTGTTGCAGGAGATATTCAAAACCACCTGTAATTGTCGCCAGTTATTTTGTAAGACTTCGAGATGCAGTTTCTACCGGGGATGGTGGAATGTGACAATAAAATATAAGAGCAGAATTAGGCCATTTAGCCCATCTGGTGTGCTCAACCTTTGGATTCCTAACTTTGTCTGGGGTCTTACCAACATCTGCCTTCACAACCAGAATGGCAGTCTGGTTTCCATTCCCCTGCAACTCTAGTTTAAACCCCACCATGCAGCATTAACAAACCTTCCCACTGGGATATTAGTCTCCCTCCAGTTCAAGTGCAATCTGTCCCTTCTGTACAGGTCTCACCTTCCCTGGAAGAGAGACCAGTGATCCAAAAATCTTACGTCCTCCCTCCTGCACCAACTCCTTAGCCACGTATTAAACTGTATAATCTTCCTAGTTCTGGCCTCGTTAGCATGTGGCATGGGTAGCAATCCTGAGATCACAACCCTGGAGGTTCCTGCCCTTTAACTTAGCACCTAACTCCCTGAACTCCTTCTGCAGAACCTCGCCACTCGTCCTACCTAAGTCATTGGTACCAACGTGAACCATGGCTTCTGGCTATTCACCCTCCCATTTAAGAATGCTGAGGACTCAATCTGAGATATCCTGGACCCTGGCAACATACCATCCATGAATTCTGTTCTCGCCCACAGAACCTCCTGTCTGTTTCCCTAACTAATGAAAACCCTATTACCACAGTGTGCCTCTTCTTCCCCCTTTGCGTCTGAGTCACAGAGGCAGCCTCAATGCCAGAGACCCAACCACTGCAACTTTCCTCTGTCAGGTCATTAACACGCTCCCCTACCCTGACAGTATCATAAGTGATATACTTGTTGTGGGGGATGGCCACAGGGGTACTATATCAAATCCTGATTAGTTCAGTGTTCACCACCAACCGAATCGGTGGAGTGTTGGCAGGCATCGGTCATTGGCCCAGGTGGGAAGGCAATCTAACCCTTATGTAGATCGAGTTCTTGGTGATGTTTACAGATTGTCACGTACTCTGTGACCGGGTTAAAGAACCAACAGAAATGGAAAACACTTTGGAGTCTGGTATTACTATGAACTAATAGTGTTTATTAGTAACCAAACAATACAGTAATATAAATGCAAATAGAATGAACAGGTTAGCAATGATATATATGTGTGGAAATAGGAAGAAAACTAGGCTCTTTCAAACCTAGGGGTAAATGGATAAAGTTCTACGATGATGGAGAGAGTTCAGTTCAGTTCAAGGTAGTTAGTTGAGTAGCGTTGGGGGTGGAGAGAGAGAGAGAGAGAGAGAGAGAGGTGAGAGGTGAGCTGGTGCCATCGATCTTCCCGTTGTCTTCCAAAGTCCTGTTGTGGTCACCGACTATGACCATGATACATACGACCGTTCTTCAGTGGTGGAATTATCACCCAGGCAAGGATGGACGCACAAATAATTCCCCACCGGTCGCACCTTTTCACACTGTGAGCCACTGATTGATTTCCCCGAATCGATCCTCCAAAACCCCACCTTCTTGTGGGTGCAACAAAGCTCGTTCAGTGTCCGAACCTGTGCGTCTCGTGGTGTGTCTCCCTGTGTAACAGCGGACCTGGCTTTTATCTCCCCATGTTGGACACCGGCTGTCCATCAACCTGCTCCGTCCTGCTCTCTCTGCAAGAACTTTACAGGCAGGCAAGTGACCTCGGGGAAAAGGTAAACAAGCTGGCAGAGAGACCATAACATCAATCTTTCGAGCAGTTTCTGACTGTCTCTCTCTCGCATTGTGCTGGACGCCTCTCTCTCTCAATAGCAGCACAGTTCATAGGGTCTATTCTGGACCCCGTTACAAACTAGGTTTTCCCATGACAAGATTTAGAGCAGATTTTGGAACATTGCATGGAGCACTAAGAACATACTTCTGCCCCATTACACTGGTGTTTAGGGCAGCAGTGAACTAACTCTATCTCTGTCTGTCCTTGGCTATCTTCCCTATTGTGCCCCAAGTGTGGTTTCTGGGTCCTCAGTCATACGCAGATATAGAAGGATTCTTCATTGCTGTTTCCATAACAGTCAGGGTTGTTAGCCCTGAGCTGAACCCCTGAACCTGGAGGACCGGTGGGCCACTCTTATTCTGGCCTCTACCCTTTGACCTGTTTGGCATGGGTGACCCTACCAAGAACCAAAGTGTGAAGCCCAGACTCCAGCCAACATTGCTCTCTGGGTCACACAAGCCTCCAAACCCTACGACAAGGTTGTGGTCCTCTTGGCAGACAAAGAATATTGTCACTAGCAATCAGGCTAGTGGAAAGTGGATGTAAAGTATGCTCAAGGAAGCTCCAGGGTTACCATCCAATACTGTAACGTGAGAGTACTTGCTGCTCCCTCAGAGATGAGATGGGTGGCAGGATGGAGATGCGTCTCTATGGAAGGAGGTGTAAGGTGCTCCTTCCCTCTGCTAGTCTGCAGGTCACCTTGGGCAAGGTGTAGCACCTGCTTAGCCCCTCGATCAGGGTCACATAAAGCCACGGGAGCAGCCTTGATTTGACCCGTACTCGACCTTTCCGATTCGATCAAACCTTGGGTCTTTCCTCGCTCCCGAGCTCAGGCTTCGCCTTGCCTCACTTCAGTTCTGCCGCATCGAATCGCTTCCGAGTCCACTGGCTCGTTCCCCACTCTCTTGCCCAGGCCCCACCACCTTGATTCATGCCACGCCACAACCGTTCTGCACCTTCAAGACTTCAGTTCATACCGCGGTAATGCCGGGTCGTACAGGTGGTTCAAAAGCTCAACTCTGCAAGGAAAGTTACAGAATATTGGTTTCAGTGATCGTTTACCAGGAAAAAGTGTGATTAATAAAGCAGTTACGGGCTTTCTTTGTTCCGTCTGCCGTCGGTGAGCTTCACCAGCACCATCTTAAATTGGCCGGTCATGGTCAGGACCATGATCACCCACATCATATGACACGGCACGTAATAAATGTTTAAATTAAAAGTTGAACTTAATGCTATGTGCACGAGTGCCTGTGCATTGGCGTCTCCATCCCAGACAGCGATGCAGCCAGTCAGAAAGTTGGCTTGTCAACATTACCGAGTTTACACGGGCTGGGCTTAGAGTCTCTTTAGGTGACCTTGCATCGGTGATGGAATTCTTCCTTGTCAGTCATACGCCCAGGCATTTATCAAGTCCATGGCTTTGCCTGTGGAGTTTGCTGCTTTTTGGACGGGATCTTGGAATGAGGTTCACACAACTGATCGCAAAATAATTGGTGGCACATGCTCGGAGAGCAGAAGTGAGTTCTCTGCTGGGCTTGGCCAATATTTCATCATGAGCACTGCTGGAGCAAAATAAGAGTTGGGAAAATAGCATTCTTGTTCGGGAGATTGACAGCAATTAAATTCCGCTGCGCCGGTTACACAAAGAAGTTTTGAAAAATGTTTCTGGAAGTGGTGACCAAGCTCTTGATCAAAACGGTGCATTTCTGGATTGGTCGGAGGGAAGTGACTCGCACTGGCAGCTCTTCCGAGGGAGGCGAAATGAACCCTCGAACCCATCTGAGGGAAGCGACACAAACCAGCGGTCCCTCCGAGGCAAGTAACGCGGACCCGGCGGACCCTCGGAGGGCAGTGACGGCAGAGTGCTAGCTCACTTCTTCGAACCACAGACCATAAGACCACTGGCTCAACCAGTTTCAGAAGCAAAATTAAGATGAGAGGAATAAGTGGAAGATGTAGAAAAATTGAAATGATTTGCTGTCCGGAAGATGTCGCCCAAGAAATCATTGTACCGTTGTTCGCTGACAACAGCTTGACCAGAAGTTGGCAGCTGTTGGTGTTGTGTGTGTGTTTGTGTGTGTGTGTGTGTGTGCTTTTTTCTCTACGCAGTGGTTATGGTTTTTTATTATTTCGATTCTTCAGGTCTTTGCTTTGTGGCTGCTTTAAGCTGACAAATTTCAAGGTTGTATAATGTATACATTCTTTGATAATAAATGTCCTTTGAATTTGAACTGATCACATAATAATAGGTGGCACAGAGAACAGAGTGGAGTTCTCTGTCCGTCTTTGCCGATGTTTCTTCATTGATACTGCTGGAACAAGTTACCAGACGATTGAAGTCATGTCCTGGACGGTGAGGGTCTTTAATAATGGATGCCACTACTCTGAAGGACCACCACTTCAAATAACCTAGACGGTTGGGAGGCTAGTGCCCATGATGGAGTTGGCCGAGTCTAGAAGCCTCTGCGGCTTTTTCTGATTTTGTCTGCTGGTGATGTGGTCGGAGAGAGCTGGAGGGTGCTGTTAACGCCCCTGGGCTGGTTTCCTGGCATTCTCAATTGCCAGAGTAAGCTGCCCCGGCTCCAGGGTGATGCATGGATTCGCAGCGGGTGGGGAAGGGTTAATCGTGAACATGAGAAAGTCTGCAAATGCTGGAGGAACTCAGCAGGCCAGGCAGCATCTATGGGAAAGAGTAAACAGCCGACTTTTCGGGCCGAGACCCTTCTTCGGGACTGGAAGGAAAGAGAAGTCAGTGTTAAAAAGATTGGGGGAGGGGAGGGAAAAGTACAAGGTGGCAGGTAACACGCACAACACGCTGGTGGAACTCAGTAGGCCGGACAGCATCCGTGGAAACGAGCAGTCAACGTTTCGGGTCGAGACAAAGTCCTGACGAAGGGTCTCGTCCTGAAACGTTGACTGCTCGTTTGCACAGATGCTGCCCGGCCTGCTGAGTTCCTCCAGCGTGTCGTGCGTGTTGCTTTGACCCCAGCATCTGCAGAGTACTGTGTGTTTACAAGGTGGCGGGTGGTAGGTGAAATCGGGAGAGGGGGAGGGGGTGAAGTAAAGAACTGGGAAGTTGATTAGTGAAAGAGATAAAGGGCTGGAGAAGGGGGAATCTGATAGGAGAGAGGAGAAGGCCGTGGAAGAAAGGGAAGGGGGAGGAGCACCAGAGGGAGGTGATGCAGAGGTAGGGAGATGAGGTGAGAGAGGGAAACAGGAATGGTGAAGGAAAACTGTGCGGGTGGGGGGGGTGTGATTTCCAAAAGTTAGAGAAACCAATGTTCATGCTTTCAGGTTGGAGGCTACCTACCCAGACGGAAGGGTTAATTCTTACTAGTATAAGCTCAGAGAAGCCATCAATCCTCAAGGAGTTTGGGCCTAACTTGGTGTCAATGGTTTGCGTGTTTATATGCAGACTCAGAACTAAAATGTTTGTTAAGTGAGTGTTTAGAATCTAATTTCCTTGCAGTGTTATAATCTCAGCCAAATGAATTGTCCTATAGATCCTGAGAGAACAGTGCTTGTTTGTGTTCAGTTCAAGCGACCAGCTGTACCAAGCTGTGATTTGGCTTATTGTTGGTCTAATGTGAGCACTTCTCGGGATTGGGCGTAGTCACCAAAGTTCAAACTTTATGATGCAGATTATTAGCATAATCCTGTGTGCCTAAACAGAGTTCAAAAGCTATCTATAAATTTGCTGATGATACAACTTGTTGGCAGAATCTCAGATGGTGATGAGAGGGTGTACCATAGTGATCTCACTATACCAGCTAGTGGAGTGGTGTGGTATCACAGCAACAGCTTTACACTCAACATCAGTAAGACCAAAGAGGTGATTGTGGACTTCAAAAAAAGTAAGACGAGGGAACACAAACCCATCTTCATAGAGGGATCAGAAGTGGGGAGAGTGAGCAATTTCAGGTTCCTGGGTTGTCAGTATCTTGGAGGAACTGGTTCCAGTATATCGACGCAGCTATAAAGAAGGCAAGGCAGACACTATATTTCCTTAGGAGTTTGAGGAGGTTTGGTATGCCACCTAAAACACTCGCAAATTTCTACAATTTACTGTGGGGAGAAGTGTAACTGGCAGCTTCACGCCCCTGGTGTGGGCGGTCTGGGGTGAAGCTAATGCACAGGATCGAAGTGAGTTGTAAAATTAGTCAGCTCCATCATGGGCACTAGCCTCCATCGTGTCCAGGACATCTTCAAGGAGCGGTGCCTCAGAAAGGTGGCTTCCGTCATTAAGCACCCTCATCACCCAGGACATTCTTTGTTCTCATTGTTACCATCAAAAGGAGCCTGAAGACATACACTCAACAATTCAGGAACAGCTTCTTCCCCTCTGCCATCCGATTTCTGAATGGACATTGAGCCCATGAATGCTACCTCAGAACTTTTTCATTTAGTTTTTTTGTTTGTTTAACTATTTTTTATATATATATATGTGTGTGTGTGTGTGTGTGTACTTACTGTAATTTAGTTTTTCTCTATTATCATGTATTGCAACATACTGCTGCCGTAAAGACAACACATTTCACGATCTGTGCCGGTGATATTAAACCTGATTCTGATTTGTGTGGTGGCAAGCCATGAACACGAGGTCCTGCAGATGCCGGGAATCCAGAGCAACACACACAAAATACTGGAGGAACTCAGCAGGCCAGGCCCTCCGCTGTCACGACAAGGCCACGCTCGTAAAGGGCTGGAGAAGGGGAGTCTGATAGGAGAAGACAGAAGACCATGTTGGAGGAGCAACAGATATTCCATCTGGGTAGCCTCCAACCTGATGGCACCAACATCAATTTCTCGAACTTCTGGTACTGTCCCCCCCCCCCCCCCCCCCACTTCACCATTCCCTATCCCCATTTCCCTCTCTCACCTTATCTCCTTGCCTGCCAACATCCTTGCATCTTTTCTCTGCACTCTTTCAATCTTATTGGTATTTTTCCTGTAGGTAGGTGATCAGAACTGCACTCAATACTCCAAATTTGGCCTCACCAACATCGTTAACAGCTCAACATCCCATTTCCTGTGTTGAATACTCTGCTCTATGAAGTCCAGTGTGCCAAAGGATTTCTCTGCAACACTATCTACCTGTGATGCCACTTTCAAAGAATAACGGACCTGTATTCCCAGATCCCCTTGTTCTACCGCACTCCTCAGTGACCTGCACCTCACTGTGTAAGTCTTACCCTGGTTTGTCCTGGCTTCTTCACCCAGCACTCTGATAAGGTAGGTATCTGCCCTCTCTTACAAGAACCCTTCATTGAAATGTTTTCTGCAGTGGTTGGTGCCTCAGCACAGTCTGAAATTTGAGCATAGCTGCCAACAGGCTTACTAACACAATGTCATAAACTCTTAGAGACATCCTCTTGAACTGAAGGTACGAAGGCGATCTTTTTTTTTAACATGTACATTGTGGGCAAACGCATATACACACACACTGCATTAGATCTGTAGAGTAAAAGGACATGAATCAGAAAAAGACAAAAACATTTTTCCATCTCTCTTCATTTTGACTAAAATTGTTAAGAACTTGAGGAAAATCTGTGGGAAGGTATATTTGATACCCTAATTGAACAGATCTTTTCCTGTGCCTTTGTCCTCTCCTACAGCGTTTGGCATTCATGAGTTACATCAGCGGATGGAGAGTCAAAAGTTTTGAAGAGCTTATTAGAACTTCTCAGATTAAAGACAGATGGAAGATCATGATCACTGATGTCATACAACACAGCACATAATGATTGAATGCATTCCTTCCCAGTTTCCCCCACTCCTGAAATACCAATACCAATGGACTCTTAGTGAACGCATAATTAGTTAGCGAACATATTGAGAAAGGTTTGTGCACTTTCTTGTA
Source organism: Hemitrygon akajei (assembly GCF_048418815.1). NCBI lineage: Eukaryota > Metazoa > Chordata > Chondrichthyes > Myliobatiformes > Dasyatidae > Hemitrygon > Hemitrygon akajei. The sequence continues at coordinate 10,973,244 of NC_133147.1, forward strand.
CATTCCCATATGCATTTGTCCAAGCCAACGTCATTGTTAATGTCCAGGCCAACGCCTTTGCCGATGTCCAGGCGAACGCCATTGTTAATGTCCAGGCAAACGCCATTGTTGGTGTCCAGGCCGACACCATTGTCAGTGTCCAAGCCAACAAATTTTCTCTTCTTTTGTTTTAGTTGCAGATTGGAAAGATGGGAGAAGGCAGAAACAAGGCCGGAGTGGTCGGCCGTCCAATACGCCATCTCCGTATCAAGGTGAGTAAGTGAAGTCCCAGCTCCCGTGTGTACGAAGCCAACAAACGTCTGCAGCCTGTCGTTGTGTTTTGGATGATGTCACTGAGGGGGGAATTTGCAGATGAGGGAAAGAGGGAAAGTAGTTGTATGGGTGTGGAGTTGGATGTTATCAGTGTTGACACAGAAGTCGAGTCGAGGTAGTGAATGGTGGGGTATGATTGAAAGGCTGAATGGCCTACTCCTGCTATTTTCTTGTGTTTTTTGTGTGTCAGCTTTGGCATAAAAAGATTTCCCTTTAGAACAGGGGTTCCCAACCTTGTTTATGCCGTGGACCGCTACCATCAACCAAAGGGCCCGTGATCGGAGAATGAGGAGAAATCCCTTTAGCAGAGGGGGGTGAAACTGTGGAATTCATTGCCACAGACATCTGTTGGAGGCCAATCATTGAATGTATTTAAAACAGAGGTTGATGGATTGTTGATTTGTCAGAGCTCCAAAGGTTACGGGAAGAAGGCAGGAGAATGGGTTTGAAAGGGAAAATAAGTCAACCGTGATCAAACGGTGGAGCAGACTCGATAGGCCGAAAGGTCTAACTGTACTCCTGTGTCTTGTGGTAGCTGAGGGCTGTGTTGTGGGAGCAGGAAGCAATACCTTCTGCTCTTTGGAGAGAAGGATCTCCTGGCATGCATTGGAGGAGGGTGAGGATAGCAGCTGTGTACTAGACTGCTGACTGACTGAGCAGAGAAAGGTCGGAGCAGTCTAGGTGACAAAGAGTTTCATTTCTCAGGGGCACTTTTCCAATGAGGCAGGTTGGTGGGGGGGGGGGGGGGGATCCAGAATGTGAAGTTGAACAGAGGTGACCTCCAGTTTGATAGACGTGATCTTGTACAAATGAAGCAAAAGTTTTAGAATTTTAATTAAAGTATTGCTGCTGCCCATGTTGATATCATAGAACATAGAACAATACAGTCCGTTCAGCCCATGATGGTCTGCTAACCTATAATCTAGTCTAAGATCAATTTAACACGAACTTTCCTCCATTTCTCTTTTATCTATCTGCCTATCTAAGAGTCTTTTTAAAAGCCTTTAACCTACAGAAAGACCACAACCGTGTCATGCTTTGGGGCCTTGTGTGCATTAATGACCTGGAGAGCTAAATTGGCTGGATCTGGTGGTGTTCAAGGCTTCCTTCATCATGTCAGTAGCATCCTCTCAGTTCTCACTACTGTCAGTCATGCAAGTCTTGGGTGAAGACTCAGGAATGCCATTGCCCTCAGATGTAGAAGGGTTCTTCATTGCTGTTTCAGTAACAAATTTGTTTTACCAGTCAGGGTTGTTGGCCCTGAGCTGAACCCCCGAACCTGGAGGACCGGTGGACCACTCTTAGCCTGGCGTCTACCCTTTGACCTGTTTGGCATGAGTGACCCTACCAAGAACCAAAGCGTAAAGCCCTGACTCCAGCCAACACAGCTCTCCAGGTCATTAAGGCACGCAGACTTCCAAACCCTACAGCAAAGTTGTGGTCCTCTTGGAGGTTATACCACATGCAGCATATAAAATAATATCACAATAATTTTAAACGGTAATAAGAAAAAACACACTGTGGATGTACAACCTAGCACTCAATGCCAGTAAGACCAAAGAACTGATTGTGGACTTCAGAAAGTGTAAGATGAGGGAACACGAACCAATCCTCATAGAGGGATCAGAAGTGGAGACAACGAGCATTTCAAGTTCCAGGGTGTTAATATCTCTGAGGATCTAACCTGGTCCCAACATATTGATGCAACTATAAAGGCGGCAGGACAGCTATATTTCATTAGGGATTTGAGGAGATTTGGTTTGTCATCTAAAGTGCTCAGAAACTACTACAGATGGACTGTGGAGAGCGTGCTGACTGGCTGCATCACCGTCTAGTATGGGGGTTGGGGGGTGGGGGGGAGGCTACTGCACAGGATCAAAAGAAGCTGCGGAAACTTGTAAAATTAGCCGGCTCCATCGTGGGCACCATCCTCCGAGTGTCCAGGGCAACTTCAGTGAGCGACGCCTCAGAAAAGCGGTATCCATCATCAAGGATCTCCATCACTCAGAACATGCCCTCTTCTCATTGCTACCATCAGGTAGGAGGTACAGAAGCCTGAAGACACACACTCAATGATTCAGGAACAGCTTCTTCCCCTCTGCCATCCGATTTCTGAATGGACATTGAACCCTTGAACACTACCTCACTAGTTTATTTTTATTTTTGCACTATTTATTTAATCTAACTATTTTATCTTACTGTAATTCAGTTTCTTCCCTCTATTTTCATGTATTGTACTGCTGCTGCTAAGTCAACAAATTTCACGACATAGCCGGTGACATTAAACCTGATTCTGAAATTGGCCATTCACAGTATTTATTGTTCACTCAGAATTCCCTCTGAATTAACGAGGTGTATCAAGCTCAATCAGGTTGGAAGAGAATCTAGTGCTTTCCTGGTGTATAAGACGAATATACGCTTCTTGGGCTTCCAGCCAGGTACACGTACTGATTTTAAGCGACGTTTCGATGACAGACTCTGCCATCTTCATCACTGATGATGTGAGCACCCCGTTGAGGATCCCTACCACCCATCCCACAATCTCTTTGACCCACTACCGTCAGGAAGGAGGACTAGGACTGCCAGACTGGGTAACAGCTTCTTCCCTCAGGCTGTGAGACTAATGAATACCCTGCCGCCACCGGGGTCTCGTCACTAGGATAGTGAATTGTTTCCTGTACTGTATACTCGGTCAGATATTTTATTAAGAAATTCCATCCACACTAGAAAAGACTGCTCATTTAACCTGTGTTGATATTAATCTTCAGAGCTGAGAAAGGAAAAGTATGTTCTGTTCATGGTGAAATGATGATTGAATAATTGAAATGGTGTTTTTGGGGAACTGAAAGTAGGTGTTATTTTGATCATTTCGGAGGAACTGTTGTGCAAAAGTCTGAGGCACACAGGCTGTGGACAGCATTCTAACTGGCTGGATCACTGGTAAGGGGGGTGGGGGGTGCGGACGGCTCATGCACAAGATGGAAGCCACCTGCAGGGAGTTGTAAAATTACTCGGCTCCATCATGAGCAGCAGCATCAGTAGATTTCAGGACGTCCTCAGGGAGCGATGCCTCAGAAAGGCGGCGTCCATCATTAAGGAAGCTCATCACCCAGGTCATGCCCTCTTCTCATTGTTACCATCAGGAAGGAGGTACAGAAGCCTGAAGGCACACACTCAGTGATTCAGGAACAGCTTCTTCCCCTCTGTCATCAGATTTCTGAATGGACGTTGAACCCATGAACACCACGTCCTGCTTTTTTTTAAATTTACTATTTTTTGCACTACTGATTTAAATACAAATAAACAAATATAGTAATTTAGTTTTTTCCTCTCTTTTATCATATATTGCATTGTACTGCTGCCACAAAGTTATCAAGTTAGTGATATTAAACCTGTTTCTGATTCACACACTCACTCCTCATCTTTTGCACTGTACTGTATTTGTCAATGTGGAGCAGAGAGTGAGTTTATAAATCTGGGGGGGGGTAGGGATGCTGGGAGTGGAGAGGATGGACTGCCATGGGAGGGGTTGGGACAGGTGGAGGAGAAGGGGTGCCGGGGCAGAAGGAGGTGATGCGGGTGCAGACACACCCAGCCCTGAGACACCGGGCAAGGTCATTTGATTCCAAATAATTGGTTTATCGATCATTACAGAATGTCTCTCTGGTGCTTCCCGCTCCCTCCTCACTCCATTCCCCTTTTCCCAATCCTGATTTCTCCCCTCCCTACCCCCCTTCCCACTCTCAGTCCACAATAGACGCCCAAATCAGAATTAGGTTTATCATCGCTCGCATATGACATGAAATTTGTCTTTTTTTTGCAGCAGTACAATGTAATACGTAAAGTTATTACAGAACTGTACAGAAGCCTCAGGCACTGTGCCTAAGACTTCTGCATGGTACAGTACACTGTTAATGCTCTGAGGAATCTTTAGAGGTTCTGTATCCTTGCTTAGCTGAGCAGATATCTGTTAGAAAAGCTTTCATCCAGCTGGCTGGGCATCTGAGAGATGAGATCTGTGCCAGTAATCTACTCCTGGAAAAAGTCAACAGAATGCTTCAAATAGAACTTCAAAGTGTTCACAGACACCCAGTTTACAGTGTGTGAGCCGGTCTGGGTGCTGGGGGTTTACGTGTACACCGCGTTTTAGCTTTTGTGTTTTTTATTGTGTTCTTTATGATGCATTGGATCCGGAGTAACCCATACACACAAAATGCTGGAGGAACTCAGCAGTTCAGGCAGCTTGTATGGAAAAGAGTTCAGTTGGTGTTTCAGTAATGCCCCCTCCCCCATCCCCTTATCCCTCTCTCACTATTCTCCTTGTCTACCCATTGCCTCCCTCTGGTGCTCCTCCCCTGTCCTCTCCTATCAGATTCCCCCTTCTCCAGCCCTGTATCTCTTTCACCAATCAACTTCCCAGCTCTTTACTTCACCTATCAACTTGTGTTTCTCCCTCTCCCCCCCCCCCCCCAAACTTTATCTCCAACTTCTCATCTTTTATTTTCTCCAGTCCTGCTTGAAAGGTCTCGGCCTGAAATGTCAACTGTACTCTTTTCCACAGATGCTGCCTGGCCAGCTGAGTTCCTCCAGCAGTTTGTGTGTGTTGCTTGGATTTCCAGCATCTACAGATTTTCTCTTGTTTGGGATCTGGAATAACAATTATTTTGTTCTCCTTTGTACTCGGGTATTGAAGAATGACAATGACAAAGTCATTCTAGAGGGTGGCTGGGGATCCTTCTCCTGCTCTGTGTCTTTCAAGTGCGTGGGAGAACATCGCACTGGTTAATCCTTACAATTTTTAATTTATGCTCTTCAGTTTGTTTTTTATGTGTGATTCATCTGTCGATTTTTATCCTTAGTTTTATAAGTTATTGTGTGTTATGTGTATTACCGTGCTTTACACCCTGGTTTACAGAAACGTCCCATTTGACGGTACACATGTTTACAGTTAAATGACTATAAACTTGACTTGACTGCTCCAGGAGCAACGATTGGATGGTAAAGGCATTATAGCAACAAAGAAATAGATCCAAAAACAAAATAATCGTCGCCAGCCTGCGACCCTAGACAAAGATGTTATACTTGCCTGACTCGCTCTCAATTCCCGTGAAGTGATTGTTCCAAAGAGTGGAATCCTTTATTCACAATTAGCAAATATCCAATCTTTTAGTGCTATTAAGTGATATTGAGTGGTCAGAAAAGATGTGACCTCTGCAGTTCCGAGCCCCAAGCGGCCGCAAAATGAGCAAGGATACGGAACTTATTCCCTCTGCATTTACCACGCCCCCCCCCCCCCCCCCCACTCGTGTGACTGGTTGCCAAAATACACATAATAAACAAGCAGCACAGAATACAGATATACCTTAGCGAGTATTCTAACCGGCTACATCACCATCTGCTATAGGGGTTGGGCGGCTACTGCACAGGATCAAAGTAAGCTGCAGATGGTTGCACACTTAGAGCATGAGCCCGAGTAGTATCCAGGACATCGTCAAGGAGCGATGCCTCAGAAAGGTGGCATCCGTAATTCCCACCACCCAGGACATGCCCTCTTCTCATCAGGGAGGAGGTACAGGAGCCTGAAGGCACACAGTCAATGATTCAGGAACAGCTTCTTCCCCTCTGCCATCCGATTTCTGAATGGACATTGAACCCATGAACACTACCTCACTACTTTCTTTAATTCCTATTCTACATGACTTATTTAACTATTTTAAATATAACTGTGAATAGATATAAATATAAAAACTGTATTACAGTAAGTATATAGTGTGTGTATATAGATTATATTTTTATATATATACAGACACAGGCACAGACACACGCACACAGACACGCACACACAGACACAGACGCACGCACACACACACACACACACACACAGGCACAGACGCACGCACACACACACACACACACACACACACGCACAGGCACAGACGCACGCACACACACACACACACACACACACGCACAGGCACAGGCACAGACGCACGCACACACACACGCACACACATTCTATAATTCAGTTCTTTTCTCTATTGTTTAGTATTGCATGGTACTGCTGTCGCAAAGACAACAAATTTCACGACATACGCTGGTGATGTTAAACCTAATTCTGATTCTGACACGACTCCTATGGGCATGCCTGCCTTTATTAATCAAGACACTTAGTTCAAGAGTTAGGAAGTCTTAGTGCTGTTTTATAAAAGGAGTTAGAATACATCTGGTGTATCTCATATGTAGCCTTGACTGCACTAAGTCATCAAATTAATGTTCCTTTACTTGGAGTTAATCCAATGAATAAATTTAATCAACAGTTTATTTCTATTTGTGTCATGCATGGCCAACAAGAAATCATTGAAACAGACTGCACAAAAGGGCCCTTTCGATGCACCTTTTCAATTATCCCTCCATTGTCGCTGCCTCTCCTCTGTGCAGAGCTACAACATGGAAGTGGTTGCCATCGTTGCTGTGTTGTCACTGTGGTGAGATAATTCTTGGTGTTAATGTTGAGCTGTAGATGGAGACATGATTTCTCCTCTAGTTTCTGCCCCCATTTATTTTCATTATTCCCTTTTTTCTTTGTGTGTGTGTGTGTGTGTGTGTGTGTGTGTGTGTGTGTGTGTGTGTGTGTGTGTCGCTCTCCCTCCCTCTCCCTCCCTCCCTCCCTCTCGCTCTCCCTCTCCCTCCCTCTCTCCCTCCCTCTCCCCCTCCCTCTCCCCCCTCCCTCTCCCCCTCCCTCTCCCCCTCCCTCTCCCCCTCCCTCTCCCCCTCCCCCTCTCCCTCCCCCCTCTCCCTCCCTCTCCCCCTCCCTCTCCCCCTCCCTCTCCCCCTCCCTCTCCCCCTCCCTCTCCCCCTCCCTCTCTCCCTCCCTCTCCCCCTCCCTCTCCCCCTCCCTCTCCCCCTCCCTCCCTCCCTCCCTCCCTCTCTCCTCCCTCCCTCTCTCTCCCTCCCTCTCTCCCTCCCTCTCCCTCCCCCTCCCTCCCCCTCTCTCCCCCCTCTCTCCCCCTCTCCCCCTCCCTCTCTCCAGTCAATTCCTGCCCTCCCTTACCCCCACCCCTCCTCTGGTCTTAGACATGGGAGCAGGATTAGGCCGCTCAGCCCATGAAATTTGCTCCTCTGTTCCATCATGGCTGATTTATTTTTCCTCTCAACCCCATTCTCCAGCCTTCTCCCCGTAACCTTTGGTGCCCTGACTAATCAAGAAACTATCAATTCCACTTTAAATGTAACTTGGCCTCCACTGCTGTCTGTGCCAAGAAATCTGCATTCTACCCTATAGCCTGGAAACTTCAACAGGTCTGTTTCTCTGCGTGTGCCTGTCCCTCCCACTCTCTCCCCCCATCTCTCTCTCTGTCTCTGTCTGTCTCTCTCTCATGTTGAAAGAGTACGGAGAAAATTTACCAAGATTGTGCTGGGTCTGGGAGATCTGAGTTGTAAGGAAAGATTTAATATTTTAGGAATTTCTTCCTTAGAATGTAGAAGATTGAGAGGAGATTTGATATAGGTATTTAAAACAAAATTATGAAGGGTTAATAAAAAGCAACACACACAAAAAATGCTGATGGAACACAGCAGGCCAGGCAGCATCTATTGGGAGAAGCGCTGTCGACGTTTTGGGCAGAGACCCTTCATCAGAACGAAGGGTGTCTGCCCGAAACATCGACAGCGCTTCTCCCTATAGATGCTGCCTGGCCTGGTGCGTTCCACCAGCATTTTTTGTGTGTGTTGCTTGAATTTCCAGGATCTGGAGATTTCCTCGTGTTTGCTTAATAAAAAGCATGCAGACTTTTTCCATTGAGGTTAGATGGGATGACAACCAGAGGTCATGAGTTAAAGGTGAAAGGTGAGAATTTTAAGATGAACATGATCAGAAACTTCTTCACTCAGAAAGTCGTGAGAGTGTGGAAAGAACTGCCAGCGCAAGTGATTTGTGTGAGCTTGAATTCATCGTTTAAGAAAAATTTGGATCAGTACATAGCTGGTAGAGGTATGGGGGGCTATGATCTGGGTGCAGGTTGATGGGAGTAGATGAACTGAAGGCCCTGTTTCTGTGCTGTGATTTTCTGTGACTCTATGATCAAGCAGGAAATCACAGAGCAGTTAATATCTGTCAAAGGAAAGTGTTAGAAGCTGTTACCAAAAATATAAGGTCTTGATTGTGAAAAAGCAGGTGCAGGAGGAGAGGACGAGATAAACAAAAAGATTGAGGCCTCAGTTGGTCAGAGTCGACCAAGGATGTTGCATCCTAGTTATTTACATACACAAGCCTGGACAGCACGATGTGGAAAGCAAGCTGCTCCCCATGTAGCAACCTCCCCCTCGCTACACACCTGATGAACCCGAAGGAGTGGCAGATACTGATAACAGTTCGGCACCAGCGGCACTGCAAGAGTTGCCAGTCAATGTTGAACTGCCTTGGGGAACTCCCGTTTCGGATTTTTCCCTCAGGGTTTACTCCTGAAGCCTTCCCCATGAGTGGGTACGGCCTCCAGGCAGTGGAGGTTTGAGATCAGAGTTCTCCTTCTCCTAGACGAGCTACGAACTACAGATAACGAGCCCCATCTGCCCGAAGCCACTGGTTTTAAGATGCCAGTAACCCGCCTTTGCCCCTTCTCCTGTCAGTAGAAACGGTTTCGCCGGGCTTAGTAGCTAAGCCACACGTGAAGGCCAGAAGCTGGACTTGGTTGTCAGAGGCTATTTCAAACGCATGCCATTGGGAGCTTATCTCCAACACTCCCCCCTACCCCCTGCCACCACCCCCAGCTATGACTATCTTAAGGAACCAGATTTTTTAAAAAATTAAAAAGCTATGAATTGCTAAAAATCAATGAAGAAGGAAAATTTAAGAGTACAGTCCACCACTGCATTATGGCTGATCAGGTTATGGAGATTTATTCTTACAGAATTCACAAATTGCTACCCTAGACTTGGAAGTATGGTATCAAATTCACCCTCTCGATTTTATGTGGGGGGGGGAGGGGCGAGTGTCATAAAAAGTCAGCAGGTGAGGCCACACTTCACCTGTGAATCAGCTAGGGTCGTCTACCGTGTCTGATGCTCCCGATGTGGCCTCCCCTACATTGGTGAGACCCGTCGTAAATCGGGGAACCGCTTCGTCAAGCACCTCCCCTCCATCCGCCAGTAGCAGAATTTCCCAGGGGGTGAAATATTTTAATTCTGATTCCTGTATCTGTTCTGACATGTCAGTCCATGGCCTCCTCTCATGCCAAGGTGTGAGACCACCCTCAGGGTGGAGGAGCAACACCTTGTATTCCACCTTTTTATTCTGGCATCTTCCTCCTTCTTTTCCAGTCCTGATGAAGGGTCTCGGCCTGAAGCATCGACTGTTTATTCGTTTCCATAGACGCTGCCTGGCCTGCTGAGCTCCTCCAGCATTTTGTATGTGTTGCTATGGATTTCCAGCAACTGCGGACTTGCTCGTGTTTCCAAATTAGTCTTTTCATTTCTTGTTTCTCGACACTTGCAGATGATGTGACTTCACATTAAAGAAAGTTGCAGCACAACCCTATTTCTAGGAAAGGTAGCCTGTTGTAGTGGACAATACAATAATTGGAGAGGAAAGGGTTAACAAACTGGGGGGGAGGGGGAGAGTGAGAGTAATAAATAATCCAAAGGAAAGTGGAAGGCAAATGAATTAAAGATCTACTTCACATCAAGCTTCTCTGCTGAAGGAATAAGTTAAAATCCAAAAGTTGCAAATCAGAAATTGGAAGAGAAGTCAAAGCTTTGGAAAATGACTTTTACCAAAGACACAGAGCAAATGGCTTGAAATAAAACTCGTCGAATTTTAACAAAGAAGAAAGTCTTGCTCTAATTACGCACTGGAATTCAATTGTCGTCGTCGTGGCTATCCCTCGAGGTCGAGGTGATGGTCTTCGTTCCGTTGATCTATTTATGGGCTCTGAGGTGGCTTATGAGTCCAATCATGGCTTTGAAAGTTCTTCCACATGCAGGACAGGTAGTTCCAGATGGCAGATCGGGCTTTGGTTGTTGCTGCCTCACTTTCCTTTTTCTTATCTTTTCTTCTAGTCCTGCACATCTGTTGCCTTCGAAAGTTGTTGTTCCTTCTTGGATGACGGTTTGCCAGAGTTTCCTGTCCTTGGCATTGGTTTCTCAATTGTTGATGTCGATGTTACAGTTCTTCATGTTGGCTTTTAAGAAATTCAATTGTAAACAGAATGAGACAGTGGAAACCTTATTGGCTGAGGACTAACCAATCAGGAGGGTGGACGACAGGGACATGTATACCACTGGACTGGACATGTCTAGGCACTGTCCCTGATGAAGATGGCAGAGTTTGGCATCAGAAAGTCAGTTAAAATTGACACACCTGTACTCAGCTGGAAACTCGAGAGGAGTGTATTCGTTATTTTATGCCAGGATCCTTTCTCATCCAGGGTCTTAAAAAGAGTTGGCCCATGAGGTCATTGACGTGGGTGATTAATTTCCCAGAACTCCCTGCGTTTCTGAAAGGTGAAAGGTTTTGTGTGATTGGAAAACATAACCTCCGAAGGGGAAAATATTCGAACCTGATATGAAAGAAGTAACAACAGGGCAAATCCAATCAGTCAGGGTTTTGTCAAGGAAAGGGAATGTGTTTGGATTATTTTACTGGCATACTTTGAAGAGGTATGTTGATCTATGAGTGCAGGGCAGTAGTGGATGCAATGTACTTAGATTTATGGAAGGTATTTATGTTCAGTAAGTTCTTGCAATCAGAGATTATAGTAGATGGAGAGGCACGATAGTGTAGTGGTTAGCACAACGCTTTACAATACCAGTGATCCAGGTTCAATTCCCACCATTGCAGTTAAGCAGTCTGTACGTTCTCCCCTGTGACCGCGTGGGTTTCCTCTGGGTGGCCTGGTTTCCTCCCACAGTCCAAAGGCCTACTGCTTGGTAGATTAATTGGTCATTGCAAACTGTCCCGTAATTACCGTAGATTCCGGACTACAGAGCGCACCTGATTAAAAGCCGCTGGCTCTAATTTTAGAAATAAAATCAATTTTTTACTTGTACAGGCCGCACCGGATTTTAGGCCGCAGGTGTCCCACGTTGTAATATGAGATATTTACACAGAAAGATATTACACGTGAGGATTTTTTAACTTTTAATTAAATCCATATGGTAACATAAATAAATACATATTGCAAATGCTTTTTTTCGAACCGTGCCTGTAACGCGGCTACTTTTAAATATACGTTGCGTATACTTCTTTACTGAACAACATTCCAATATCTCCCAACGACTGGTAAAAAATATATATACTGCAGCCTACCAGGAAAAGTTATTGATCGCCTTTAACTTAAAAGCAGCGTTTTCGCTCCGCCACTCGCCCCCCACCTTCCCGTTTATCGCAAACCGGTATCCCACAAGACGCGGCGAAACCGGGTGTGACGTCATAGCATCCCGCGATGTAGTACAGAAAACAAATATAGTTAAAACAGTTCTAACTTTAACTAACAAATGAATTACTAAGCGAAAATATTATAAACTAAATAACTGCCATAAAGGCAGCACAATGCTTTTCCTCGAGTGTTTTCCATGTTGATGAGGGTGAGTACAAATGACTGATTTACAATAATTTAATTGTGAAAGTGCGCTTGATTTATCGTACAATTTCATTGGACCTCTGTGAACTACTCATCAATTTTATTGGTCTACTGTTATGAGGCAAAATGTTTTTGGCGGCATGAAAAAAAATAATGCATTAGCCGCTCCGTATTAAAGGCCGCAAAGTTCAAAGCTGTTCAAAATGTGGGAAAAAAGTAGCGGCTTAAAATCCGGAATCTACGGTAGGCTAGGATTAAATCAGGGGATTGCTGGGCGGTGCAGATCAAAGGGCCAGAAGGTCCTATTCCACGCTGTATCTCTATAAAGTAAAAAAGTAAAATAAAATCTCATGGTACAGGAGATGCACTAGATAACAGAGTTTGCAGGGGTTGAAGTGCATCATAAACCAGTGAGCTGTGTTGCTGACTGCTGGTGTTACATACAAGCATGCACTTGATCTTGATCTTTGCAGTGAATGAAGGGGATAAACCACAGAGAGAGACCATAAGGTATAGGAGCAGAATTAGTCTGTTCTGTCATTTCATCATGGCTGATCCATTTTCCCTCTCAGCCCCAATCTCCTGCCTTCTCCCTGTATCCCTTCATGTCCTGACCAGTCAAAAATCTATCAACCTCTGCCTTAAATATGCCCAATGACTTGGCCTCCAAAGCCACCTGTGGCAACGAATTCCACAGATTCACCACCCTCTGGCTGAAGAAATTCCTCCTCATCTTTGTTCTAAATGGACAAGCCTCTATTCTGAGGCTGTGTCCTCTGGTCTTAGACTCTCCCATCACAGGAAACATCCTCTCCACATCCACTCTATCAAGGCCTTTCAACGTTCGATAGATTTCAATGAGATACCCCCCCCCCCCCACTTTCTTCTGAATTCCAGTGAGTACAAGCCCAGAGCCATTAAATGCTCCTCATATGATAAGCCTTTCAATCCCGGAATCATTTTTGAAAACCTCCTCTGAACCCTCTCCAATGTCAGCACATCCTCTCTATGATAAGGGGCCCAAAACTGCTCAGAATACTCCAAGTGAGGCCTTACCAGTACTTTATAAAGCCACAATGTTAGATCCTTGCAAGTCTAGTCCTGGGGAGAGGATTCAGGATTGTGGAGGTTTTCACGGAAGAGTATGCCCTTGTGGCGCTCAGCAACCCCCAATTTAGACCAAGCCTGATCGGGAGTAATCTGCAATGACTAATTAACCTGCCAACTGGCACGTCTTTGGACTGTGGGAGGAAACTGGAGCACTCGGAGGATCCCACACGGTCATGGTGAGAACGTACAAACTCAGTGGCGGAAAATGATCCCGGGTTGCTGGTACCGTGCCAACCACTACGCTACTGTGCCGTCCTACTTCCAGTTTGAACCAATTACAATCAGTGGTTCAGGAACAGCCTGTGCCCCTCTGCCATCAGATCTCTGAATGGACATTGAACCCATGAACACAGCCTCACTACTTTCTTTTACCTTTTTGCACTACTTATTTATTTTAACTGTAACTGTGTAGGGGGCCGGCTGGTGGTGTAGTGGCTTAAGCACTGGACTTCAAGGCAGCTGGTCTTGAGTTCAAACCTGGGCAGCAGCTGTATCTTGCCACAAAAGCCCCTATGGACCATATGGTCTTTGAGGCCACGAAGAGTTGGACTCGACTTAACGACTGAGCAACAATAAACTGCACAGGATGCTCTATCCCCAGATATCAGAGCTGGCTGACATAAGAAAGTCCTGCCGACGGCTGAGGGATGTGGGACGAGAACACAAGAGCGATAGAAGCAGGGGTCTATCACAGCAGACAAGACCAAAGATGCAGACTGCCCAAGGAATCTGCTGAAACCATCCAGCACATTGTCGCAGGGGGCAAGATGCAGGCAGGGACAGCACACACTGAACGGCACAACCCAGCTGCAGGAATTGTGCACAGGAACATCTGTGCTGGGTATGGATTAGACGCTCCCAAGTCCAGATGGGAACATCCAACAGAGCTAAGATCCTGTCTTCCAACTACACACTGATAAGCCGGTACTGGCCGAGCAACCAGACATTATAATATTGGACAAGGAACAGAAGAAAGCGGTAGTAATAGATGTGGCAATCCCGAATGACAGTAACATCAGGAAGAAAGAGTATGAGAAGCTGGAGAAATACCAGCTTGAAAGAGCAGATAGAAAGGATGTAGATTTTAAATTTTAACTGCCACATTAACACAATTACAAAGTCAGCCTACTACCATCTTTAAAAATATAGTGAGAGTTAAGGGGCTTGTGAAAGATCTAGAAAAAACTCATCCATACATTTATTTTTAGTAGGCTTGGCTACTGTAATGGCGTTTTCACAGGTCTCTATAAAAAAATCCCTCCGACAGCTGCAGCTCATTCAGAACGCTGCTGCTCGAGTCCTCAGAGACCACGAAAGTAGAACACATCACTCCAGTTCTCAGATCACTACACTGGCTTCTTGTAAATCAGAGGACTGACTTTAAAATATTACTACTGGCTTATAAAGAGCAGAACGGTCTGGGGCTAAAATACATCTCCAATCTCCTGCTGCATTATGAACCTTCCCGAGCTATCGGGTCGTCAGGGGCGGGTCTGCTTATCGTCCCCAGGGTCAAAACTAAACACAGTGAAGCAGCTTTTAGTTCCTATGCTCCACATATCTGGAATAACCTTCAAGGGCATCTGAGGTCTGCCCCAACTTTTTAGGCTCTTCTAATTTGAGACTTAAAACTTTTCTTTTCGCTGTCGAATCTCCTGCACTGTAACCTCTATTTATCATACCTGCTTTTTTTTTTTGGTGATTTTATTTGTGGTATATTGTCTGAAACGTGATGTTTGATTTTTCTATGTAGAGCACTTTGAACTGCCTTGTGTTTGAAAAGTGCTTTATAATAAACTTGTTTTGCCTTGCTCTGATTCTTGTTCTGCTTACTGTCTGGTTGCCTGTACGATGCCTTCTATTATAGTTTGCTGGTGCAAGTGGCCTCTGGGGACTGTCTGGCCTGAGCTAGTTACCCTATTCAAAGGCGAGCCTGATTAAATTATGCTCTGCCTGTTTATTGGCCAATTGTGTCACCTTGGATGATGAAAACCACAATTACTTACTGAGTTCCAGACACTACATTGAGTCTTAAAATCAGGATAGCTTTGAACGGTTTAGGTATTAAAGACAGACAAACCGTTTAATCTGATTTAGCACACCGATTTATTTTGCTTCCGTGATCTTTGATTCGGGTATTGTCTGAATTAGTCTACGCCACAAGATGTTTCCTTTGCTGAGAAGGAAGACGGACAGGGATGTTAAAGGATTATTCTGTTCTAAGAAGGTTGTGAAATCTCATTGAAACCTATCCAATATTGAAAGGCCTGGATAGAGTGCATGTGGAGAGGATGTTTCCAACTGCTGGGTGTCTAGGACTAGTGGGCACAGCCTCAGAATACAAGGATGTCCCTTTTGAACAGAGGTGAGGAGGAAGTTCTTAAGCCAGTGGGTGGTGAATCTGTGGAATTCATTGCCACAGACTGCTGTGGAGGCCAAGTCATTGGGTATATTTAAAGTGGAGGTTAATAGATTCTTGATGAGGGCATCAAAGGTTACGGGGAGAAACACAGGAATGGGGTTGAGGGGAATAATCATCTATGATTGAATGGCGGAGCAGACGCGTTGGGCCAACTGGGCTAATTCTGCTCCTAGGTCGTATGGTCTTATGGAAATGGAGAATGCTTTGCTGGAACTGGATGTTGGGACTGGGTTGTTACCAACAGAATTTTGTTGAATTTTTGCCAGGGAAAACCTGCACAGCATTGTGGGCTGAAGATCCTGTGTGTTCTGTGTACTAAGATTGAGGTAACTATCACCTCCAACAGAATCATAATCAGGTTTAATATCACCGGCAAATGTCATGAAATTTGTTGTCTTTGCGGCAGCAGAACAATGCAATTCATAATAATGGAGAAAAAACTGTGAATTACACTAAAAATATATAAAATAGTTAAATAAGTAGTGCAAAAATAAAAATAAAATAAAAATGTTGTGAGTTAGTGTTCATGGGTTCAATGTCTATTCAGAAATCTGATGACAGAGGGGAATAAGCTGTTCGTGAATCGTAGAGTGTGGGTCTTCAGGCTCCTGTACCCCCTTTCTGATTGTAGCTATGAGAACAAAGTATGAGCTGGGTGACGGGGGTCCTGAAAGACGGATGCCACTTTCAGAGGCATCGCTCCTTGAAAATGTCCTGGATACTAAGGAAGCTAGCACTCATGATGGAGCTGACTAATTTTACAACTCTCTGCAGCTCGTTTCGATTCTCTGCATTTCCTCCCCAACCCTTCACCCCCCCCCCCCAACATACCAGATGGTGATGCAGTCAGTTAGAATGCTCTTCACAGTACATCTGTAGAAATTTGCAAGTGATTTTGGTGACAGACCAAATCTCCTCAAACTCTTAATGAATACAGCCACTGTTGTGCCTTCTTTGTAGCTGCATCAATATATTGGGCCCAGGATAGTTCCTCAGAGATTCTGACACACAGGAACCTGAAATTCACCCTCTCCACTTCTGATCCCTCTGAGGACTGACCCCTCATCTTACCCTTTCTGAAGTCCACAGTCAATTCTCTGATCTTACTGACGATGACTCTACTCAACTAGATGATGTATCTCCCTCCTGTACAAGCGGTGATCTTACCATCTTCCCTTGACATTCAATTGCCATTACATAACCCCCCCACCACCACTATTCTGGTCAAATGTGACCCTGGGGGTGGGGAGTGGAACCATCAGTGATTGGATTTTCATCTGGACCAGCCACACAACACTGCAGCTGCATGACAAGTCAGAGAGAGGGTTTCCTGCGGCTGGTGACACACCTCCTGACAGCCCAGAGTTTTCACAGCATTTACAAGGCATGGGTTCGGAGCACGATGGAATACTCCCTTGCCTGGAGAGCACCCCATGATCAGTGAGGCCCGGTGTCGAGGCCTGAAGGTCAAACCCATGATCAGAGAATCCTGGGATTGATGCCCTCTTATATCCAATAATATCCAAGATGGCGGCGCGACGCAGCTTGCAGCGGCCACTCCGGAACTGATTATCTGTTATTTGTGAAGTGGGGTGCCGTGTGCAATCATAATCGATTGAAAACGGACGTGGAAGCACGGAGAAACATCAGGAAATTCCAGGAAGACCTTCTTCGTTGCTGCTGCTGCTGTGAGGTCCAGGACTCTGCTGGGAAGAACAGACCCCCAGTCCTTGGGGTCACATTGCCGATGGCCATTGGCGGGGCCGTCTTAATACGCTCGGCAGAGGATGGTGATCGGAGAAGCTGTGCCGGAGGGGATGGTCGTCGGCTCGGAGGTTCGACGGACTCAGGTCGCTTTTGGTGTGTGCTGTGTCTGCGAGGCTGGTTTCGATGGAGCTTCCATTGTGTGCTGCGTCTGCGAGGCTGAGTCCATAGTGGGGGTATTCCCTTCTGCTGCCGGCGTGGGATGGCGAGTCTGTCGGGACCCTGGGGACTTGTGGAAACTGTGTGGTGATTTCTTTTGTACTTACAGTCCTTTAACATCTTGGACTATTTTTACTGTGCCCATGGTCTGTTTTTTATCAATTATGCTATTGTTTACACTGTTGTAACTATATGTTGTAATTATGTGGTTTTGTGCAGGTCTTGTTGTTTTGGTTTTTGGTCTTGTTTTTGTCTGGTGGATTTGGAGCTGCTTTCCGGGGAACACGCTAGACGGTAGCGCGATATTAATACGCAGTAGCCTCTCCGGACTCTGGATTGGGGATTGCCAAACGTTACGTGGATTTTCTGGTGGTGTCTGTTTTGTCATATGCTTTTATGATACCGTTCTGGGGGAACGTTGTCTCGTTTTTTAACTGCATTTCATTTGTGGTTTCTAAATGACAATAAACTGAATCTGAATCTCTTGTGGGTAAAACTGAACGGCGAAGTCCAGAGTTCGGCGGGTCTGGAGGTTGAAGCCTGGAGCTCGTGGGCCGAAGTCAGTGACCCCTGAAGGAGTTATGAGAGCTGATGGATCCCAGGTCACTCAGGATTCTGGTCCTTGAGTGTCAAAAAGTTGAGGCCCAATGAACCAATCTGTGATTGGATCCTATTGGGGTCAAGGCCCAAATAGATGTTGGCGAAGTTCAAAGTTGGATACTCGAAGTCTGAGAGCTAGGCTGAAGAGTGGAGGCCTGTGTGTGTGAGAGAGAGTAGGAAGGCGAGAAAGGGGCTTGTTTTGCTATTGTTCCTCAAATCGTTTTACTGAACGTTGTGGGCAATCTATGTTAGCGGCAGAATATGTGAGAATGCTTGTGGGCTGCCTCCAGCACCTCCTTGGGTGTGTTGGTGGTTAACAGAACCATTGTCTTTCACAGTATCTCCAGCCTTCTCTGGCTGCTTCAGGCTTTGTGTCTGTGAGCTCCATGATGCTTTGCTCTGCAATGTGATGAGCTGAGGCTGCGGGCCTGCTCCGGCAGCTCTGGGCTTTGTGTCTGTGAACTCCATGATGCTTTGCTCTGCAATGTGATGAGCTGAGGCTGCGGGCCTGCTCCGGCAGCTCTGGGCTTTGTGTCTGTGAGCTCCATGATGCTTTGCTCCACTATGTGATGAGCTGAGGCTGCGGGCCTACACTGGGCTTTGTGTCTGTGAGCTCCATGATGCTTTGCTCTGCAATGTGATGAGCTGAGGCCGCGGGCCTGCTCCGGCAGCTCTGGGCTTTGTGTCTATAGACTCGATTTTATTCTGAATGCTGTTTGCTTGCTTTTATTGTTTGCAGGATTTGTGTTTATCTTTCCTCTCTCAGCACATTGGGTACTTGTTGTATTTTTTTTTAATGAGTCTTTTTGTGTTTCTTGTTTTGTGGCTGCCTGTAAAGAGACAAATCTCAAGGTTGTATCACGTGTACATAATTTGATAATAAATGTACTTTGAACAAGTGATAAATAAATCTAAACATGAATCTGAATGGAAGGGATTTGGAGGGATAGGAAGAAGATTAGGTTGGGCTGGACTAGATGGGCCAAAGGGCTTGTTTCCATGCTGTATGACTATTGTTGGCAGCTGTCTCCTAATTGTTATTTATTTAGTGAGATACAGCGTGGAATACCTTTGAGCCTCGCCACCGAGCAACCCCTAATTTAACCTGACAATTTACAAAGACCAATTAAGCTAACACCTGGACTTTGGGAGGAAACCGGAGGAAACCCACGCTGTTCAAGGGGAGAGGTACCAACTCCTTACAGGCAACGGTGGGAATTGAACCCAGGTCGCCAGTATTGTAAAGCGTCGCTCTAACCACTACCCTACCATGCCGCCCCACACAGTGGCATTTTGAAATGGCAGTAAATGTTGACAATGTCCATCACTTCCCTATCCCGAGACAAAATAAATTAGAAACGTTAACTAACGAGGTGTAATAATGGATAGGTTGAGCAAAGACCTTTTAATGTGGTGCTGGGAATCTTTTCCTGGGAAAGGAAATTCCTTCTGCCAAGTCCAATTGAAATGTTGATGAAATAATTGCGTATTTTGTTTATAATGTCATTTCGCCTTCCAAAGAAATTCTTAAATTCTTTCAACAGTGGCCTTGATGCTAACCTTTACTGAAGAGTTGGCTCGCGCTTGATTTTTTGAAGTTGTGGAAGTTCAGGAGAAAGCTTTCAGACCCATAATCAGAACAATATGTGCAAATTTGGTTCAGTACGGCAACTGGAAGTTCTGGCTTTGAAGTTTTATCTGTCTTGAGGTACAGACACACCGTCTCGTGTTCAGAGCAGCCTGCACCTTTTGAATTGGCTCCTTAGCTTTTCTTTCTCCAGTCACGCTGAAGGGTTTTGGCCCGAAACGTTCAACTGTACTTTTTCCCGTGGACGCTGCCTGGCCTGCTGAGTCCCTCCAGCACTTTGTGTGTGTGCGTTGCTCAGATTTCCAGCATCTACGGGTTTTCTCTTGTTTTTTGAAGCGCTGCTTTGGCTGAGCGCTACTTCTCGGATGAGTCACTCACAGCGGGCATTCAAATGATCACATAATTTATTTAATTATTGAGATACACCAGGCCCTCCCAGTCACTCTGCCCAGCAACCCCCTGATCCTTAATGCTAGTCTAATCGTGTGACAATTTACAATGACTAATTAACCTACCAACCGGTACATCTTTGGACTGTGGGAGGAAACCGGAGCACCCGGAGGAAACCCACTCGGTCACGGGGAGAACTTTGTGCGTTCTCCCAGTCACTGCGCGAGTTTCCTCTGGGTGCTCTGGTTTCCTCCCAGTTTCCAAAGACGTGCAGGTCAGGGTTGGTGAGTTGAAGGCATACTATAAACACCAGAGATTCTGCAGATGTTGGAAATCCAAAGTAACACACAGAAAATGCTGGAGGAACGCAGCAGGTCAGGCAGTACCCTCAGAAATGAACAAATGGTTGACGTTTCGGGGTGAGACCTTTCTTCAGGTCCTCTTGAAGAAGGGTCTGGGCCCGAAATGTCAAATGTTCGTTGAACTGCCAGGGGCCTGCCTGACCTGCTGAGTTCCTCCAGCATTTTGTGTGTGTAGATATACTGTGTTCGTGCCAGAAGGTTTGGCTTCCCTCCTGCACAGTCCTTGAACTATTAGCCGTTGATGCAGCCAAGATGGCGCCAGTGAACATTGCGGCCAATAGTGATGTTCTGCTGACAGTTCGCTGTCACTATTTCTTTCAAATCTGATTCTACCACTAAGCTGGAACCTGTGACGTATGTCTTGATGTATTTGGGCCCAATTTGAGCAATCTATCACTTTGCGGTCTCCGACGGAGTTCGATGAGGTTTGGAGTGGAGTGTGTGGCCTGGAGATGGGGCACGAGCCTGTGTTCGACTCCATTGCTTCTTTCCAATTGAGGTGTCAAACACACAAGCCTGTGATCGACTCCATTGTTTCTCTCTGATTGAGGGGTCCAGGGTGTGAGCCCATGATTGATTCCGTTGCTTCTCTCTGACTAAGGCATCGAAGGTGCGAGCCCATGATCAACTCCATTGCTTCTCTCCGATTGAGGTGTCAAGCACACAGGCCCATGATGGACTCCATTACTTCTCTCCAATTGAGGTGTCAAGGGCTGGAGCCCAATGATGGACTCCATTGCTTCTCTCTGATGGAGGTGTCGAGCAAGTTTGAAGTCGACGAAGACCAGAGCGGAGGACGGGAGGGTGTTTGCCACTGTCTACCTGCGTTGAACCAGTCTTCCTCTCCCTTTGCTAGCTACTGTCGGAGAAAAGCGCAGGAGACTTGGGATTCACGTTGTCGGGATTGATCGGGTGAGGCAGTGAACTCATTTTGGAGGACGTTGAGGTTCATGTTGCACGTGTTCTTGGATTGTGGTTGCTCTTTAGTTTTGCTGTTTTTGAGCGGTTTGATTGGGGTGATCGAAGTAGATTGAGGAGCTTTGCCAAAGAAAGACCCTGCAGCCTGTAGTGGGCGCTGAACTGAAATAACCTGAATATCGCTGGTTTGATGTTTGATATTCTATATGTTGTTCACTCACTTTTTCCCATTTGTGAAATTTGTTCTTTTCTTTCTGCACGTTGGATGTTTTCTTGAACGGGTTCTATGGTGTTTTTTTTTCATGACTGACTGTGGGAGGACAAATCCCAGAGTTTTATTCAGTATACATACGTTGATAATAAATGTACTTTATATCTTGATACAGTACAATGTATTTCACTGTATGTTGTCATGTACACGTGACAAAACTAATCTTCAAAGGTGATATTTAACATTGTGGCTCTCTGTGCTCTGAATCAGAAATTTCACAACCAACTTGAAAGACTTGAGCTAAAATTGTCTGCTGGTGTTCGATTTAGACCTCTCCTCTGTCAGGCAGCTGAGAGAGATCCATCAAAACCATTTCATACTTCAATAAGCATCTTTCAGTATGTTTCTGATTAAAAACATATCCATGGAGTTTCCTGGGCACAAATTGGCTATGGTTTTTCTTGCACAGATGACGTTGGAAACCAGGGCAAAACACACAAAATGCTGGAGGAATTCCATAGGGCAAGCAGCATCTTAGGAGAGAAATAACTTTGGGCTGAGAGCCCTCATCAGGACTGGAAAAGCAGGGGGAAAAAGCTACAATAAGATGGGGGTGGTGGGGACAGAGTACAAGCTGGCAGGTGATTGGTGAAGCCAGTGAGGGTGGGAAGATAGGCTGGGGGTAAAGTAAGAAGCTGAGAGGTGATAGGTGGAAAAGGTAATGGGCCAAAGAAGAAGGAATCTGATAGGAGAGGAGAGTGGAACATGGAAGAAAGAAAAGGAGGAGGGGCACGAGACGGGTGAAAAGCAAGTGATGAGAAGGGGTAAAAGTGGAGCCAGAAACCCAGAGTGCGGAATGGGGAAGCGGGGGGGGGGGGGGGGGGGGGGGAGAGAGAAATTACTGGATGTTGGAGAAATCGATGCTCGTGCCATCAGGTTGGAGGCTACCAAAATGGAATATGAGGTGCAGCTCATATAATTTGTGAAGTGTTAAACAATTTTGACTCCTTTCCTCATTCCCTTGGCTTTGTTTAACTCAGTGTAATTTCGTCCTGTGTTTCATTGAACTAACTTGCATTAGACAATATGACATAGGAGCAGAATTAGGCCATTTAGCTGATTTATTCCCCCCCCCCCCCAAGCCTATTCTCCTGCCTTCTCAGATGGAAGATCTGGTAAATGGTATTTAATGCTGACAAGTGTGAGCTAATGTACTTTGGGAAGATAAACCAGGGTAGGACTTAACACGGTAAGTGATAGAGCACTGAGGAGAGCGGTAGAACAGAGGGAACCAGGAATACAGGTCCATAATTCTTTGAAAGTGGCATTGCAGGTAGATAAGTATGCGAAAAGAGCTTTTGGCACATCGGCCTTCATAACTCAAAATATTGAATGCAGGAGTTGGGGTGTTCTGTTGAAGTTATAGAAGACATTGGCGAGGCAGAATTTGGAGCATTGTGCACAGTTCTGCTCACCTACTTACAGGAAAGATATCAATATGATTGAAGGAGCACAGAGAAAACTTAGAAGGACATAGTTGGGCCTTGGTTATAGCGAGAGGTTGAGTAGACTTGGACTCAACAATTTGGTCCCTACTGCCATCTGTGGTAGAGAATGCATAGAGTTATATAGGAGGGGGAGGGACACTGTCCCTTCAGCCTCGCTCATTCATGCTGAACGTTCTGTAACCAGTCTCATTTGCCTACTTTTGGCCCATTGACCTCTAAGGTCAAAGTTCAAAATGAACTTTGTTATCAAAGTACGTTTATGTCACCATTTAGAATCCTGAGATTCAATTCATACTCAGCAAATCTATAGAATAGTAACTATAACAGAATCAATGAAAGATCAGCCTGAGTGCAGAAGACAACAAACTGTGCAAATGCCGATATAAATAAATAGCAATAAATAATGAGAACATGAGTTAAAGAGTCCTTAAAGTGAGATGATTGGTTGTAGGAACATTTCAATGATGGGGCAAGTGATTCAAGGGCCTGATGGTTGAGGGGTATTAACTGTTCTTGAACCTGGTGGTGTGAGTCCTGAGGCTCTTGTACCTTCTACCTGATGGTAGCAGCAAGAAGAGAGCATGTCCTGGGTGGTGGGTGTCTCTGATGATGGACGCTGCTTTCCTACCTCAGTGTTCCATGTAGATGTGCTCAATGGTTGGGAGGGCTTTACCCGTGATGGACTGTGCTGAATCCACTACCTTTTGAAGGACTCTCCATTCAAAGGCATTGGTGTTTCCATACCAGGCTGTGATGCAGCCAGTCAATATACTCTCCAGCACACATCTGTAGAAGTTTGTCAAAGTTTTAGTTGTCCATCTATCCATGTACTTTTTTTTGATCTTTCATATCCATGCACTTGAACAATTGCACAAATTTGCAGCATTTGAGGTGGAGGACTTTCTCTAGGTCTCAGTTCTAGCCAAAATACTCCAAGTCCCGAGGATGTAATTCCAAGTTCTGTGGTCTTCAATCTTCAGGGAAGTGCATTTGAAGTTTCAAGGAGTATTTCTGTCTCTTAGGTGGCTGAATTAATTTCCTTCTCTTTGATGTCGAGCTCTTAGAACCCTGGTTCCAGGTCTTAGTAGATCTGAGTAGGAAAAAAAATAGAAAATGTGGAATATAAAAAGATGCAAAATTTTATAACTTCCAATTAAGTGTAAACAAGGTTGAAAGAGTACAGAGATGTTGCCGGGTCTGAAGGACCTGAGTTATAAGGAAAGATTGAATAGCTTAGGACTTTATTCCTTGGAACATAGAAGATTGAGAGAAGATTTGATACAGGTATACAAAATTATGAGTGGTAAATGCAAGCAGGCTTTTTCCACTGAGGTTGGGTGGGACTACAACCAGAGGCCACGGGTTAAGGGTGGCAGGTGAAAAGTTTAAGGGGAACATGAGGGGAAACTTCTTCACTCAGAGGGTGGTGAGAGTGTGGAGCGAGCTGTCAGCATACGTGGTGCATGGAAGTTCGATTTCAACGTTTAAGAAAAGTTTGGATGGGTACATGGATGGTAGGGGTATGGAGGGCTGTGGTCCCTGTGCAGGTCATTGGGAGCAGACGGCTTAAATAGCTCAGCACAGACTGGATGGGCCGAAGGGCTTGTTTCTGTGCTGTACTTTTCTATAACTCTGTGGCTCTAATTGTTTTCATTATGTTTATCCCTCTTGATAGTTCCATTTTCTGCCGAGGTGAATACTTTTCTGTTCTCCCACTTCCCCAGTCAATGGCAGCTCTCTCTGGTTGGGGGAAGGGCCACCTTCATGTCTGCTCCTTGTCCGAGCTTTGACAGGTCACCTCATCGTGAATGAGTAATGTGGGCTGTAAGCACTTTCTGAGTGATAAACTTCTTTAAAGTTTTTCCCAGTGTTTGATCCAAAGTGAACCCAGTAAGCAGTCAGATTGATGGTATTTTCAAGTCAAGTAAAGCTTTCAAAGTTCAAAGTAAATTTATTATCAAAGTATGAATATGTTGTCATATACTACCCTGAGATTCATTCTGGGGCAGCATGGTACATAGCAGTTAATGTAATGTTATTTCAGCGCCAGTAACCGGTGGTGTCCGGGGAGAGGCCACACCTCTGGTGAAGGGGCTTGTCTTATCCATTGTGAGGCAGCTCACTCACCTTTGGTCCCCATCGGACACTCAGCTCTCAGCCGTTGCTCCAGGTAGCTGTCTGCATGTGACGTCAACTGCATCCTGGTAGACCACCTTGATTTACGGGCTAAACCAGGTCACCGCCAGGCCTCATACCCTGGTGAGGTAGGCACATGCAAAGTCAAGACTGGTGGACTAGGTAGATGTGATCTGCAATGAGATCCAACAGCCAGGAAGGCAGTTCTCCAACGCTCCGTGGAGAGCGAAGGGCGTGACAAGGCACAGAAGACGTCACGGTCATCCACTGCAACCAAGGAAGACCCCAGTTTGTGACGTTTGTTCGTACCACTGGACCTGGATTTCTGAGGATGAGAGAGTGGAACTGCCCCAATGCAACGGCTTTTCCACTTTAAAAACTCTCCCGCACAGGTCTTCTGTCATCTCGGGCGTGACGGACAACCACCATCAATGGATTCAATTCTGCCTCTATCTGTAAGTTGTTTGTACGTCCACCCTGTGACCATGTAAGCTTCTTCTAGGTGCTCTGATTTCCTCCCATATTCCAAAGACTTGTGGGTTCGTAAGTTAATTGGCCAGGTCGCATGAGTAGTCAGATGAAGGGGTTAACCTATGAGGAGAGATTGAGTCGCCTGGGACTATACTTTCTGGAATTCAGAAGAATGAGAGGAGATCTTATAGAAACATACAAAATTTTGAAAGGGATAGATAAGATAGAAGTAGGAAAGTTGTTTCCATTGGTAGGTGAGACTAGAACTAGGGGGCATTGCCTCAAGCTTCAGGGGAGAAGATTTAGGACAGAGATGAGGAGAAACTGTTTTTCCCAGAGAGTGGTGAATCTGTGGAATTCTCTGCCCAGGGAAGCAGCTGAGGCTTCTTCACTAAATATATTTAAGATACAGTTAGATAGGTTTTTACATAGTAGGGGAATTAAGGGCTATGGGGAAAAGGCAGGTGGATGGAGCTCAGTTTACAGACAGATCAGCCATGATGTTATTGAATGGGCCGGATGGCCGACTCCTGCTCCTATTTCTTATGTTCTTATATGTGCAAGTGAGTGGCACGGGCTCGTTGGGCCAGAGTGGTCTATGTGTATCTCTGAAATAAACTAAAGACAAGTTTATTGTCAGGTGCACAGGCCAGGTGAGGTTCAGGTACGACGAGAAACAACATCAGAGACACCCAAGTACAAACAAAAGCACAAAATGTAAATTATGCTAAACATTGCAGAGAGAGAGAAAAGATGACCAGAAGCTGGTCCATAGCAGTGCATGACAGTCTGTGGTGTCCTATTGCTGAGGAGTAGGGGTATGCTCTCCATAAAGTCCTTAATCCTTCTCTTTTAGACATCCAGTCCGTATAACTGCTGATTCTCTTGATTGTTGATCTCAACCATGAATTCACTCAGTGACAGAGCCTCCGCACACTTCTAGACTGCAGAATCATTGCTTTACAGTATTCCTCTGCGTTGATGTCGCCTGACTTGCTGAGCTCCTCCAGCAATTTGTGTGCTTTACTTAAGTTTCCAGCAACTGCAGATTTTCTCATGTTTGTGGCTGATTTATTATCCCTCTTAGCCCCATTTTTCTGCCATCCCTCCTGCAACCTTTGACGCTCTGACTAATCAAGAATCTTTCAACCTCAGCTTTAAATATACTCAAAGACTGGGCCTCCACAGCCATCCGTGGCGATGAATTCCACCAGCTTACCACCACCTGGCGAAAGAAATTCCTCTTTATCTTTGTTCTAAAGGGATGTCCTTCTAGTCTGAGGCTGTGCCCTCTGGTCCTAGACTCCCCCAATACAGGAAACTTCCTCTCCATGTCCTCTCTATCTAGCCCTTAATATTTAATGGGTGTCAGTGAAATCCCTCTTCATTTTTCTAAACTCCAGGGTGTACAGGACCAGAGTCACCAAATCTTCCTCATATATTAACCCTTTAACTCCCTGGATCTTTCTCCTGAACCTCCTCTCCAATGCCAGCACATCTGAATGAACAAAGGGACCTTGGGGTTCAAATCCATACATCCCTCAAGGTCGCTGCACAGGTTGATAGGGTAGTTCAGAAGGCCTATAGGATGTTAGGCTTCATTAATAGGGGGATTGAGTTCAAGAGTAGAGAGGTCATGTTGCAACTCTACAAATCTCTGGTGAGACCGCACTTAGAGTATTGTGTTCAATTCTGGTCACCTCATTATAGGAAGGATGTGGAAGCTATGGAGAGGGTGCAGAGGAGATTTACCAGGATGTTGCCTGGACTGGAGAACAAGTCATATGAAGCAAGGTTAGCAGAGCTGGGACTTTCCTCTTTGGAGCGTAGAAGAACGAGAGGGGACTGGATAGAGGTCTACAAGATTATGAGAGGCATAGATAGGGTGGATAGTCAGTACCCGTTTCCCAGGGCACCAATAGCAAACACCTGAGGACATATGTACAAAATTAAGGGAGGGAAGTTGAGGGGAGACATCAGGGGTAAGTATTTTTACACAAAGAATTGTGAGTGCCTGGAA
Source organism: Hemitrygon akajei (assembly GCF_048418815.1). NCBI lineage: Eukaryota > Metazoa > Chordata > Chondrichthyes > Myliobatiformes > Dasyatidae > Hemitrygon > Hemitrygon akajei. The sequence goes on from NC_133147.1 coordinate 11,000,791, forward strand.
TGACTTGCCAGGGATGGTGTTGGAGGCTAAAACATTAGGGGTATTTAAGAGCCTCTTGGACAGGCACATGGATGAAAGAAAAATGGAGGGTTATTGGGTAGTGTGGGTTTAGTACTTTTCTTAAGGATTATATGGGTCGGCACAACATGGAGGGCTGAAGGGCCTGTACTGTGCAGTAGTGTTCTATGGTTCTATCTTTTCTTAGGTAAGGGGCCCAAAGCTGCTCGGAGTGCTCCAGATGCGGTCTGACCAATGCCTTACAAACCCTCAGCTCACATCCTTGCTGTTGTATTCCAGTCCTCTCGAAATTAATGCAAACATTGTATTTGCCTTCCTTACCACTGACTCAACCTGCAAGTTAACCTTTAGGGAATCCTGCACAAGGGCTCCAAAGTCCCCTTGCACCTCTGATTTTGGATTTTCTCCCTGATTAGAAAATTATCTATGCTTTCATTACTCCTACCAAGGTGCACGACCATACACTTCCCTACATTATATTCTGTCTGCCATTTTTATTTGGTTCATTTCAAATCCAGAGCTGCCTTTGCTGCAGTGTGCTCAACTGCGAGCTGCTGTAAAAAGCCATTTCATAGCATTCTACAAATTCATTCTCTTGGGATCCCGCGCCAACCTGGTTTTCCCATATTGAAGTCCCCCACGACTGTTGTAACATTCCCCTTATTGCATGCCTTCTCTATCACCCGGTGAAATTTATGTCCCACGTCCTGACTACTGTTCGAGGGCCTGTATATTATCAGAGATGTTGCCTGGATTGGAGAGCGTACCTTATGAGAATAGGTTGAGTGAACTCGGCCTTTTCTCCTTGGAGTGATTGAGGATGAGAGGTGACCTGATAAAGGTGTATAAGATAATGAGAGACATTGATCGTGTGGATAGTCAGAGGATTTTTCCCAGGGTTGAAATGGCTATCGTGAAGGGGCATAGTTTTAAGATGCTTGGAAATAGGTACCAAGGGGATGTCAGGGGTAAGTTTTTCACACAGAGGGTGGTGGGTGCGTGGAATGCACTGCCAGTGACAGTGGTAGAGTCGGATACGATAGAGTCTTTTAAAAGACTCTTAGATAGGTACATGGAGCTTAGAAAAATAGAGGGCTATGCAGTAGGAAAATTCTTGGCAGTTTCTAGAGTAGGTTACATGGTCAGCACAATGTTGTGGGCTGAATGGCCTGTAATGTGCTGTAGATTTCTATGTTCTATGTTCATCAGGCTCTTTTTACCCTTGCAGTCTCTTAACTCTACTCACAAGGATTCTGCATCTTACAATTCTATGTCACCTCATTTTAAGAATTGGATTTCATTTTTTTACTAACAGAGCCATCTACCCCCTCCGCCTACCTGCCTGTCCTTTCGATACAATATGTGTCCTTGGATGTTAAGCTCCCAATTATGCTCTTCTTTCAGCCATGACTCAGTGTTGCCCACAACGTCATACCTGCCAATCAATAACTGCACTACAAGATCATCCATATACACTGTGCATTCAAACATAGCACCTACAGCCCTGTATTCATCATCCTCTCCCATTTGTCCTACGTCACACTGCAACTCATCCCACTGGCTGCAATTTTGCCCCACCATCTGCCTGTCCTTCCTCACAGTCTCCCATCCTTGGCCCTGTCACTCCAGTTCCCATCTCCCTGCCAGCTTGGTTTAAACCCTCCGGAACCTGCCCACAAGGATATTAGTCTTCCTTGGGTTCAAGTGTACAGGTCGTACCTTCCCCAGAAGAGATCCCAATGATCCAGAAAACTGGACTCTGCCTCCTGCACTACATCATCAGCCACTCCTGCATCAGTGCTATCACCCTATTCCTGCCCTGACTAGTATGTGGTACTGGGAGTAATCTCTGGATTACTCCCTTGGAAGCCATGTTCTTCAGCCTCTTTCATAACTCCCTATATTCGCTGTGCAGGACCTCGTTCCCTTTCTAGACATGTCACTGGGTCAGTGTGCACCCCTGGCCTCTAGCACCTGGAAGGCAGCAGCCCATCCCGACTTCTCTTTCACAGCCACAGAATCTCCTGTCCATCCCCTAACTATGGAGTCTCCTATCGCTCCGTCACTGCCCGACTTTGCCCTTCCCTGATGAGCGTCAGAGCCACTGACCTAGTTGCTGCCACTGGTGCTGTTAATAGTTCATCTCCCCCCCCCCCCTCCTCAGCAGTATCCAGAGGGGTATACTTGTTTTTGAGGGGGAGGGCCCTACACTGACCGCTTCCTCACCACCACCTCCTGTGGGTCACCTGCGTTCTGGGCCTGAGAATCTCAGTAAAAGTCTCATCAGTGAAGTTTTCAGCCTCCTGGATGGTCGTGAGTTCATCCTGCTGGCCTTGTCAGGAGCTGAATTTGGGTTCACTTCCTGCAGTTGTAGTCATCAGGGAGACCGTTAGGTACCCTGGAATCCCACCTCTCACAGGACCAGCATTCTACTGCCTGATCTATCATCCTACCTACACTTGTTAAACCTCTAACTTCTCACACTTAAGTGCAGTCCTGCACTTGTTCTTGCCCGAGGCTGACTACTCTAATGCTGTCCTCTCCAACAATGGCCGCTCCGTTCGAACCTTGCTTCTTCTTATTGGCCCTTGCTAAGTTGCTGGTAACCTAAGTGAACGCCTGCTCCGCAGACAAGTCCCACTTGCTTTTTGAACCTGGTGCGTAAAGTCCAGAAGGCAACTTCTTCAACACACTCCGCGACCTCCTGCTCCACGGGTAAGTCCCGACTGGGCCCCGCTCACTTTTTGAAACTGGTGCGTAAGGTCCACAAGGAACGGTCACCAACTCACTCCACAATCTCCCGCTCTTCAGGCAAATCCTGACAGGCCCCTGTCGCTTTTTAAACCTGGCGCATAAAGTCCACAAGGCTCAGAATGTTCCTCTAGCGTCATGAGCGTGCTGCTTAGAATTCCAGCATCTGCAGATGCCTTTCTGTCCATAGATTTATATTTCTCACAAGGAAGAAATGTCCCCTCACCTCAGTCCTGACCCGTTTGCAGGAATTTTTATCAAAGCAGTTGTAGGTCTCAGCAGTAAAAATTCCAAATCCTGCGCAGCTCGTTGTGGATTCCAAGTGTGTTGAAATTATGCAGCTAGGATGTGTGAAATGAAACCTGTCCAAGCTGATGTGATGAGTGTTAGCTGGCCCAGGGAGAGGCTAATCAGTCATCATTGTCTCTTGTGTCTAGTTAGCTTTCTTGCCTGGGAGATTGAATGCATTGGGATGAACTGGTAACTGTTGGTTCAGAATCAGAATCAGGTTTAATATCACCGGCGCATGTCATGAGATTTGTTGTCTTTGTGGCAACAGTACAATGCAACACTTAATAATAGAGGGAAAAAAAGCTGAATTAGAGTAAATATATTGTGGCGAGCATTTGGTCCACGATGAGAGAAGAGGAAGCTTGTTAACTCGACAACCATTTTATTGTGATAGACACAAAACAGACCGGGCACCCTGACCCGGAGAGTGAACCCAACCAGTCTCACACTGACGGGGGGAGGTGACCATCACACACCCTGGTTACCGTTAGGGTGACCCACAAAATACACGAGCAAGTAACTGTATAACCCAAGCTAAAATGTAACAATAAATAAATGAACTTTCCACCATAATCCCACAAAAGCATTTTAACGCAAGAACAATAAACAGTACTGGTCATTAGAAATGCAGGGGTGGGCTGTCGAATATGCCCCCACCCAGAATGTCACAATATATAGATAAATCAGATAGTCACAAAATTTTTTAAAAGGAAGTGAGGTAGTGTTCATGGGTTCAATGCCCATTTAGAAATCTGATAGAAGAGGGGAAGAAGCTGTTCCTGAATCATTGAGTGTGTGTTTTCAGATTTCTGTACCTCCTCCCTGATGGTAGCAATGAGAAGAGGGCATGTCCTGGGTGATGGGCGTCCTTAATGATTGGTGCCGCCTTTTAGAGGCACCGCTCCTTGAAGAAGTTTGTAAGTTATGAGCAAATCTTCAAATGACAGAATTTGGGCCATAACATAACAAACAGTAATCGGGTCTAGGCCATTCAGCCTCCTGCACCTAGCCCACTGTTCACTGAGATCAGAGCTGATGTGTTATCTTTATATCACCTATTCTGTTAACTCTATCTCCTAATGCTCTCCTTATCAGACCATCGACCTCTGCCTTAAATATACTCGACACCTGAGCCTCTATCAACCCCCCCCCCCCCCCCACCTCTGGTATTTCTAAGGTTTCCCATTTTTTAATGGGAAAATTATCTTCTGAATGGCTGTAAGTATATTGTAACCCTCAATTGCAGAAAAGCACCTTGCATCCACCTTGACAAGCCGGTCAGGAACACAGGAGATTCGGCAGATGCTGGAACTCCTGAGCAACACATGCAAAATGCTGAAGGAACTCAGCAGGTCAGGTAGCGTCTGTGGAGCAGAATAAACAGGTGACATTTCAGGGTGCGACCCTTCATCAGGACCTATGTTCAAAGTAATTATTATTATTATTATTATCAGAGTACATATATAGTACAGCCCTGAGATTCATTTTCCTGTGAGCATACTCAGCACATTTACGGAATAAAAAACAGATAAAATCAAGTTTAATTATCATTCACACCATACATGGATTCAGTCGAATAAGATAGTATTTCTCTTGGGGCCAAGGTGCAAATCATGCATTCAAAAAGTGAGAGAGAGAGAGAAGGAACACACATTGTTTGCAAGAAAACACTGTATAGTCCCAGTCCCTGGGTAACATGCAAATTGATGGTAGGGCTCCCGGCAATCCAGCTTGTCAGTCCACCGGTTGAACACTAGGGGACAGCACCGGCGGGAGAGGCCAGCTCCCGAAGGAGGACGGATGCCACACGACGGCACCTCCGGTGTCTACTCACCCGGACGGCAGCAGCTGGCAAGCCCGCAGTTTGAGGCCTAGTCCGTGCTACAGCTGAGGCCACACTGCTGCCTCGTTGCCTATCTCACCACCAAAGAATGAAAAGAGGCCTTCGGCACCTCACAATATCAACGTGCAACAGGGCCTTGTGATCGCAAGAGACGTGTCCAAGGCAGTCATTCATGGTTACGTTGAACACAACCTTCGAGTAGCATTGATCCTGCTATAGTAACTATAACCGGATGAATGGAAGATCCAGTCGAGCATAAAAGACAACAAGCTGTGCAAATATAAAAAAGTAACAATAAATAACGAGAACATGCGATGATGAGATAAAGCGTCCTTAAAATGAGATGATTGGTTGTGGGAACATCTCAATGGATGGGCAAGTGAGTGTAGTTATCCCCTTTTATTCAAGAAACTGATGGTTGCGGGGTAGTAACAGTTCTCGAACCTGGTGGTGATGAGTCTCACTCCGAAACACTGCCTGCTTATTCCCCTCCAAAACTGCTGCCTGACTTGCTGAGTTCCTCCGGCAGTTCGTGTGTGTGAGTCCTTCAGGGCTGTGGTGTTTTCAACAAAATCATCTCCAGAACAAGTGCGGGCCTAGGCTGTTTCCTCTCACACAACAAGTTTTGCCATCGCTCAGGTGAATCCTCACTGCATTCTCTGTACACAGTTTTTCAGAGCAAGAACTAAAATGTTTTTAATACCATTACTGCGGGAAGTAAAATGGAGATAAGATTTGGGGTTTGAAGACCCTTCGTCAGATGTGTGCTGGAGCTCTCTGTAAAGGAACAAGATATCACTACTTAGACCATGAGACCTTGAGACGGAATTGGGCCTTTCGGCCCATCAATTCTGCTCTGCCATTCGATCATGGTTATTTTATTTTTCCCCTCTACCCCAATATACCCAATGACTTGGCCTCTATGTCTGACTGTAGCAATGAATTCCTCAGATTCACTAACTTCTGACTAAATAAATTCCTCCTCATCTCTGCTGTATAGGGATGTCCCTGTATTCTGGGGATGTGTCCTCTGGTCCTAGACTCCCCCACTATAGGAATCATCCTGTCCACATCCACTTCATCTAGGCCTTTGAATGTTTCAATGAGATCCTCCCCCCCCCCCCCCCCCTGCATTCTGCTAAGCTCCAGTGAGGACAGGCCCAGAGCCATCAAACGCTCCTCATACATTAACCCTTTTTTTTCTGGGATCATTCTCATGAACCTCCTCTGGACCCTGTCTTGTTTTCAAAGTTCAAAAAGCTCGAAGTACATTTATTATCTAAGCACGTTTACTATATACAACCTTGAGATTCATCTCCGTGTAGGCAACCACAAAACAAACAAACTCAAGAGAACCCATTTAAAAAAGAAGACCATAAAACACCCAACGAGCAGGAATAAAATCTTGCAAACAGTGAAAGTAAGCAAATAACATTCAGAACCGAAGTTCAGGAAAGTGAGTCTACAGCCGTGAAGCTAGTCACAGCCGATCTAGGAGCCTGTTAGCTGAAGGCCACAGCCTCAGCTCAGTGCAAAGATGAGGAGCAGCGAGCTGAACAACGGCCCTTCCCTTTCCTCCAGCCCTGACACCCTGACCTTTTCAATCTATCCTGGCACTTGAAAAGGCAAAACAGCAGGTCATTCCTCACTCTTGGACCTAGGACCTGCCACTGTCATACTCTCTCAGATGTGGGACCTGCTGTCTCGATTTAGCCCATGACTGACCTGTCCAATCTGGCCCAGCGCTTAAATTGGTCAAACATCAGCTTGTTCCTCACTCTTGGACCCGGGCCCTGCGCCCCGATTCGGCCTGTCCACGCCACCCCGCAACCATCCTGCGAGACTTCAGCTCACACGGCAAAAATGCCAGGTCGTACAGGTGGTTCAAAAGTCAACTCTGAAAGGCTCTTGATTACAGCGATCGTATCCGAGAGAAAGTGTGATTAATAAAATAGTAGATTTGTTTGCTGCCAGAAAGCCGTCGCTGCGCTTCACCAGCACCATCTTAAACCGGCAGCGCAACCAAGGCCACCATTCTGGTTTTCTTCCTAGTTGCTTGCCGATCTTGTAAGTTAATTGTAGATGGTTGACGTTCAAGGGTATTGAGGCTACTCTGAACACCAACACCTGTCAGTCCCGCTGTTTGAAATAATTACGCTACCTTCCTGTGTCTCCACCACATATCTCTGCATTCTTCTATCTGCTGGGTCCCGGTCCATTCCTTTATCTTGTATATATCTCCCTTGAGCCTCACAGCCCACGTGACCACCGAGGTTTGTATCATCAGCAAATTTTAATCAGGATTAATGATGCAGACCATGAATATTCAGAATCCCGGGAGTGTCTCACTGACTCCAGATTAATTTTATCCCACTTTTGTTACCTGTTCATTAAACTAGTCCTCATCCCATGACGGTATCTTAAATAGAGTATCAGGTTTAGGACGGTGGTAGTGTTTGGCGTTGCGGTGTCTGTCAAGCTTGACAATTAGCTCGCAGGTGTTTCATCACCAGTCGAGGTGACGTCCTCAGTGAGCAGTTGCTGGTGTTTCTCTCTGGGGCTGCTCGTGTTTATATAGCCATCCCCTCACCCACCCCCGCTTGATTGCTTCGGTCCTGACCTTCAGTGATCTTTCAATTCCATTGCTCCCGTTCCTTTGGCTTTTTAGGAGTTTTTTTAAGATGGTGTCCTCTTTGTTATGTTTCTTCACAGAGTTATCACCAAGTCAGTACCTGTGCAGCCAGAAAGGAGATTAACGTGTCAGCTCAAAACCCCTTAATCACAATTGATGAATCATTCTGATGAGAGATCTTCAACCTAAAATATTAACTGCCTGACAGCGCCAACAGCCCCCACCCTCCCCCACCGAGTTTGAATTTATTTTGGACTTTCAGCATCTGCTGCATTTTAGCCACTGTCGTCGGCATGGTAGCGTAGCGGTCAGCACAATGCTTTACATTACCAAGCGACTCAGGTTCAATTCCCACCGCTGCCTGTAAAGAACTTGTACGCTCTCCTCATGACCCGGTGGCTTTCCTCTGGGTGCTCTAGTTTCCTCCCACAGTCCAAAGACGTACCAGTGGGTGATTGGTCAATTGGTCATTGTAAATTGTCCGCGATTAGGCTCAAAGGGCCGGAACGGCCTACTCTGCAATGTATCTCAATAAATAAATAAAGTGACAAACTGCTGGAGGTGCTCAGAGGGCCGAGGAGAATCTGTGGGAGGAAAGGATTCCTGTACTCGCTGGAATTCAGAAGTTAGTTTAATTGTTCACATGAGCATAAAATTGGGCGACGTAGGCTTGTTGTCCTGAAAGGCTTGTTCCGTGCTGTAGCTCCAAATGAGTACTTATTTATTTATTTCCACGCCTTGTGGAGCATTGGGCGACATCTTAGCATTTGTCTGTTTTTTCCCCAAGGCAGAGTTGCTAGCTGGACGCTCAACCTGGCGTGGATGGAAAGCATGCAAGGAGCCGGCTGGATTTGAACTCAAAGTCTGGCTGGCTATCTCTAAATTAAGGTTTTGTAAATGCAAGGGCGGGGGTGTGAGAACAATGAGCTTATTAATATCTAGAGGAAAAAGAAGATAAAAAATACCCGGCTATCTATCTTTACCTGGTTAATATTCATAAGTGCACTCACTATGGGAAGTGAAGCATTTCGAATTCAATCTGTTTTCTAGTTTAAAACCAGCACTCTCGGCACAGCAATCTCATTAGGGTCCGAGGGAAGTCAAGCATTCACTGGGATCCAGGAATTGGATTTTGTTTAATCTCGTCAAGAAAAAAACCTGTGCCTGTTCACTCAGAGCCCTGGATCCACATGCACTGGTATCGCGTGTGACACCGAAACGTGGAATAAAGAGAAAGAAAAGGGACAACACTATAATTCTTCGGGTTGCACTTTGCTCCTCGCTGTCTGCGAATGCAATTTCTGTTTTCCCTTTCCAGTTATCCAGCTTACAGGTGGTTGGAGGAGATCATAAGGGGGGGGGGGGGGTGTGAGAGGTAAATTATCTTACACAGAGAGTGGCCAGGGCTGTTGGTAGAGGCAAGTTGTATTTATTTGTTGAGATACAGCACGGAATAGGCCCGCAGTCCCCTGATTTAATCCTAGCCCAGTCACGGGACAATTTACAATGACCAGCTGGTACATCTTTGGACTGTGGGAGGAAACCGGAGCACCCGGAGGAAACCCACGCGGTCACGGGGAGAACGTACAAACTCCTTACAGGCAGCGATGGGAATCGAACCTGGGTTGTCTGTACTGTGAAGCGTTGTGCTAACCACTACACAACTGTGCCGTCCTACATGAGGGGCATTCAAGACACTCTTAGGCCCGTGGATAATAGAAAAATGGAGAGCGATGTGGGAGAAAAGGGTTAGATTGACCTTAGAGTAGGTTAAAATGTCAGTCCAACAGACTGGGCCATAGGGTCTACACTGTTCCATGTTTAACTTTACTGAAAGCTCAAGCACTGAATACAGTGCCTCGTTGCTACCTGAAAACAGATTTACATTGAACACTTCAATCACCAGTTGCCAATCCAAATGTTTTCTTCCCGATTTCACGCCAGTTTTTGCAAAGATCACACCGCTAAATAGAAGGTCTTATTCCTTCAAGCTTCCAACGGCATTTCAAAGTTCAAAGTAAATTTATTATCAAAGTACATACTGTATAAGTCACCGTGGACAACCCTGAGATTCATTTTCTTGTGGGCATACTCAATAAATCCATAATAGGATAATAACCATTATAGAATCCATAAAAGAGCACTCTAACTTGGGTGTTCAAGCAGTGTGCAAAAGACAACAAACTGGGCAAATACAAAAAGAAGAAGCAATAATACAAACAAGTAACAATAAATACTGAGAACATGAGGTGAACAGACAGACATACTTTATTGATTCCGAGGGAAATTGGGTTTCGTTACAGTCGCACCAACCAAGAATAGTGTAGAAATATAGCAATATAAAACCATAAATAATTAAATAATAATAAGTAAATTAAGCCAAGTGGTAATAAGTCCAGGACCAGACTATTGGCTCAGGGTGTCTGACACTCCGAGGGAGGAGTTGTAAAGTTTGATGGCCACAGGCAGGAATGACTTCCTATGACGCTCAGTGTTGCATCTTGGTGGAATGAGTCTCTGGCTGAATGTACTCCTGTGCCTAACCAGTACATTATGGAGTGGATGGGAGACATTGTCCAAGATGGCACGCAACTTGGACAACATCCTCTTTTCAGACGCCACCGTCAGAGAGTCCAGTTCCACCCCTCTTCACCCCTGAAGAGTCCTTCAAAGTGAGTCCACAGGTTGTGGGAACATTTCAATGATGGGGCAAGTGACATTGAGTGATGTTATTCCCTTTGGTTTAAGAGCCTGATGGTTGAGGGGTAATAACTGTTCCCAAACCTGGTGGAGTGAGTCCTGAGGCTCCTGCACCACCTTCCTGATGGCAGCAGTGAGAAGAGAGCCTGACCTGGACGGAGAGGGTCTCTGATGATGGAAGCTGCTTTCTCTGCATTTCAAGTGCAGGGGTTCCACTGGATGAGGTCGTCAGCACCCAGAGTTCAGATCCCATCATTGGCTAATCTAGTGTTTGATACTGAAAACCAGAGGCTGAAGGTTTGTCGATGTCTTGGAAGTCGAAAGCCTTCAGGGAGAAGGTACAAGAGCTCCAGGACTCACACCTCCAGGTTCAAGAACAGTTGCCACCCCACACCTAGCAGGCTCCTGAACAAAAGAAGATAATTACACTGATCCATTGAGAAGTTCCCACAACCAATGATCTCACTTTAAGAACTCCTTATCTTGTTATTTCATACTCTTGTTAATTGTTATGTATTTATATTCAAATTTGCAGAGTTTGTTGTCCTCTGCACTCTGGTTGATCTTTCATTGGTTCTGTTCTAGTTATTCTATAGATTTGCTGAGTTGCTGTTGTGTCCTGTGTTGTACTGGCAAGCCTTTGGTTATGCTATGTTGGTGCCAGAACGTGTGGCGGCCCACTTGCGGGCTGCCCCCAGCACATCCTGAGGTGGTGTGGTTGTTACCGCAAATGACACAGTTCACTATGTTTCAAAGTGCATGTGATGCCTTATGCACATACGTATAGCTAATGAGCCTAAGACTTTAGTACAGTACTGTATTTGTCAACCTGTAACAGAGATTGAGTTTGTAAGTCTGGTGCGAGTAAAGGATGTTCGGAAGGGTGAGGGTGGAGCGCCGTGGGAGGGGTGTGGGACAGGTGGCAGAGAAGGAGTGCCAGGGGTATGGGTTTGGCGCAGGTGTAGACATACCCAACTCTGAGACACCAGGCAGGGTCACTTAATTCCAGACAATTGATTTATTGATCATTACAGAATGTCTCTCTGGTGCTTCCCATTCCCTCCCCTCTCCCTTCCCCTTTTCCCTACTGCGATTCCCCTCTCCCCGTTCTCAATCCACAATAGAGACCCATATCAGAATCAGGTTTATCATCATTCACATGACATGAATTTTTTTTTTTGCAGCAGTACAGTGCAATACATAAAATTACTACAGTACTGTGTAAAAGTCTTAGGCACCCAGCAATATATATGTGCCTGAGACTTTTGCACAGGATTGTTTGTAAGATAAATGAATCCAAATGTGAAAACTCCAGACTAGAACTGCGAGCTGTTAGTAAAAGTCCTGGGTAAGTGCCCGGGAAGGTTTCTGCACAAATCCATCCTGTTGGGTATTGGCAAGATGGATATCGTGAGGTTTTGGCACTGGGGCTCCCTGTTTAAGATTAAGGACCCACATATTTAAGACAAAGACAGAGGCAATATTTAGAAGAGATTCTGCAGATGCTGGAAATCTTGAGCAGCACACACAAGATGCTGGAGGAACTCAGCAGGTCGAGCAGCATTGTGGGAAAAAGATGGCTGTTTATTCCTCTCCATCAAGGCCAAGTCATCGGGCGTATTTAAGGCAGAGGTTAGAGGTTAATAGGTTCTGGATTAGTAAGGGTGTCAAAGGTTACAGGGAGACGGCAGGAGAATCGTGTGTGTGTGTGTGTGTGTGTGTGTGTGTGTGTGTGTGAGAGAGAGAGAGAGAGAGAGATATGGCATTTGTTAGTCTCGCGAGACCATGGATCTGCGCCTGGAAAGTCTTGTCCTCCCCTGGGCAGGGTTGTATGGAAGACCAGCAGCAAGTCTCCCCTCTCCACGCCACTGATGTTGTCCAAGGGAAGGGCAAGGGCCGATACAGCTTGGCACCGGTGTCATCGCAGGAGTTGCCAGATCGAGGTTGAAGGCAACGTCAGACTGCCTTAGGGACTCCAGCTCCGGATTTGTCCTCAGGGTTTACTCCCGAAGCCTCTCCCATGAGTGGGTATGGCCGCAAGGCAGCAGAGGTTTGAAATCAGAGTTTTCCCTCTCTTAGGTGGACTGCCTTCCCAAGCATATGTGTGTGTTGTGTTTGTATATGTATATATATATTATAAAAATTAAGTGCTAAAAGTGGAAGAAAGAAAAAGTAGTGATGTAGTGTTCATAGATTCAATGTCCATTCAGAAATCTGATGGCAGAGGGGAAGAGGCTGTTCCTGAATCGTTGAGTGTGTGTCTTCAGGCTCCTGTACCTCCTCCCGGACGGTAGCAATGAGAAGAGGGCACGTCCTGGGTGGTGGGGGTCCTTAATGATGGACGCATCCATTTTGGGGCATTGCTCCTTGAGATGTCCTGGTATATTTATGTATTTATATACATTTTATTCCAGATCCATACTTTAATGTCTAAATTTACATTTTATGTAATTCTTTTTCTTTATAATTATTGGATATTGTTTTTGTTGCAAGTCCCACCAGTGCACCACAGCAAATTCCTCAGAATCTCAGCTTCTCATGGTGACTTGGCCTCCACAGCTGCCTGTGGTGATGAATCCCACAGATTCACCGCTCTCTGGCTAGAGAAATTCTTCGTCATCTCTGTTCTAAAAAGACGCTCCTATATTCTGAGGCTTTGTATTCTGGGTTTAGGCTGCCCCGCCATAGGAAATATCCCCTCCACATCCATTCCATTGAGGCTTTTCAACACACACAAAATGCTGGAGGGACTCAGCAGGTCAGGCAGCAGCCATGACAGAAGAGTAAACGGATGACTGGCCATGACTGGCAAGGAAGAGGAGAAGTCAGAGTAAGAAGGTGGGAGGAGGGGAGGAAGAAGTACAAGGTGGTAGGTGATAGGTGAAACCAAGAGAGGGGGAGTGAAGTAAAGAGCTGGGAAGTTTAAAAAATGAGGTCACCCCTCAATTTTCTGTATTCCAGTAAGTACAGGCCCAGAGCCATCAAGCACTCCTCCTATGACAAGCCTTTCGATCCCAGAAACGTTTTTGTGGACCTCTTTTGAACCCTCTCTGGTGTCAGCACATCCTTTCTCAGATAAGGGGCCTAAAACTGCTCACGGTGCTCCAAACGAAGCCTCACCTGTGCTTTATAAAGCCTCCACATTACATCCTTGATTTTATATTCCAGTCCTCTCGAAATGAATTCTAACATCGCATTTGCCTTCCTCGCCACAGACTCGACCTGCAAATTTCCTGTGCTATGCCAGCAGTAATTTGATTTTGTATAAAAGAAGTTCTGGTGCTCCTTATGGTATAGTGTCGCCCTGTTCTACATTTCTGCTTTCCAGTGGTCGATGTATCAAATGACATGTTTGTGCCAGCTGTATTTTCAGACACTGAGGGACTTGACAGTTTCTGTTTTCTGTATTTCAGTATAACATTGAAATGTTTTGAATATCTTGCAAATTCCACCCACTATGTAACAAGCCTGCCTTTGTTCTAACTCTTCCCTGTAGCACTTCATTTCATGCATAGAGTGCTGTGCACAAGTCTGAGGGGAGGGAACGGAAGCACCAGAGAGACATTCTGTAATGGTCAATAAACCAGTTGTTAGGAATCGAATGACCTTGCCCCAGGGCTGGGTGTGTCTTTCCTCCCTGGCCCTGGCACTCCATCTCTGCCACCTGTCCCTCACCCCTCCCATAGCACCATTCTCAACAAGCTTTGCTCCCGCCAGATTTACAAAACTCGCCCTCCGCCCCACCTTGAGAAACAGAGAACAGAGCAAAAGTCTTAGACACCCTGGTTATATATACCTAAGAGCTTTGCACAGTACTGTACAAAAATTAGTCTCGGGCAGTAGATCCTAATATTGGAAAGTCTGAGCTGTGGGCAATGAGTGGTAGATTGTCCTTTTAAAGCCAACACTGAGTGATTTCTGCCTCAGACTTTTCCAGCCACTATTGGTTCTTGCCAGCTGAGAATCGGGAACAGGTTTATTAATTGCAGCATTTTGCAGACTTTCTCTTGTTTCAGGTTGATTATTATGGGCCTGTGTGACATGAAATCTGTTTTGTGGCAGCAGCACAGTGCAGAGGCACAGAAATGACCATTAATTACCAAAATACTTCATGCAAAAAGACAACCTCGGTTTCACGGAGCATTCGGAAATCTGATGGCGGCGGGAATGAAGCTGCTTCTCAGTCAATGAGTGTTCTTCTACCCCAGGGGTTCCCAACCTCTTTTTGCTCCATGGACCACTACCATTAACCAGACCCAGCAACATTTCCTCTGTACTTTTTAACCTTATTTATATCTTTCCTGTAGGTAGGTGACCAAAACTGCGCATAATACTCCAAATTAGGTCTTACACAACTTCAACATAGCATCCCATGGCCTGTACTCATTTGTGACGGCCAATGTGCCAAAAGCTTTCTTTACGACCCTATCTACCTGTGACGCCACTTTTAAATATGGACCTTCATTCTACCGCACTCCTCAGTGCCCTACCGTTCACTGTGTAAGACCTACCCTGGTTGGTCCTCCCGGTGTCACACCTCGTACTGCTCTATATTAAATTCCACCTGCCATTTTTTTAGCCCATTTTTCCAGCTGGTCCAGATCCTGCTGCAAGCTCTGATGGTCTACCTCACTCTCCACTACACCCCTAATCTTGGTGTCATCCGCAAATCTGCCACATTATTCTTCAGATTGTTGATATGGATGACAAACAAGAACAGATTTAGCACCGATCCATGTGGCAATCCACTAGTCAGAACTCCAATTCGAGAGGCAACCATCTACTACCTCTCTCTGGCTTCCCCCACAAAGCCAATGTCTAATCTAATTTATTACATCATCTTGAGCAGCCTCTCATGCGGGACTTTGTCTAATGCATTACTAAAGCCCGCGTAGACAACATCCACTGCCTTGCCTTCATCCACTCTCCTGGTAACGTCTTTGAAAAGCTCTACATGATTGGTTTGACCTGACCTACCACGCACAATGTCATGCTGACTATCCTTTATCAGTCCATG
This sequence comes from Hemitrygon akajei, assembly GCF_048418815.1. Lineage (NCBI taxonomy): Eukaryota > Metazoa > Chordata > Chondrichthyes > Myliobatiformes > Dasyatidae > Hemitrygon > Hemitrygon akajei. The sequence goes on from NC_133147.1 coordinate 11,016,043, forward strand.
TCTACTTAAATACTCGTACATTGAGTCCCTTAGAATACCTTCCAAAAGCTTTTCCACTGCTGATGTCAGGTTCACCGGCCTATAATTTCCTGCTTTATAACGTAACATCTCAACTCCCGTACTCACTATGATTTGTGAAGGCCAATGTGCCGAAAGCTTTCTTTACGACCCTATCAACCTGTGATGCCACTTTCAATGAATTAAGTAGATTTTTTTCTGAAATCTGAATCGGATTCAGGTTTAATATCATCGTGAAATTTGTTAACTTAGCGGCAGAGGGACAATGCAATACGTGATAAATATAGAAAAGAACTGAATTACAGTAAGTATATCTATGTATGTATGTTAAATAGTTAAATTAAAGAAATAGTGCAAAGACAGAAAAAAAAAGTAGTGAGGTCGTGTTCATGGGTTCAATGTCCACTCAGAAATCAGACGGCAGAGGGGAAGAATCTGATCCTGAATTGCTGAGTATGTGCCTTCAGGCTTCTGTATGGTAACAATGAGAAGAGGGCACATCCTGGTTGATGGGGGTCCTTAACGATGGACACCCCCTTTTGAGGCACCGCTCCTGAAGATGTCCTGGAATCTGGGGAGGCGAGTGCCCATGTTGGAGCTGACTGAGTTTAACATGGGATTGTAAATATTATTGGGCATTGAGAGGATATATTTTTTTATTCTTCCCTGTTGCTGTTGAATTTAATTTACTTACCATTTTGTTTCTGCTTTCAGGTCAGTTCAGTTGGGACAAATACCTTAAGGAGACAGGCGCTGTTGCTGCCCCTTCCTATTGCTTTAAGCAGGTGAAATGGGCTTTTATTGTATCATAGTGTGTTGTTACCAATTGTTTAGTCCCGGGAGTTGTATGCAATGTTCACACAAACTCTTCACGTGTTGGTTCATTTGCCTCCTCCTTTAGCTACCCGAATACTACCAAGGTTCATGCTGTGGTCACTAACTCCAAATAATGCATTTTACATCCGTTACTTAACTATATAAAAATGTTTCTGCTGCTCTCTTCCTTCCCAGGGCATTAGTCAGGGGGTATTTTGGCTCATCCAGGTCTAAGATAGCATGGTTAGCAAAACGCTTTACAGTGCAGGTGACCTGGGTTTGATTTGCAAGGAGTTTTGTATGGTTTCCCCTGTGACCCCGTGGGTTTCCTCTGGATTTCTTCCCACAGTCCACAGCTGTACCGGTTGGTCATTGGAAATTGTCCTCGTGATTAGGCTAGGCTGAAATCGGGGATTTGCTCGGCGGCGTGGCTCTATCTCAATAAAAAATGAATACGGGAAAAAGCATAAGCACGTGTGCAGTTAGTTTAGGATGCAGTGACATCACTCACCTAGATCCTGTGTCGGCCATTTTGTTTACTAATGGCGGTACAGTGTAGGGTAGGCCCTTGCAGCTCTTTGAGCCAATCAGAATCGGGTTTAATAACACTGGCATGTGTCGTGAAATTTGGTGTCTTTACAGTGCAGTACTAGACATAATAATACACAAAAAATATCTGAATTACAGTAAGTATATACAGTATATATTAAATAGTTAAATAAGTAGTTCATGGGTTCAGTGGCCTCCGATTTAACCTGAGCCTATCAACGGGACAATTTACAATAACCAATTAACCTACCAACCGGCACGTCTTTGGACTGTGGGAGGAAACTGGAGCACCCGGAGGAAACCCGCAGTGGTCACGGGGAGAATGTACAAATTCCTTACAGGCAGCAGCGGGAATTGAACCTGGGCCACCAGTACTGTAAAGCATTGTGCAGACCACTACACTACCAGACCTCCCTCTCATATGCCTTTGAGAACATGTGCAACAGTGTTTAAAAGATCCTACTTATAAAGGTGGTAGTACGTTGTTAAATTCAATATTCAAATGAGTTACATTGTTCAGACTTCAGCCATATTTTAAATAGCACTATCGTTCGTTCCTTAATTATATGCTGTGTTGTATGACGTGGGTGTTCATGGTCTTTCCATGACCATGATTGTTCTTGGCAAATTTTTCTACAGAAATGGTTTGCCATTGCCTTCTTCTGGGCAGTGTCTTTACAAGACGGGTGACCCCAGCCATTATCAATACTTTTTTAAGAGATTGTCCACCTGGTGTCAGTGGTCACATAACCAGGACTTGTGATATGTACCAGCTGCTCGTACGACCATCCACCACCTGCTCCCATGGCTTCATGAGACCGTGATCGAAGGCTAAGTAGGTGCTACACCTCACCCAAGGGTGACCTGCAGGCTAGCGGAGAGAAGAAGTGCCTTACACCTTCTTTGGTGGAGACGCATCTCCAATCTGCCACCCAACGAGAGATATTCCATTCATACTCTCAGTGATTATTAGGTTCAGGAGTGGAACCTGGTGGGTTCTTCTGCTGCTGTAGCCCATCCACTTCAAGGTTTAGTGTGTTGTGTGTTCAGAGATGCTCTTCTGCGTACCTACGTTGTAACGTGTGGTTACTTGAATTGCTTTTACCTTCTTGTCAGCTTGAACCAGTCTTATTCTCCTCTGGCCTCTCTCATTAACAAGGTGTTTTCACCCACAGTACTGCCACACACTGGATGTTTATTTTTGTTTCTCACACCATTCTCTGTGAACTCTGAGACTGTCGTGCGTGGAATTCCCAGGAGATCAGCAGTTTCTGAGATACTCAAACCACCCCATCTGGCACCACCAATCATTCCACGGTCAAAGTCACTTAGATTACGTTTCTTCCCCATTGTGAAGTTTGGTGTGAATAATAACTGAACCTCTTGACCATGTCTGCATGCTTTTATGCATTGAGTTGCTGCCACATGATTGGCTGATTAGATTTTTGCAATAACGAGCAACTATATCTAATAAAGTGGCCAGCAAGTGTCCTTATCAATTTTAGATTCAGAAAGCCTCACTATACATTCCTGAAATAACCCGTAACATCAATAAATTATTCAGCTACAAAGTATACTGTTAATTATTAAAGTATAATTAATTCATAATTTTATCCATCTGGTTTGCGAGTTTAGTTATGTTCCAAATTGATTTATCTGGTATTTCATTGTAATTCTTCAAATCACACAACTTGTGCAATTTCATTTCCCTGTGTTGAAAGCTAACTCACAGTTGAGCAATGTGTTTTGGGCGTTAATGAGAACAAATTTCTGTTTTATATAAATAGAAAGCTACCAGAGAATATTGAATGCAAGTGATGTGAAATTTACTATTGGAGTCAGGGAGCAGAGGGAACGTGAATTTAGTGATTTCAGATTGGGCTAAATGTGCAGAAGTGTGAAGTAAATTTTAATATCTGAGTACATATATGTCACCATATACAACCCTAAGGTTCATGCTCTTGTGGGCATTCTCAATAAATCCATAGAATAATAACCATAATGGGATCAATAAAAGTCCGCCAAGCTAGGACATTCAACCAGAGTGCAGAAGACAACAAACTTGGCAAATACAGAAAGAAGAAACAATAATAATAAATAAATTAGCAATAAATATCGAGAACATGAGATGAAGAGTCCTTGAAAGTGGGAGTCCATTGGTGGTGGGAACTTTCAATGGTGGGGCAAGACAAGTTGAGTGAAGTTATCCTCTCTGGTTCAAGAGCCTAATGGTTGAGGGGTAATAACTGTTCCCAAACCTGGTGGGGTGAGTCCTGAGGCTCCTGTACCTTCTTCTTGATGGCAGTAGCGAGAAGAGAACATGGCCTAGTGGTGGGGGGGGTCTCTGATGATGAAGAAAACAAAATATGCAAATTTAAGAATGTATTTATTTATTTAGAGATACAATACATAATAAATAAATAGATATATTAATAATATTGAGAGCATATGAGTTGCAGAGTCCTTGGAAGTGAGTCCAAAGAATCAGTTCAGTGTTGAGGTGAGTGAAGTTACTGTCGAATATCCTTTCGCTCCATCTTATAACAAGCTACAGTTAACTCAGAGTAGATCAATGATAGCACATTTATTTTACCTGCTGCAAGGGAAGACTAAAACTTCACAAGAGCTGGTGATAGCTTCGAGAAAAGACAGCATAGTCACTCCTTTCTATACAAGTGTTATATACGCGTGCCATTTCAAGGACACAGTGCATTCTGTTCATCTGCTTGACTAATGCTCTTGGCATTCCTCCAGGAACGAATTAGAAAGAGAGCGAATTTCTAGAGAAAACCACTTGTCTTTCTGCAGTTTGTCATCTACTCAAGGCCCATTGGCATGATATTGCACGAACACTATTAGCAAAGCACTCTGGTACAGTACAGGTTCCATTTTGTTCCTACAAGTAAAGTACAGTTGGACATTATCCACACTGGTTCCAGAGGAGCGTATTGTTGTTGCAGGATTTCCTAAAGGATTCCTTGCAGTATGAGTCAGTGATAAGGAAGGCAAATGCAATGTTAGGACTAGAATAGAAGAACAAGGATGTGATGCTGAGGCTTTATGAGGCATTGGTCAGATCACAGTGGAGTATTGTAGACAGTTTTGGGCCCCTAATCTGCGTTTGTAAGAAAAACTGGCTTTGGGGTAGGTCCAGAGATTCACAAGAATGATTCCAGGAATGAGAGGGTTAACATGTGGGGAGTTTTTGATGGCTCTCGGCTTTTACTTGGGTGGAGTTCAGATGAATGAAAAGGGAATCTCATTGAAGCCTATCGAATATTGAAAGGCCTAGCTGGTGTGAACATGGAGAGGATATTCCCTATAGTGGGAGAGTCTAGGACCAGAGGGCATGGCCTCAGAATAGAGAGACGTCGATTTAGAACAGAGGTGAGGAGGAATTTCTTTAGCCAGAATGAGGAGTCCAAGTCATTGGGTATACTTGAAGCAGAGGTTGACGAGACTCCTGATTGGTCGGTGGGTGGCGGGAGGGGGAGTCACAGGGAGAAGGCAGCAGATTGGGACTGAGAGGAATAATAAATCAGCCATAATGGAATGGTGGAGCGGACTCGATGGGCCAAATGGTCGAATTCTGCTCTTACTGTACGTCTTATGGCCCTATGCTCAGTGTGTGGACTTAATGGATACAAGAACCTTTTCGTTTGCGGTATGATCCCAACTCAACAACCATGTCCTCTTGCACCTTGAGTGACCTGTGTCCTGTTTATTTGCTCTCTGGCCGGTGTGGATTAATTTCTGCACTGTGTGTGTGTGTGTGTGTGTATGTCTCTTGCAGATGGATTCGAAGTGTGAGTTTCAGAGGAAGTAATCACAAGCAAATGCAGTTAGTGGCAGAGTCACACAGCAGAGAAGCAGGTCATTTGGCCTACCTTACGGACGGGCAGAATCAAAATCAGGTTTACTGTCACTGGCACACGTCGTGCAATTTGTTGTAGTGCAGCACCAGTACATTGCAATACATGATCATAAAAGCTGTAAATTACAGTAAGAAGTGTTTGTATATATTACTAAGTTAAAGAAGTAGTGCAAAAATAGAAATTAAGAAGTAGTGAGGTAGTATTCATGGGTTCAATATCCATTCAAAAATCAGATGGCAGAGGGTAAGAAGTTGTTGCTGAATCATTGAGTGTGTGCCTTCAGGCTCCTGTACCTCCTCCCTGATGGTAGTAATGAGAAGAGGCGTCTTCAGGCTCCTGTACCTCTTCCCTGATGGTAGTAATGAGAAGAGGGGCCTTCAGGCTCCTGTACCTCCTTCCTGATGGTAGTAATGAGAAGAGGGGTCTTCAGGCTCCTGTACCTCCTCCCTGATGGTAGTAATGAGAAGAGGGGTCTTCAGGCTCCTGTACCTCCTCCCTGATGGTAGTAATGAGGAGAGGGCATGACCCTGGGTGGTTGGGATCCTTAATGATGGACGCTGCCTTTCTGAGACACCACTTCCTGAGGATGTCCTGGATACGACCATGATGGAGCTGACTGAGTTTACAACTTTCTGCAGCTTATTGCGATCCATTGCAGTGCCCCTCCCCCCAAACCAGACAGTAATGCAGCCAATTAGAATGCTCTCCACAGTACGTTTGTAGAAATTTGCGCGTGTCTTGGGTGACATACCAAATCTCCTCAAACTCCTAATGGAATATAGCTGCTGTTGTGCCTTTTTTGTAGCTGCATCAGTATGTTGGGGCCAGGGTAGATCCTCAGAGATGTTGACACGCTGGAAGTTGAAATTGCTCACTCTCTTCACTTCTGATTCTTCGATGAGAACTGGGTGTGTCTTACCTTTCCTGAAGATGTCACTCTGATGGACCGTGGGGCCTGTTTCTGTGTTGGATGACTCAGTCCCTGTGCTTGTCGTTTCCGTCCTCTTAACATAAAGTCAAAATCAAGTTTATTATCAAATGCACAAATGTGTGAAACAGGCCCTTCAGCCCAACAACTCCATGCTGACTCATTTAAACTGCCTGCTCCCATTAACCTGCACCAAGACCATGGCCCTCCATACCCCTCCCATCCAAACTTCCCTTAAACATTGAAATTGAGATCACATGCACCACTTGCACTGGCAGGTTGTTCCACACTCGTGTGACCTTTTGTGTGAAGAAGCTTCCCTTCGTGTTCTCTTTGAAATTTTTCACCTTTTGCCCTTAACCCCTGACCTCTAGTTGTCATTCCACCCAACCACAGTGGAAAAGGCCTCCTTACATTTACCTTATCTATACCCTTGATAATTCTGTAATGAAAAGACTTCCAGCAATATCAGAGGCACATAGCATCACAATAAACCATTATTAATCAAAAAAAAAGACACAGGTTATACAATTAGAGCCTTAGTGTTGCTAAGCTGTAATGATTAGGAGTTTGCTGGCTGGTTTAAGAACAAAGTCGTTGAAGGAAGGCAGGTACTATTGAACCTAGAGGCGTGGGACTTCAGGCCTCTGCACCTCCTGCTCTGTGGTCACTGTGAGAAGATAGCATGTCCCAGGCGGAGAGGATCTTTGTCGGTAGATACTGTTTACTTGAGCCAGCATCTCGCATGCTGATAGTGGGGAGGGCAATAACTCTGGAGATTTTTGTGTTCTGTGCACTCCCACCTTACCAGAGCCTGACGCATCCAGTCAGGATATTTTCAACAGTCCCTCTGTAGAAGTTTGGTAGTGTTCGATGACAAGCCGGACCTCCTCAACCTGAGAAAGGAAGGACACAGGCCCGCCTTCCCTGTGATTGTGTGACGGTCAGGTCACCCAATATGTAAACAGGCAGGAGTTTAAAAAACTGCTGGTGCTCTTCACCTTTCCTCCAGTATGTTCATCGTCCTTCCCCTTCCTGATGTCAACAATCAGCTGCTAATTTTGCTCTGAAAAATAGCTAAGTGGACTTTCATGAACAAGAGAAAACCTGCAGATGCTGGAAATCCGAGCAACACGCACAAAATGCTGGACGAACTCAGCAGGCCAGGCAGCATCTAGGAGAAGTGTACAGTCGACATATTGGGCCAAAACCCTCCGTCAGTCCTGCCGAGTGTCAGGAATTTATGGGAAAATCAAGCAATTAACCTACTAACCATCCTTGGACTGTGGGAGGAAACCGGAGCACCCGGAGGAAACCCACGCGGTCACGGGGAGAACGTACAAACTCCTTACAGGCAGCAGTGGGAGTTGAACCCAGATCACCGGTACTGTAAATCGTTGTGCTGTCCGCTATGGTACCGTGCTGGCTTCTTCTCCCTTCCTTTCCAGTCCTGATGAAAATTCTTGGCCGGAAACATCAATTGTTTATTCCCCTCCATAGAATATGTCAGACCTGCTGAGTTCCGCCAGCATTTTTTATATGTCAACAAGGAAGATTTGTTTTATTTTCCTACTGACGGTGGTTTAATTGGATGTGTTTTTTTTATTGTTGAGTGAAGTATTGCTTAAACAGTGACTGGACTCCCAGTAGTTCCCTGGGTCTTACTCAGCTGGCTCATATTAGACAAATCAGCTGCTTCACTCTCTAAGATACTACCTGTTATACCTTTTTTTTAATGGTGTTTAGGATAGCAGTGAAGGTCCTCCACTGTCTGTCCTTGGCCACATCTTCATTGATGTTCCTGTAACAGTTTTGTTTTACCAGTCAGGGTTGTTAACTCTGAGCTGAAACCCCGGAACCTGAAGGGTCAGTGGACTACTCTTAGTCTGGCCTTTACCCTTTGACCTGTTTGGCATGGGTTACCCTATCTAGAGCAAGAACATAAAGCCCTGACCCAGCCAGCATAGCCCTCTGGATCATCGAGGCACGCAAGCCTCCAAACCCTACAACAAGGTCGTGGTCCTCTTGGAGGCTCTCTAAATCAGCTGATCATTATACAGGAGGATTGCTGCCTTTTTCTCTGCCAAGTCCCTTGACCTGAGCAAAGCAAACATGCAGCATGCTGGCCAAATGCCAAACCGGCGAAAGAAGATCAGTGTCTTGTGGGTCAGTCTCGTTGTTCTGCCTTAAAGAGGCAAATCCGCCAGCTGGAGGGATTGAAATGCACTTGCTGGCATTTCAAAACCCTCCTCGTGGTTTGGCAAGCATCCAAGAACACGATCTCAACAGTAACACATCTGATCTTTCTAAGCGCAACAGAAATGAATTCTTTTTTCTGAAATTCTTTCCCCTTTATTGACTCTGTTCAGGAGAGGAAAAGCAAGCAGAATTCTTGCGAGATTGTATCTTCAAACTCCATAAATCAAGATGAAAATGAATAAAACATGGATTAAATTAGGAAAATGCAGGCTGATGAAGATGCTGCACAGCGATAAGGCCTTTGGCAGAAGCCCAAGATCTGGTGGTTAATTTTTAAGAGGTTTTTGCAGAACCTAGATCATTAATTAGAAGTGGGGGTTGTTAAAAAGCCATGTGACAGCTGTGTTTAGGACGGACACTTGAACCAGTATGGAATGCAGAGATACAGGTAGATGTGGTCATCTAACTTGGTCATGGTCAGCACAGCTATTGTGGGCCGAAGGGTCTGTTTCTGTATCCCTGTTCTATCAACAGGAGGAGTAACATCTCAACGTTCTGTCTGGGTCGCCTCCAATCTGATGGCACGAACATCAATTTCTCTAGCTGGTAATTTCTCACCCTTCCCTCCCCCCCCCCAATCTTCCGCTCCCCCCTCTCTGTCTCCCTACTTTCTCTTCCTCGCCTGCTGTTCTGTGGCTCAATTGGTCTCTGCTAGTATAAACAGAAAATGTAGATGTACTCAATAGGGTGGGCTGAACTTGTGGGCTGAGGAGGGGGTTTAAGGTCGTGGACCAAGCATTGTCTTTTTCCACAGATGCTGTCCATCTTCCCTGGCAAGAATTGCTTGCATTTTTCTGCTTTGTTTCAGATTGTCGGCATTTGCAGCAATTTAGCTTTGGGCCTACAAAATAATCTGCGCCCCAGAGCAGCCTTATCCCCACACTCATCTACAGGAAGGAGAGTTCAGGCCTAGAATCAGCTTACTGAGTGAAAGATTTAGTTTGAGGCCACGCAACCTGTTTCTATTTCGTGTTTTTTTTTTAAGATTTAAAAATTAGCTTCATTTGTCACGTGTGCATCGAAGTGTACAGTCAATTGCATCATTTTGTGTCTTCGACCGATACAATCCAAGGACGGGCTGGGGGACATCTCGCCTCGGTCGCTCCAGAGAAAACAGCCTACGTTTTGGCTTGTGGCAAGTGTCGGCCTGACCTAGAACACTGGGTTGTTTGCTCTGGAGTGGTGGAGGCTGACTTATAAGATTATGAGAGGCATAGATAGAGTAGACAGTGAGTATCTGTTTCCCAGGGTAGAGGGCATTCATTGAAGGTGAGAGGGGGGTAGGTTCAAAGGGGATGTGAGGGGTAAGTTTTTTACTCGGAGAGTAGTGGATGCCTGTTATGGTGGTAGAGACATATACATTAGAGGCTTTTAAGAGATATTTAGATAGGCAGATGAATGTGAGCAAGATGGAGGGATATGGACATTGTGTAGGCAGGAGGGATTAGATTTTGATTTTCTTTTTAGCTGGTTAAGGGCCTGTCCCTGTGCTGTATTCTTCTATGTTTTCTGGCGTAGCATGGCAGCCACTGACTAACCTGTAGGTTGTGAAATGTGGGAGGAAACCGGAGGAAGCCTACATGTTGTGAGGAGAATGTGCAGACTCCTTACAGACAGCAGAGCTGAACCGCAGTCGCTGCACTGTAAAGCGTTAACACGCTGCTACTGTGCTACCCACAGTCCATAAAAATGGTTTCTGTTCTCAAGAGTAGGGCCAACATTTGTTGCCCAACTCTTAATTGCCTCTGCAGTGGCACTGGCAAGCCACCTTTTGTGGTATTTCCACCAACTCATCTACATAGTTCCTTCAATTACTATCTTGTTATTTCATGTTCTCATTATTTATTGCTATTTATTCATATTTGCATTTGCACAGTTTGTTGTCTTCTGCACTCTGGTTGATCTTTCACTGATCCTGTTATAGTTACTATTCTATAGATTTGCTCGGTATGCCCACCGGAAAATGAATCTCAGGGTTGTAATATGATGATGTAAATGTTCTCTGATAATAAAATTTACTTCGAATTTTTGAACTTTTCAACTTTAAATTCTGTAATGCTATAGACCAACTTTTTTTATGCCATGGACCAAACTTGTTAAGCAAGAGGTCAGTGGACCTCAGGTTGGGAACCTCTTTTTTGCCCTCTCTTACAAAACGTAACAGACAGACGTCTTTTAAACCTTTTCAAGATGGACACAAGTCACACCTCCTTCAAAGTCCACGTCAGACTACTTTGTGGCTCAGCTTTTCTTCTTATAGGAGGATTTCTTTTGTTCTTAATTGAAATGTAATTATTTTTAAGATGCAAAGTCTGAATTTAAGCAGCCTGTTCTGCAGCTGAGGTGGACAACATGTATTCATTCCTAGATCCAAAGTGTGGAAGGTTCTCAATTTGTGGGAGTTTCTACAGATGCTGAAAATCTTGAGCAATGCACACAAAATGCTGGAGGAACTCAGCAGGTCAGGCAGCATCGATGGAGGGGAATAAGGAGTCGACATTTCATTCATCAGGTCAGAAAGGAAGGGGGCAGGAACCAGAAAAAGAATATGCTCTCTAAGTTCTGGTAACTTCTTCCCCTTCTCCCTTCTTCCTTTTTACATTCGCCATTCTGGTTCCCCTCTCAATTCTTCTCTTCTCCTCAACTCCCCATCTCCTCCCTTTGGTTCCCCTCCTCCTTTCCTTTCTTCCAAGGTCCTCTGTCCTCTCCTATCCGATTCCTTCTCCTTCACCTCCTTAGTTCTTCCACCTATCTCCTGCTAGCTTCTGACTTTGCCCCCCTTCCCCCACCCACGTACCTCCCTCCTCACCTGGTTTCACCTATCACTTGCCAGCTTGTCCTCCTCCCCCTCCATCCTCTTGCTTCTTCTAGCTTCTACCCCCTTCCTTTCCAGTCCTGTTGAAGTACCTTGGCCCTAAAAATTTGGCTGTTTACTCCCCTCCACAGATGCTGCCTGAACTGCTGAGTTCCTCCAGGGTTCTGTGTGTGTTGCTCAAGATTTCCAGCACGTGCAGAATCTAGAAAGGCCTCTTCCTGTGATGTGCTGTTCTATGTTTAAAACCAACAGAGGACTTGCTCTGTAGATGGTAGGACTCCAGTGAGTGTAGTGGAACAGCTGGTTGGTTCAAGAACTGAATGGTTGAAAGAAGGTAACTGTTCTCCAGCCTAGTGCTGTGGGACATTAGGCTTCTGTCCCATTCCAACTTGCCAGTCCATGTCCTCTTGTTGTCTAAAGATGAGGTCACCCTCAGGGTGGAGGACCAACACCTTGTATTCCATTAGGGTAGCCTCCAATCTAATGGCATGAATATTGATTTCTCCTTCTGGTTAAAAAAAAATTCCTTCCTCCATTTTTCTTCTATTACCCTCTCTGGCCTCTTACCTCTTCTCACTTGCCTCTCACCTCCCCCTGGATCCCCTCCTCTTTCCCTTTCTATGGTCCACTCTCCTCTCCTATCCGATTCCTTCCTCTCTAGCCCTTGACCTTTCCCACCTATTGCCTTCTAGCTATCCTCCTTCCCCTCATCCCACCTTTTTATCCTGACGACTTCCCCTTCCATTTCAGTCCTGAAGAAGGGTCTCAGCCCGAAACGTCGACTGTTTATTCATTTCCACTGATGCAGCCTGACCTGCTGAGTTCCTCCGGCATTTTGTGAGAGTCGCTCTGTACCTTCTGCCTGATGGTAACTCTGAGAAGATGGCACGGTCCAGACAGTGGAGATCTTTGATAATGGAGGCAGTGCCTCGTTTAGATACTACGATGGTGGGAAGGGATGTGCCCTGAAAGTTTTGGGCTGAGTCCACTGCAGCTTCTTGTGTTGCTGCATGTTCGAGTTGCCACATCAGACAGTAATGCAACCAGTCAAGATATTTTCAAAAATACATCTGTGGTAGTTTGTTCAAAGTAATTTTTTATCAAAATATGTCCGTGTCAGCATATGCTACCTTGAGATTCATTTTCTTGCAGGCATTCACAGTAGAATAAAGAAATAAAATAGAGTCAATCAAAACCTACATACAAAGACTGAGAAGCAACCAATGTGCAAAAATAACTGTGCAAATGCAAAAAAAACACGAATAATAATAATAATAAATAACACAGTGTATTCCAGGTAATTGGGTCACATTGTGGTCAGTACATTTTAACCCTATTAAACATCTGCCCCAGTTCACTAAAGTTTCATGGAAATAAGTTCGAAGTTCAAACCAAATTTGTTATCAGATGTAATTTTTATATGTTAATATGATGCTAACTATTATCAAATAATTTAAAAGATTTTTAAAAAGACAAACTACCATTTAACTGAGTAATAAATATTGGTTGGGTTGAGTTGTTCTCCAGTCTTGGCTATTTACTTGCAAACGTTTCGTCAGCATACGTCAGTGCGCTGTTGATTGTGGTGTGTCCTCCCAATGCTTAGTCTTTACATACTTTTCAATCAGCTGATTGGATGCCATTTCAGAAACTCAGTAGTGATGTGGGGAGGAAAACTCGTCGTGTTGCAAACTTCGTGCGTTGTGGTCAACCAAAAAGCACACTGACACCATTTAAGAGCTGTTTGCTCTAAGCACGGTGTTGTCAATGATGACACAAGTGCATGCGACTGAGTCTAGTTAGAAACCGTTCGGCAACAGTCTCTGTCCCAATTAAGAGGCATTTTGTCCCAAATAAATGACGGGAATCCCGGCTATTTCCTCAATTAGCTTTTGTTCCCTCAGAGCTGTCCCAATTAACTGGAATACACTGTATTGAGAACATGCATTGTAGTGTCCTTGAAAGTGAGTCCATAGGTTGTGGAATCAGTTGAGTGTGGAGGTGTATCAAACTATCCACGATGGTTCAGGAACCTGATGGTTGAACGGTAGCAACTGATGATGTGGGACCAAAGGCTCCTCTACCTCCTTCCTGGTGGCAGTAGCAAGAAGGGAGCATGGCCTGGATGGTGGGGGTCCTTGATGATGGATGCTGTTGTCTTGTGACAGTAGTGCTCCTTGTAGATGTGCTCAGCGGCGGGGAGCACGTCTCCTCTATGTTAGTGTTTGGTGACCAACTGAAGCTTTTTCCTTTTGATTGCCTCTACGTGCTGTGCCAAGGATAGGTCATCTGATGTGTTAACACTTTTCTTCCTAAAGTACTAGACTATCATGTTCTGGAGTAGTGGCAGTGTCAGTGAATTTTGGACATTTAACTAAACATCCATTTCAATTTGTCTTCCCCCCCTCCCTCGTCCCACAGTCGTGCGTTCCACCTGTCAACGAGTTCAAGATCGGGATGAAGCTGGAAGCCAAGGACCCTCGGAACGTCACCTCGACCTGCATCGCCACCGTGGTCGGAATAACTGGGGCGCGACTGAGATTGCGGCTCGATGGCAGCGACAACAAGAACGACTTTTGGCGCTTGGTGTACTCGTCTGATATCCAGCCCATCGGAAGTTGTGAGAAGAACGCAGGGATGTTGCAGCCCCCTTTGGGTAAGCTGGGGTTCATTGCTCGGTTCACCGATTATCTCTGTCTGGGAGAAACTGGGAACGTCGTGCTAATTTGTCTACTTAGCGTGCTTTCCTGGATTCCAGGGCCATGTTCTAAAGCCAGTCCCCAAATCTCAAATGTGACCGCACTTAAGAATTATTCCCTTGATTACAAAACCCTTCAAGGTGTTCTGAAATTGAATTAAGAAGCAGTCCACTGATGCAGATGATCTCCTACTTCTCCTCACCTGCTCAACACAGTCCTCTGGTTCCTCTCCTTCACTCTGTCCACTGCAAGAGGTAGGATTTCCCGGTAGTCACCCATTTCAACTCTCCATCCTGTTTCTATTTCAACATGTTGGTCTGTGGCCTCCTCTACTGCCGCAGTGTGCTCACTCTCAGATGAAGGGGAATCACCACATGTTTCACCTGGAAAGCTTCCAATCTGATGGCATTAATTTCCATTAATTCCTCTGCCCTTGCCCTTCTCTCAATTTCCATTCATCATTCTGGCTCCACGCTCACCTCTTCCTGTTTTCCTCACCTGCCCAACATCTCCCTCTGGTGCCCCTTCTCCTTCCCTTTCTCCCGTGGTCCACTTTCCTCTCCTATCAGATTCCTCCTTCTTCAGCCCTTTACCTCTTCCTCCTATCACCTCATAGCTTCTTACTTCACCCCCCCACCCCCACACCTCCTTATTCTGGCTTCTTCTCTCTTCCTTTCCTGAAGAAGGTTTTTGGCCTGAAACGTCAACGGTTGATTCCCCTCCATAGATGCTGCCTGACCTGCCAAGTTCCACCGGCATTTTGTTCATGTTTGCTCAGATTGGCAGAGACAAAGAAGCTGTCCTTGTTGCAAATGGAGGGCTGGGGTGCACTAATATAGAGCGCAGCCACTGCTGACCGGACTGAGCGAAGCGCTGGGAGTATTTGGCACCTCACAGGGCGACATGGGTTTCTATCTCAAAGTATCATCAAAGACTGTGGGGCTTGAGGATAATTCTGGGGCAAGTGGAAACACCTTGACCCAGTAAGGCAGAGCACCACGGAAGACTGAATGTGAGCGGTGAGGTTAATTTTGAGGGGAATTGGGAGCGGCCCCATTCACTAGCAAAGGACGGCCATGGAATGTCTTGTGGTCATGCAGGCATTCTTCCTCTATGCCTACCTGTAGACCTGGATGTGTTATGACACAACATGTGTTTCTTCAGTTGTGGCACCATGCAGAATAAACATACTTGTAAAGTTTCAGCTGCTGGCAACTGATTTATCACCCATTAGTCCTTTAATGACAGAAATTAAAGCGAGTGGAAGCCTGGCTTACAGGTCTGATCCTGCTTCTGAAAGGATTTCCTCCTCCTCCTCCTGAATTCTTCTGGATGTGAGAAAATGATTAGATTGGAATCAGTCCTAAGTCTATCTAAATATCTTACATACTTAATTACTGCCTGTTACGCTGCTGGTGCTCTATCTCTGACGTGTCCAAGGCTTCCACCATTGTGCCGGAGGCTTCCTCTCGGTTTTCACTACTGTCAGTCATGCACGTCCCGGGTGGAGACTCAGGAATACCGTCACGCTCAGGTGTAGGAGGATTCTTTGCTGCTTGTTTCCGTAACAGTTTTGGCTTGCCAGTCAGGGTTGTTAGCGCTGAGCTGAAACCCCCTGGAACCTGGGGGACCGGTGGGCCACTCTTAGTCTGGCCTCTGCCCTTTGACCTGTTCGGCACGGGTGACCATTTGTTACTGTAACTGAGGGGTTCCCAACTTGGAGTCCAAGGACCCATGGCATAAAAAAGGTTGGGAACCCCTGTCTTAATGCAACCATGAAGGAAAATTCATAGTTGCAGAGTTGGATTGGGAAATTACTGTCATTGTGTTTAATAGCAACTTGTTGAAGGGATGAGTGCATTGGTTCAACCCCCAGACAGTCTCTGAGGGCAGAAATGGCTAATGCGAGGGGGGAATTTGTTGGGTGGCACGTTGGCGTAGTGGTAAGCACAATGCCTTACATCACCAGCAATCTAGATCGGGGTTCAACTCCCACCAGTGGCTGTAAGGATCTTGTATGTTCGCTCAGTTTCTTCCCACGTTCCAAAGATGTATGGGTTAGGGTTAGGAAGTTGTAAGAAGCCGGAAGTGTGGAAACACTTGCAGGCTGACCCCCATCCTCGGAGTGTGCTGGCCATTGATGCAAATGACGCATTTTAAAGTTCAAGATTCAAAGTAAATTACTATCTATTTATGGAGATACAGTGTGGAAAAGGCCTTTCAGGTGATGACGCCCAGCAACCCTCCAATTTTTAATCCTAGCCTAATCACAGGGTGATTTACAATGACCAATTAACCTACCAACCGGAACGTCTTTGGCCCGTGGGGGGAAACCGGAACACCCAGAGGAAACCCATATAAACACGGGGAGAACGTACAAACACTGTCCTTAAAGGCAGCGACGGGAATTGAACCTGGGTCACTGGTGCTGTAAAGCATTGTGCTAACCACTATGCTACCATGCCGCCCTGCATAAAACTTAATTTACTCTATAAGCTGAAAAATAATATATCAAGGTTACTTATCAAAGTATATAAATATCACCATATACAGCTTTGAGATTCATTTTCTTATGGGCATACTCAATAAATCTATAGAATAATAACCAATAACAGAATCAATGAATGACCACACCAGCTTGGGTGGTCAACAGTGTGCAGAAGATGACAAACTGTGCAAATTCAGAAAGAAGAAATAATAATAAGTAAACAATAAATATCGAGAACATGAGATGTCGAGTCCTTGAAAATGAGTCCATAGGTTCTGGGAACATTTCCAAAAGGAGGCAATTTAAATTGAGTGAACTTATCCCCTTTAGTTCAAGAGCTTGATGGTTGAGGGGCAGTAACTGTTCCTGAACCTGGTGGTGTGAGTCCTGAGGCTCCTGTACCTCCTTCCTGATGTCAGCAGTGAAAAGTGAGCATGTCCTAGGTGTTAGGGGTCCCTGATGATGGACGCTGCTTTCCTGCGACAACACTCCGTGTAAATGTGCTCAACGGTGGGGAGAGCTTTACCTGTGATGGACTGGGCTGACCTTTTTGTGGGATTTTCCTTTCAAGGGCATTGGTGTTTCCATACCAGGTGTGATGCAACCAGTCAATATACTCTCCAGTGCCCGTCTATAGAAGTTTGTAGAAGTTTTAGATGTCATGCTGAGTCTTCGTAAACTTCTAAGAAAGTAGAGGCACTGCCATGCTTTCTTCGTAATGGCACTTACGTGCGATAACATCTTGAGCTGATGGCATCAGCTGGAAGAGAACGCGTTGTGGGTGCTGGGAGTCCCTGATTATGGATGCTGCTTTCACTGTATGTTTCAATGTACATGTGACACATAGTCTTTTAGTCTTTAACTCCCCGCTGTAAGGCAAAGATAAAATTGTGTGTTGTTAACCCATGTACATCAGTTGGCTGCAGTAAAGTGGGGTTCTAAATGGAGTCAAAGGCAAGTTCCTTGACATTTGCGCAGGTGAAATTAAAAACTTACTTGCAGCAATATCTTGGGCAACGTTCACAAGAAAATCACACACAGTACTGTGCAAATTGTCAGCAGATACGTATAAGACTTTTGCACAGTAGTGTAGTAATTTTACGTATTGCAATGTACTGCTGTCACAAAAAACTGCAAATTCCATGATGTACATGGAGTGATGATAAACCTGACTCTGAAATGGGTCTCTGTTGTGGACTGAGAGTGGGAAGATGGCAGGGAGAAGGGGAATCACAGTTAGGAAAAGGGGAAGGGAGAGGAGAGGGAGTGGGAAGCACCAGAGAGACATACTGTAATGATCAATAAGCCAGTTGTTTGGAATTAAGTGACTTTGCCTGGTGTCTCAGGGCTGGGTGTGTCTGCACTTGCGCCACCCCCCACCCCTGGCACTCCTTCTCTGCCACCTGTCCCACACCCTTGCAGTGGCACTCCACCCTCACCAATCCAAACATTCTTTGCTCCCACCAGATTTACAAACTCGCTTTCCACTCCACTTTGACAAATACAGTACTGTACAAAAGTCTTGGGCATCCTAGCTATAGATATATGCCTAAGAGCTCTGCACAGTACTACATTAAACATAAATTATGCACATTTTTTTTTACAAGAAAACACAGTAAGTGTGGATAGTATAGAAAGTCAGGAACATTTTCCAAGAGTGAAAATGGCTAATATGAGGAGGCATAATTTTAAGGTGATTGGTGGAAAGTACAGGAGGGATTGTCAGAGGTAAGTTTTTTACAGGGATTTATGGGTGCGAGGAATGCGCTGACAGGGGTGGTGGGAGAGGCAGGTATTATACTTTAGAGACCTTTAAGAGACTCTTAGAGAGGCACATGGATGAAAGGAAGATGGAGGCCTATGTGGGAGGGAAGGATTATATTGAGTTTCGAGCAGGTTCAAACTTCAGCACAAATTTGTGGGTCAACGGGCCTGTACTATGCTGCTCTCTTCCTCTGTTCCCCACTCCAGCCCCTCACCTCTTTCCACCTGCCTATCATCTCCCCCGGGTCCCCTCTTCCTTCCCTTTCTACTATGGTCCACTTTTTCTCCTATCAGATTCATTCCTCTCCAGCCCTTGACCTTTCCCACTCACCTGGTTTCACCCATCACCTTCCGGCTAGCCTCTTTCCCCACCTCCCAACTTTTTATTCTGGCCTCTTCTCCCTTCCTTCTCCATCCTGAAGAAGGGTCTTAGCCCAAAGCGTCAACGGTTTATTCATTTCCATAGATGCTGCCAGACCTGCTGAGTTCCTCCAGTGTTTTGTGTGCGTTGCTTTCGGTTTCCAGCATCTGCAGAATCTCGCCTCCCCCGGGTCCCCTCCTCCTTCCCTTTCTCCTACAGTCCACTCTCCTCTCAGATTCCTTCTTCTATAGCCCTTGACCTTTCCCACCCATCTGTTTTCACCTATCACTGTATAGCTACCTTCCTTCCCTTCTCATCGTCTTTTTATTGTGGCATCTTTCCCCTTCCTTTCCAGTCCCGAAGAAGGGTCATATGAGGTACTCAATGACTCTCAATTGATAGAGGTTCAAATCAGTTACCCAACGACCGTCACTTAACCAGGGTTCCAATGAGATACCCAATGACTGTGACTTGCCCAGGGTTGACACCCCTTAGCTTCGATATTAATTGGAGAAGTAAATACATGAAGATCCTGTTCCAGGAAAAATCACTGCCAGGGAGGAACGGGTTAATGGCTGGATTGGAGCTGCTGAATGATCTTGTGCTGTTTTAGTTCGTGTGTTTATATTATAGAAACAGCATTCCAACAGCCAGGACACTGAGACGAACTGATGTAAACAAAATAGCAGTCACTTTTCCAAGTCGGTTCACCGCAATTAGAATCCATTTACTCTAAAAAATGAAAAATAATATATCAAGATTTACTTAGTGTTTCAGTCTGGGTGTTAAACTGCCTAAATCCACTTAGATTATAAACTTTCCCAGATCTGCGTTCAGTTACGTCGCAAACACATGGCTCATCAGAAAAAGCAGACCCATTTGGTTTGTTTTCACCGATGAGACAAATGAAACTTAGAAGTTCGAAAGGAGATTTGATAGAGGCATACAAAATTATGAGAGGTATAGACAGAGTAAATGCAAGCAGGCTTTTTGGGTGGGACCATAACTAGAGGTCATGGGTTAAGGGTGAAAGGTGAAAAGTTTAAGGGAACACGAGGGGAAACTTTTTCACTCAGCGGCTGGAATGAGCTGCCGGTGCAAGTGGTGCATGCGAGCTTGATTTCAACATTTAAGAGAAGTTTGGATAGGTACATGGATGTTAGGGGTGTGGAGGGCTGTGGTTCCAGTGCAGGTTAATGGGGGTAGGCAGTTTAAGTGGTTCGACAGGGGCTAGATGGGCCGAAGGGCTCGTTTCTGTACAACTATGCAAACATCAAGGTAACAAAAGCACAACACAAGGCTCTTCGAGAAGCCGTCGCTCTGCTTCTTCTGAAAGTAGTACTGCCTCAGCTGTGAGTATTTCCACCAGTCCCGAGTTTATTTTACAGTTATTCCCTTTGATATCAGCCTCAGAATGTACGACTTGACTTTAACTCCATTTTCAGCATGCAGATTTCGAGTTATACCGGTTACGGCATCAAGGGATTGCAGTTAAAGTCATAGAGCACTCGGAGTAGATACAGGCTCTTTGGCCCATCTAGTCCGTGCTGAACTATTATTCAGCCTACTCCCATCGACATACACCTGTACCATAGCCCTCCATCAGAAACACAATCGATCAAGTTTATCACCACCGAATCATGAAGTTTGTTGTTTTGTGCCGGCCGTACAGTGCAATGCATCTCCTGCCGCTCTCTGTAAGGAGTTTCTATGTTCGCCCCTTGGCTGTGTGGGTTTCCTCCCACAGCCCAGAAAGATGTGCCAGTTGGTATGTTAACTGGCCATTGTAAATTGTCCTGTGATTAGGCTCGGGTTAAATCTGGGGTTGCTGGGCTGCGCAGATCGAAGGCCCGGAAGGATCTATTCTGTGCCGTATCTCAACAAATAAATTAGTAAATAAAATACACTATAAATTACCTGGCACCTGCCTACAAAACATAAAGGACGTATGTGCAGAAAGGTCCCAAGAAAAAGGCCAGTAACATCTTGAAGGATCCCACCCACCCTGGGACAGAAGGGTTTTGGTCCAAAACGTCGACTGCTCTTTTTTCCATCGATGCTGCCTGGCCTGCTGAGTTCCTCCAGCATTTTGTGTGTGTTGCTCTGGATTTCCAGCGCCTACAGATTCTCTTGTTTGAAACTGAGGTTACAGTGCCTTTCACATCCTAAAATACCCCAAGATACTTAAAAGATTAGTGAACTGAAGACCCAAGTATTTTGAGGGGACTGGAATCACAAATAGCTTAGATCAGAGGATTTCCTTGTTGCCTCTGTCAACTAGTCCCAGAGGGACTGGTAAAGTACCGACAAAAATAACAGGGACGGGGCCCGTGAGCTCCCCTCTGCTCCTGTGTGGATGCAGTAACTGAAAGATACATCTCTGAGCTGACAGAGCAGTGACAGATGCTTCCGCTCGGCGTAGAGGCAAACGCACAGAGATGGCTCTTCTCCTGGGCTTTCTCAACCCTGCAGCGTGACCCCTGAAGATTTCCTGCACCCGCTGAGAGAACCCAGGCCTATTTTTACCAGCTCTGCTCCCCTATAGTGCCTTCCATCTGTTCAGGAGAGGCTTTTCACCTGTGGTTGACAAGTTCCATATTTTTCAAAATAAATTGCACTCTTAACTTCATGAAAACTGCACCTTAGAAACTGGCTGAAGGCTGGTTTTTGAACTGTATTTATTATTGAAGTATGTATACATTATACAACCTTGAGATTCGTCTCCTAACAGGCAGCCGCAAAGCCAAGAAACCATTTTTTAAAAAAGACCATCAAGCACCCAATGTGCAGAGGGGAAAAAAGAAATCATGCAAGGAATAAACACAAGCAAATAGCATTCCAAGCTGAAGTCCTGCAAAGAGAGTCTGTCCACGGGCCCTTAGTTCAGTGCAGAGTCGAGTAACCATCACAGAACAGCAAGCAGAGCTGGCCCGTCCCTCATTCCAGGCCCCGATACCCCAACCTTTTTGATCTGGCCCGGCACCTAAATTGTTGTCTAAGTGTCGGGTTCAGTTGCTTCGATACGCTCTGGGGTCTGTACCCGACCTTTTCAACTTGTCCCGGCCCTTAAATCAGCATACAAACCTTGGGTTCAGTCGCTTTGATGTGCTCTGAGACCAGGAGCCCACCACCTCAGTTTGGCCCAGTGCCAAAATCATTGTCCACGCATCGGGTTCAGTCGTATTGGTATGCTTTGAGGCCTGGGCCCTGTTGCCTCAATTTGGCCCGGTGCAGAAATCGTTGTCCAAACATCGGGTTAATTCACATCGGTACGCTCTGGGGCCTGGGCCCCACTGCCTCAGTTTGGCCTGTAGCTGACCTTTCTGACTTGGCGCAGCACTGAAATCGGTGTGCGAGCATTGGTTTCAGTCTTTTCGGTACGGTATGAGGCCTGTAACCAACCTTTCTAATTTGGCATGGCACTTAAATATTAACACCTTTTGTGGACTGGGAATGTCCCAAAGCGTTTTACAGATAAGGAGGAACTTTCAAAGCATGCTGCGCATTGTAGTGAGAACCCACAATTACCATTGGGATAATAATGAAAGCAGATACTGTATTCATTAGCAATGTTGCATCAGAGTCAGGTTTATTATTATTGCCTTATGTGACATGCAATTTGTTGTTTTGTTGCAGAAGTACACTGCAAAGACATAAAATTACTATAATTTATAAAGCAAATCTTTTGTTCGTCATGTGCTGTGTTCTATGACGTGAGTGATCATGGTCTGTCCATGACCGTGTTTGTTCTTGGGGAATTTTTCTACAGGACTGGTTTGCCATTGCCATCGTCTGGGCAGTGTCTTTACAAGACGGGTGACCCCAGCAATTCTCAATAGAGTCATAGAAAAGTACAGAGCAGAAAGAGGCCCTTCGGTCCATCAAGTCCATTTAAAAAGCCTTCTCCCATTGACCTGCACCAGGATCATATCCCTCCATACCCCACCATCCATGTCCCTAGCCAAACTTCTCTTAAACTCACATGAACCACTTGCACTAACAGCTCATTCCACACTCCCATGACCCTCCGAGTGAAGACGTTTCCCTTCAACTTCCCACCTTTCACCCTTAACGCATGACTTCTGGTCATAGTCCCACCCAACCTCAGTGGAAAAAACCTGCTTGCATTTACCCTATCTATACCCCTCATAATTTTGTATACCTCAATCAAGTCTTCTCTCAATCTTCTACGTTACAAGGAATCAAGTCCGACCCTATTCAATCTCAGACCCGGCAACATCTTTGTAAATTTTCTCTGTGCTCTTTCAACCTTATTTACATCTTTCCTTTAGGTAGGTGACCAAAACTGCACACAGTACTCCAAATTAGGCCTCACCAACGACTTGTACAACTTCAACATAACATTCCATCTCCTGTACTCAGTGCTTTGATTTATGAAGGCTGATGTAGTGAAAGCTTTCTTTATGACCCTATCTACCTCTGTCAGTACTCTTCAGAGATTGCCTGGTGTCATTGGTCGCATAACCAGGACTTATGTTATGTCACGTGAACATCCATTACCTGCTCCCACGGCTTCATGTTACCCTGACTGGGGAGTTGAGCGGGGGATACTAAGCAGGTGCTACACCTTGCCCAAGGGTGACCTGCAGGCTAGCGGAGGGAAGGAGTTCCTTACACCTCCTTTAGTAGAGACGTATCTCCACTCCACTCCATTATTTGTGCGTCTCCCAGTAGTTTACTGTCTGGTGCTATACTGTTGCTGCAAAACGAGTTCCACATCATCTAAGGTGAGTGATAATAAATCTCATTTTGATTCTGACTTGACCACCGCAGAGAATTCTGTCCAGGTAGCCTCCCACCTGATGGCATGAACAATGATTTCTCGAATTTCCACTCATGGCCCCCTCACCTCCTTCACCATTTCCCATCCCCTTTTCTGTCTCTCACCTTATCTCCTTGACTCCCCATCGCCTTCCCCTGGTGCTCCTCCCCCAGCTTTTCTCTCTTCCATGGCCTTCTGTCCTCTCCTATAAGATTCCCCTTTCTCCAGCCCTGTATCTCTTTCACCAATCAACTTCCTAGTTCTTTACTTCACCCCTCCTCCTCCTGGTTTCACCTGTCACCTTGTGTTTCTCTCTCTCACCCCCCTCCACCTTTTAAGTCTACTCCTCGGCCTTTTTTCTCCAGTCCTGCTGAAGGGTCTCGGCCCAAAGCATCAACGGTATTCTTTTCCATAGACGCTGCCTGGCCTGCTGAGTTCCTGCAGCATTTTGTGTGCTGAGGGAATTCCAATGCAGCAGTTCACCATGGACTTACGGACAAAGAACTGGGAAGGATCATCATTTATCCTTTTAAGAAAGATTTCAGTAATTACTCTAGGAAGTGCTTGAGGGAAAAAGATTAGCTGCTTTCTAAGGTATCCTAGATGAGGGTATGAGAGGGAAAGGAAGCGAAAGGCAAGCTGAGTGAGTCGAGGGATAGAGAATGGGAGGACAGTTGCCCGCACACACCAGTTAAACTGAATGGGCTGCCTGTCTGATGTGTATTCTGTGTAATTCTGCCCTGCCGGAGGAGAGTCCTCCTGCAAGTCCCTAGCAGTGTCCACCCTTCAACCAATATTACCGGAGAGAAGTTATTTGGATTTTATCTGTTGTCTGCAGGAACTTCATGAACACAATTGGCCAACATTTATACATGACAACTTCCATAAAACGTCAGGTCTAATACCACTGACATATATCATGAAATCTGTTGTTTAATGACAGCAGTGTAATACATAAAAAATGCTATAAATTACAGTAAGAAACGTACACAAAAATTAAGTAAATAGCACAAAATTAGTGAGGTCATGTTACTAGATTCATTCAGAAATCGATGGTGGATGGGTTGAAGCTGTTCCTAAAACGTACGTGTGTCTGTGTGTGTGTGTGTGTGTGTGTGTGTGTGTGTGTGTGTGTGTGTCTCTCTCTCTCTCTCTCTCTCTCTCTCTCTCTCTCTCTCTCTCTCTCTCTCTCTCTCTCTCTCTCTCTCTCTCCCTCTCTCCCTCTCTCCCTCTCTCCCTCTCTCCCTCTCTCCCTCTCTCCCTCTCTCCCTCTCTCCCTCTCCCTCTCTCCCTCTCTCCCTCTCTCCCTCTCTCTCTCCTGTGCTGCTTGCCTGATGGTGGTAATGAGAAGAGGGCATGTCCTGGGTGATGGGGGTCCTTAATGATGGATGCTGCGTTTATGGTGATGAATATAGGAGGGAGATTGAAAACTTGGCTGAGTAGTCATCGTCGTCAGGTGCTGTGCCCAGTTTGGGCTTTAACCGTCATGACCCATACACTCCTGTTTCGGGTCAAGTGGATCAATTTATTTCTAGTTATTTGGCTGCTGTCTCCATCATCATTTGTCTTTGCCTTCCTCTTGCTTTCTTTCCTTCAATCTTTCCCATAATCACCGTGCATTCTAACTCCTCTTTCTTAATCACACGTCTAATGAAGTTACGTTGCCTTTTCATGATCTCATACATTATTTCTCTTTTTGTGCTTGCTCTGTTCGTGAGCAGTACCACAACGATAACCTCACGCTCAATATCAGCGAGACCAAGGAGACCAGAGGTCCGTGAGACAGTCGTCATTTGAGGAATCAGAGGTGGAGTGGGTCAGCAAGTTTAAATTCCTCAGTGTTATCATTTCACAGGACCTGTCCTGGGCCCAGCACATAAGTGTCATTACAAAGAAAGTACGACATCGCCTGTACTTTCTTAGAAGTTTGCGAAGATTCGGCATGTCATCTGAAACTTTGCCAAGCTTCTGTAGGTGTGTGGTGGAGAGTATATTGACTGGCCACATCACAGCCTGGTATGGAAACGTCAATGCCCTTGTACCAGTCCATCACCGGTAAAGCCCTCCCCACATCAACACGGTGTGCTGTTGGAGGAAAGCAGCATCCATCATCAAGGACCCTCACCATCTTCTCACTGCTGCGGGAGATACAGGAGCCGCAGGACCCACACCACCAGGTTCAAGAACAGTTCAACCCTTCAACCATCAGGCTCTTGAACCAGAGGGGATAGCTTCACTGGCCCCATCACTGAACTGTTCCCACAACCAATGGCCTCACTTTCAAGGACTCTTCATCTCATGTTCTCAATATTTATTCCTTATTTTCTTATTATCATTTTTCTTCTCTTTCTTTCTGTATTTCTCATTTTATCTTGTACATTGGTGGTTTTCCATCCTGTTATGCGGTTTTACTGATTCCATTTTGTTTTTTGTATTCACTGCGAATGCACACAAGAAAATGAACCTTAGGCTTGTATATGGTGCCAAATATGGTACTGTGCAAAACATGCTATCTATCTATCTGTATAGGTCATTTGATTCTAAACAATCGGTTTATTGATCATTACAGAATGTCTCTCTGGTGCTTCCCACTCCCTTCCCCTTTTCCCAACCATGATTCCCCTCTCCCTGCTCCCTTCCCACTCTCAGTCCACAATAGAGACCCATATCAGAATTGGATTTATTATCACTCACATCTGTCATAAAATGTGTTTTGTTGTGTGGCAGCAGTACAATGCAATACTTAAAATTTCCACAGTTCTGTGCAAAAGTCTTGGGCGCCTTAGGCTAGGGTGCCTACGACTGTTGCCCAGTTCTGTTTGTAATTTGATAATAAATGTTCCTTGAACTTTGAAATGCTGCATTTTAGAAACTGGGACTAAGTATTTCATAGAACATAGGATATTGCACCACGGTACTGACCCTTTGGCCTGCAATATAGTGCCAACCTTTTAACCCACTTCATGATTAACCTAACCCTTCCCTCCCACATAGCCCTCATCTTTTTTTTTCATCCATGTGCCTATCTAAGAGTGGTGTGGAACAATGGGACCTCAGAGTAGAGATGTATGGTTCCCTGAAAATGGAGTCACAGATAGACAGTGACTTGGTTGTTAAATAATATCTCTACTATAATTAACTATTGAGCTAACCGAGGGTGTGGCCAGCATCTAATAGGCTGCTGGCTTTGTGGCTGTGGACTCACTTTTGTGAACTTCAGTTCTGAGTGCTATTTGTTTACTTTTATTGTTTGCGCGATTGTTTTTTCTTTCTCACATTGTGTGTTTGATGGTCTTTTTTTAATGGTTTCTACTGGGTTTCTTTGTTTTATGGCTGCCTCTGAGGAGACAAATCTCAAGGTTGTATATACACACTTTGAAAATAAATGTACTTTGACCTTTGATTTATTTAACAGTGATCCACTAAGAATATATGAAATGTCTTTGGAGCCAGCAGCACTTTCACGCATTGTATGTGGTAGTGTTTGATCCTGAAGCGAGGTACCTGTGAAAGCAGGCTCATGAATGAACTAACGAATACGTGCACAACGTTGACTTCTTCCAGCGTCGTGTACGTATTCTTTGATCCACAGCATCTGCAGTTGTATTTTTGTGTCATGAATGAACTATCTTGCTCCAAACATTGGCTTTGGCCACTAACTGGAACATTGGTTCAGCCTTGCATTGACAAACCGTGTGGAGCACAGCTCAAGAAATTTCCCTCAGCATCAAGCTGAATGGATTCAGCAAAGGGGGTATAGCCCAGGATGTAAGGACCCCTCAGTTAATGGCAGGGGTTCATGGCATAATAAAGATTTGGAACCCCTGAGGTGAGGTGAGACAATTCTCTTAGAGCAGGGCTTCCCAACCTGGGGAACACATATCCTCAGGCTCCAGGGCAGCTTCCGTCCCACTGCGAAAAGATTATTGAGCGGTTCCCTAGTATGATATAATGGAGTCTTGACCTCACAACCTAACTTGTTGTGCCTTCGCATCTTCTTGTCTGCTCTGCACTGCTGGGAGGATCTCCCTATCATGTAATCTAGTGTAGTTTTGTGTTGTTTCGTGTAGCACCGTGGTCCTGGAGGAACGTTGTTTCATTTTTACTGTGTACTGGACCAGCAGTTATGGTTGAGATGACAATAAAAGCGACTTGGCTTGACTTGATGATCCGCCTGGCGTGCTGCATGTGCTGGGCCTTTAGTATTCATCCGTCCAGCATCCTCTTTGACTTTCTACCATCAGGCAGAAAACTCTAATGCATAAAACAAGAACCGTTAGGACGGGAACAGTTTGTTCCCTTAGGCCTTGAGGCTTCTGAACTCCCTGCCCCATCACATTCAAAGTGTCACTGATTACATAGAAACATAGAAAATAGGTGCAGGAGTAGGCCATTCGGCCCTTCGAGCCTGCACCGCCGTTCAGTATGATCATGGCTGATCATCCAACTCAGAACCCTGAACCTGCTTTCTCTCCATACCCCCTGATCCCTTTAGCCACAAGGGCCATATCTAACTTTCTCTTAATTATAGCCAATGAACCGGCCTCAACTGTTTCCTGTGGCAGAGAATTCCACAGATTCACCACTCTCTGTGTGAAGAAGTTTTTCCTCATCTCGGTCCTAAAAGGCTTCCCCTTTATCCTTAAACTGTGACCCCTCGTTCTGGACTTCCCCAGCATCGGAAACAATCTTCCTGCATCTAGCCTGTCCAATCCCTTTAGAATTTTATACGTTTCAATAAGATCCCCCTCTCAATCTTCTAAATTCCAGTGAGTGTTTCCTCTGTTCTGTACCTTACAATATTTAATTTATGCACTTCAGTTTGTTTATTTGTGTGTAATCCATTTGTAGATTTCATCCTTTCATAAGTTATCATGTGTTATGTGTACTGCTGTGCTAGTCTGGAGAAACATCTCGTTTGATGGTGTACAAATAGTTAAATGGCGATAAACTTGACTTTCTCAGTAACTGCAACACTTTATTCTGCATTCTGTTACTGTTTGCCCTTGTTCTACCTCGATGACCTGCTGGTAATGAAATGATTTGTATGGAAGAAATACAAAATCAAGTTTATCACAATACCTCAGTCCACATCAGCAATAAAGCAATTTGCACAATTTACACTCTTCTCTCGGGAGAATCAGAATCAGGTTTAGTATCACTGGCATATGTTGTGAAAATTGTTGCCTTGGCAGCGACAGTACATTGCAATATGTAATAATAGAGAAAAAACTGAACTGCAGTTAAAGCAAATAAGTAGTGCAAAAATAGAAATAAAAAAATTAGTGATGTCGTGTTCATGGGTTCAGAAATTGGATGGCGGAGGGGAAGTTGCTGTTCCTGAATCATTGAGTGTGTGACTTCGGGCTCCTGTACCTCCTCCCTGATGGTAGTAATGAGAAGAGGGGCCTTCAGGCTCCTGTACCTCCTCCCTGATGGTAGTAATGAGAAGAGGGGCCTTCAGGCTCCTGTACCTCCTCCCTGATGGTAGTAATGAGAAGAGGGGCCTTCAGGCTCCTGTACCTTCTCCCTGATGGTGGTAATGAGGGGAGGGCCTGTCCTGGGTGAAAAGGCTCAATAGCATTTGCTGAAGGAAGAGCAGGGAAGTCACGTCTGACCGATAATTATTTCTCAAGTAGCATTGTTGCAAAGTGTTAAAGATTAAAGATCAGCTTTATTTGTCGCCTGTGCGTTGAAGCGTGCCGTGAAACGTGTCATTTGCGTCAGATCAAATGAGCGAGGATTGTGCGAGAGGCAGCTTGCAAGTGTCGCCATGCCCACAGCTCCCTAACTCCTACCCGTGTGTGGTTGGAATGTGGGAGGGAAATGGAGCACGCAGTAGAAAGCTGCGCAGTCATGGGAGAGCATACACAGCAGCGAGAATCAAGCCCCAATTGGTGTGCAAAGTGATTGCTCTAACTGCTACACTACCATGCCGCCATTGTTAATGGGATTAACTGCACCGCATTACCTTGCGATTTACCGGAGCTTGATGTATACAGATTGGCTGTTTTGCTGCCAGAAATGTGATTGTTAATACAACCATTGTTGACAGAATGTCAGACGGGGACGAGAGGGCGTACAGAGATCAGCTTGTTGAGCGGAGTCGCAGCAACAACCTTGCACTCAATGTCAGTAAGACCAAAGAGCTGATTGTGGACTTCAGAAAGGGTGAGATGAGGGAACACGCACCAGTCCTCAACGAGGGATCAGAAGTGGAAAGAGTGAGCGATTTCAAGTTTCCTGGCTGTCACTATCTCTGAGGATCCATCCTGGGCCCAACATATTGATGCAGCTACAAAGAAGGCAAGACTGCAGCTATATTTCATAAGGAGTTTGAAGAAATTTGGTCTGACACCTAAATCACTCGCAAATTTCTACAGATGTATAGTGGGGAGCATTCTAACTGGCTGCATCACCGTCTGGTCTGGTGGGGGGTGGTGCAGAGGTGCTACTGCACAGGATCGAAGTAAGCTGCAGAGAGATGTAAACTCAGCTCCATCGTGGGCACTAGCCTCCGAAGTATCCAGGACATCTTCAAGGAAAGATGTCTCAAAAAGGCAGCGTCCGTCATTAAGGACCCCCATCACCCAGGACACGTCCTCTTCTCATTGTTACCCGCCAGGAAGGAGGTGCAGGGGCCTGAATGCACACACTCAATGATTCAGGAACAGCTTCTTCCCCTCTGCCATCCGATTTCTGAATGACGTTGAGCCCATGAACACCACCTCACTACTTTTTAATTTTTGTTTTTGCACGACTTATTTAATTTAACTATATAATATTATTATATTTACTGTAATTCACTAGTTTTTTCCTCTATTATTATGTATTGCATTATACTAGTGCCACAAAGTTAACAGATTTCCCGACGCATGCCAGTGACGCTAAACGTGATTCCGATTGTGAATTCAGGCAGTAGCTCGTTGACTGTAAAGCCCTTTGGGACATCTCGTGGTTGGGAAAGGCACCGCAGAAATCAAGCCTTTTCCTGCAGAGTTCAAAGTAAATTTATTATCAAAGTGCACATGTGCCACCATTTACAACACTGAGATCCGTTGACTTCTGGGCATTCACAGGAGGCACAAAGAAGCACGATGGAATCAATGAAAAACACACGGAAGAATACAGACAACCAACTAGTGTGCAAAAGACAACTGTACAAATACAATCAATAAATAAATAGATAGATAAATAGATAAGCAAGCAAGCAATAAGTAGCTGGCCAGTGGTGTAGTGGCATCCGCACCAGACTCTAAAACGAGTGGTCCGAGTTCAAATCTGGCCAGCCCCTTGCATCCGTGCTGGGTTAAGCATCGAGCGAGCCACTCGGCCTCGGAAAAAACAGACAATTGCTAAAGAAACGGCGAGGTTGCCACCTGATGCGTCAGAAGGCGCAAAGGAGGAGCAACAATAAGCAATAAATATTGAGAACGTGAAATGAAGTCTTGAAAATGAGTTCATAGCTTGTGGGAACAGTTCCAGTGTTGGGGTGAGTGAAGTTATCCCCTCTAGTTCAAGAACCTGTTGGTTGAAAGGTAATAATTGTTCTTGACCTCCAAAAGGACCACAGCCTTGTCTTAATGTTTGGGGGCTTGCGCGCCTCAGTGTCCCAGAGAGCTATGTGGCTGGAGTCAGGGCTTTACGCTTTGACTCTTGGTAGGGTCACGCATGCCACAGGTCAAAGGGTAGAGGCCAGACTAAGAGTGGCCCACCGGTCCTCCAGGTTCAGGGTTTCAGCTCAGGGATAACATCCTTGACTCGTCAAAAGCAAAATTGTTACAGAAACTTGAATGAAATTTCCTTCTTTGTGGCCAAGGACAGACATTGCTGCCCTAGGGGCCAGCGGCGTAACAGGCAATCAATAATAATAATTGCTTCTGAATGTGATGCTCACTGCCCATAGATCTCTGGGCTAATTCCCTTCAGGAAATGTGGATGATAAATATGGAGTTACAACTCCAAACAGCCCAACAGATTTCTGGCAATGGTATCAGAACCTGGAAGTATTTTGTATAACTTAGTAATCTTGAGTTTCTGGCATCGTGTTTTGTAGTTTAAGCTCTGGTTACTTGCTTGCCTGTTACATTCTAGTAATAAAGGTCCTCCTCCTCGAGTGGTGTTGACTGCTTCCTCTCGGTTTTCACTACCGTCAGCCACGCAAGTCCCAGGTGGAAACTCAGGAATACCATCGCACTCAGTCGTAGAAGGATTCTTCATTGCTGTTTCCATGACAATGTTGTTTTTACCAGTCAGGGCTGTTAGCCCTGAGCTGAGCCCCCGAACCTGGAGGATCACTGGATCACTGTTAGTCTGGCCTCACCCTTTGGCATGGGTGACCCTACCAAGAGCCAAGGCATAAAGCCCTGACTCCAGCCAGCATAGCTCTCCAGGTCATTGAGGCACACAAGCCTCCAAACCCTACAACCAGGTTGTGGCCCTCTTGGAGGAAGCTGTGGTTATAGACAGTTTAAAATTGACTTTGCTGGACTTGCAGCTGCTGTAATCTGTCACATCTTTTCTGGACTTGTCTGCATTCTTTGGGAGTTTCTCAGTTTTGGCTACCGTCGTCATAAAGTTTATTTGGCTTTACTTACTGAGGATTTTCCTGGTTAGGAAATGGGAGCTCAGTGTTTGTTAGCTCGGCACTGCAGAGCGACGTTAAATTGATCCTTGAATGTTTCATCCTGCTTAGCAGCATTTTCAATTGGCTTCCTCCAGATCTGCCTCTGGTCAATCCTGATTTTAATGTCCCCATCACCAGTACCCTGCCAAGGCGTTAAGCTTGGAATTCAAGGTTCAAGGTTCAAGTCACAATAATTTATCAAAGTATGGATGCAGTATCCACCTCTGAGATTTGTCTTTTCCAGATAGCCAGGAAACAGAGAAAACCATGGAGGCTGTTCAAAAAAAAACATCAGCCACCCCCCCCCCCCCCATGTACAATTAAAAACAAATCGCGCAGAGACACCAAGAACATCAAACTCCACCCCTCACACAAAAAACAAGTTGCACAGACAGCAAGAAGGAGCGGGCGAAAGCACAGAATATAAAAACGTAGTACTGAAAAGAGACCATTTGAACTAGAGTTCAATTTATAAATCGTAGTCGCAGAACTTCGCTACCATCCTGCAACAGCGCTGAGGGAAAAAGCGACCATTTGAATGCGGTGGCCTTCCCTCGGGAGCAGTGGGCGAGAGCCTGGTAGACTGCACTGAACTCTTGCTCGCCTCTACGTTTCAATCTGCCTTGACACTTTACTTGGCGAGATCCTAGAACCTCAGCACTTCCTCCTTCTCCTTTAAATTGGAGAGCATGCTGTCTTGTTTATGTTACGGCCTACTGGGGAGGCTCCAACGCACTGGATTGCAAGAGGCTGCAGAGGATTGTAGACTCAGACGGCTCCATCTCCAGCACAACACCCATCACCCAGGGCAGGCCCTCTTCTCATTACTACCATCAGGTACAGGAGCATGAAGAACCCTCCTCGTTACTACCATCAGGGAGGAGGTACAAGAGCCTGAAGACCCCTCTTCTCATTACTACCATCAGGGAGGAGGTACAGGAGCCTGAAGACCCCTCTTCTCATTACTACCATCAGAGAGGTGGTTCAGGAGCCTGAAGACCCCTCTTCTCATTACTACCATCAGGGAGGAGGGACAGGAGCCTGAAGACCCCCTTCTCATTACTACCATCAGGGAGGAGGTACAGGAGCCTGAAGACCCCTCTTCTCATTACTACCATCAGGGAGGAGGTACAGGAGCCTGAAGACCCCCTTCTCATTACTACCATCAGGGAGGAGGTACAGGAGCCTGAAGACCCCTCTTCTCATTACTACCATCAGGGAGGAGGGACAGGAGCCTGAAGACCCCTCTTCTCATTACCACCATCAGGGAGGAGGTACAGGAGCATGAAGACCCCTCCTCGTTACTACCATCAGGGAGGAGGGACAGGAGCCTGAAGACCCCTCTTCTCTTTATTACCATGAGGGAGGAGATACAGGAGCCTGAAGACCCCTCTTCTCATTACTACCATCAGGGAGGAGGTACAGGAGCCTGAAGACCCCTCTTCTCATTACTACCATCAGGGAGGAGGGACAGGAGCCTGAAGACCCCTCTTCTCATTACTACCATCAAGTAGGAGGTACAAGAGCCTGAAGAATTCTCTTCCCGTTACTACCATCAGGGAGGACATACAGGAGGCTAAAGACACACACTCAATGAATCAGGAACAGCTTCATTCCCTCTGCAGTCCAATTTCTGAATGGACAGTGAACCCATGAACACTATCTCACTACTATTTTAGGCTCTCTGTTTGCACCACTTTTTAAATATATATTTCTTATTGTCATTTATAGTTTTTTAAATGAAATATTGCAAAGTCCAAAGTAATTTTTATTATCAAAGTACATACATGTCTCCATGTATCTCCCTGAGATTCATTTTCCAGTGGGCATTCACAACAAATCTATAGAATAGTAACTAACAGGATCAATGAAAGATCAACCAGAGTGCAGAAGACAACAAACTGTGCAAATGCAAAAAGAAGAAACAATAATGAATAAGCAATAAATATCAAGCACCTGAAATGAAGAGTCCTTGAGAGTGAGTCCTTTGGTTGTGGGAACATTTCAATGATGGGGCAAGTGAAGTTATCCCCTTTGGTTCAAGAGCCTGATGGTTGAGGGGTGATAGCTATTCCTGAACCTGGTTGTGCAAGTTCTGAGGCTCTTGTGCTGTCTTCCTGATGGCAAGAGCAATAAGAGAGCATGCCCTGGATAGTGGGTATTGCTGATGATTTATGCTGTTCTCCTGCGAGGTACTGTCACCACAAAAAACAACATATTTCACGATATATGGCAGTGATATTAAACCTGATCACCAGCTTTGTGGACATCGTCAAGGGGCACCCATCGCTGAGGGCCGTTATCATCCAGGACATGACCTCTTCTTGTTATTACCATCAATGAAGAGGGTCAGGAGACTGAAAAACTACCTTCGACATTTTAAGAACAGCTTTGTCCCCTCCACTGTCAGAATATTGC